>NC_139006.1:47731231-48196231 GCF_964374135.1 Grampus griseus
AAATATAAGGTAAGGTATTAGTTTACACTGTATTTTTTTTGGGGGGGTTAAAAGAGTATCCTTTTATTTTTTTTAAACATCTTTAATGGAGTATAATTGCTTAACAATGTTGTGTTAGTTTCTGCTGTATAACAAAGTGAATCAGCTATATCTATACATATATCCCCATATCCCCTCCCTCTTGCATCTCCCTCCCACCCTCCCTATACACTGTATTTTTTTTAAGCATTGAAAACTAGTCACTAGTTAATTGTTCTGTTTATCCTTATATCTTTCTCTCTCTCTTTTTTTTACTCCAGCACTTGTTGTGCTCATTAGAATTGCACTAGATCCTAAGTAAGGAAAAGAAAAGGAAGGGATGTATTACTTGAATACACAAAAATTCAGGTTTTCCTTAGGCCCTATTGCAGTGACAAAATACAAATCTCTCTTTAAAATAAGGTCACGAGTATATCATCAGCCTACAGCTGTATAACACAGACTGCTACTTACCCATGTATTCAGACAGGCTACAGGCCTCACACAAGCTCAGTATCAGGGAAGCACAGAATCTTCAAGTTGCAAGGGGCACTGGGGGTCATCTAAACCCATTTTTAAAGCATATTTAAGTGAGAAACCTAGCTAGAAAAGAAGTCACAAATCACTATACTATTTTATATTTCAACACACAAGTTAATTATTTCATAGGTTATACCTGACTATAGATTATAGATGTGTATTAATAAATGGAACTACATTTGAATGTCCCACAGCAGTACTTTCATATGCTACAATCTATGATAACATTAAACTTGAGACAGTTAGCTTATGACACTGAAATATACATAAAAATATTATTAAAATTTTTGAGTTCTTTCTCCCTTTACTTATGATTATAAACTAAGATACCAGAATGGGATCAAAGTCAAGGTCAAAAGAAACAGGAAATAATCAGGGATGTATCCCGGGCTACAAATCAGTACTGCATGAATTTGGTTAACATAAAGCAGTTTACCAGGGCCTGATACATTTCAAACCAACACGGAAAAAAATTGGCATTAACTATACAGAGATATAAAGTATATCTGCAACCAGATAAAAGCATTTTCTCTCAGCATATATATTCAAACGAATGAATAAAATTTTTAAAATAAAGCTTTAAGCATGGCTTTATCCTGTTGTCAACTTACATGTAAATAGAACTTGTAAACATCAGATGTTTTACCCACTTTCCTTCGTGAAACATCCTTATAACATTCTCTTAATTCAGCATGTTGTCAAATAGTACTTATTAAGCACTATTCTCAGCAAATGAAAGAGAACAGCCCCTTGTTCTGTGTTGTAATTTGGCACAGACAACGTCCTCCCAGGCCAGCCTTCTGAAGGGTATATCAGGGCTGTTCTAAAGAAAGATCACAACAGTAAGTCCCCCAAAAGGCACTTAAAATTCTGTACCAGTCCCAATTAAGTGTCTGTGTGATTGAGTAAATGTCAACCAAATCATCCCCCGGCTCCTCCCTTCCACTATTTTCACCCCAGTGGGCTGGCACACATCTGTTAGTTACCACTCACTTACACAGTCCACTATAAATGTGCTTAGGATTTTGTATACATTTCACTTTTAAACTCTATTAACTCAGCAGCTCTCACTTAAAAAAAAAAAAAAAGAAGCTTTTCCATATTTAGTGATAGGAAACAGTTATTTAACCAACTGGCTAAACTGTCATCGTGGTATAAAATCTTATTTGGAGATTTTTCCCATTAACAACCGTGAAGATCTCCCTAGGAAAAGAGTTTCTATTTTTAAATGTAATTTAATACTGTTTGAGGTAAACAGTGATTCCAAGTATATATGACAAACATTGTGGAGGGGACACCTGCCTCACGAGTCTACTAATTACTCAGGTCTAAGAGTCTCTTTCAGTGGCTACAAGAATTCATTCTGTGCTCTGTACCACCTCGTAATTTGGAGCAGATAAAGAAGAGAAACAGGCATGAAAACGTCAAGAAATTCAAGATGGTACAAGATTTTAAAGTGCCACCTCTGTGGCCAAGATTTAAGTCCACAGGTGTGCAGTGAAGCCAACCTCAAAAGAATACAGCCAAACGGTCAAGGACCAAGGCTGTCTAGTCCAGTCAAAGATATGTGGACCAGCTAATCTGACTACAGATTTCATGCCTTGCTCTCTCTGCAAGGAGTATTTCTTTTTATCTAACCCACGTCTCTCTGGCACCATTCCCCTTTCTTCAGTCCTTAGTGAGAAAGGAAACAACTACTCAGTATCCTTCTCATGACAACCCTTCACATATGCGAAGACTTATTAAGTGGCCTCTTGAACTTCTCTTCAAACAAAAGATTCACAACTCCTTCACCCTTTCCTCATGGGCCTTATTTTTTTAATAGTCCTTTGGTTCCTGCTATCACTCTTCTCTGGATCTTGTCCAGTTTTCTTTCTTTAGTTCTAGAGCCCAAAAGAAAATAAAATGTTCTACTAATGGCCTGGCTGACAGCAGGCAAAAGCAGGATTGTTTTACTGTTCTTAAAAATTATATTTTTTTACTTATTAAAATGTGCATTTCAGGATGTAAGGTAAAATACACACATGACAGCAATTCTTGCTTCAATTTATACTTCACTTTATTGTACACAGGTTTGTTCTTTCCATTTCTATTTTCTACTTCGTGTGAGTTTCAGTCTTCAAATGTGTTACTACTTTATTCTACAGAAATTCTTCTTTTTAATTCTACTTCGAGCTTTCACAAAGTAATCAACTCAATCAGTTTAACATTCCCTGAATAGCTAATGAGTTTGCCAATTATTTTATCAGTTCACTCCTATGTCTGTATTTCCCTCATTGCCCCAACTTCTAACCATGGCTTCCGCAAGCTCCAAGTTTAGGAAAGCCACATACCACTGCAAAGCAACAAAATGGATATCAATTTAACTAGATAGGGGCTTTGCACTAGTGAAGTTGCATTTTACAAGAAACACATGTCATCTACTAAAAATTAATAGTAACTACCATTTAGTTATCAGTGATGAATTTCCAGGAACAGTGTTAAGTATTGTTTTTAAAAGTCAATAGCTGTAAAAACTCTTTTCTCCAAATTTATGGATGAGAAAAACAACAGCTCCAAGAGGTGAAATAATTAGCCCAAGATCACTCTGTTAATAAATGACAGAGCTGGAGAGAGAACCGATAGTGCTTGACCACGGTGATATATAAGGTAGTTGTGGTCTGGTTGTAACACCAATACCATAAGAGGCATGAAGAGCAAAGCTGGTAGAAGCAACATGCTTACCACCCGCTACCACACATGCAAACTTCCACTCCAAAGGACTGTATCAGTCTATTCTGCCATGTCACAAAAATTAAAGTCAGGCATATGGAGAAAAGTGATACTTTGTGTTGAAATTAAGCATCTAACCTTAGAGAGAAAAACTGGCATTAAACTCACTGAGACAGCTAAAATGACTCACAAATATTTCCTATTTTCCTTCCAACCATAAAAAAATGTGACCTTTCAAAAATGCCACATCATTTACTAATATATTAAAGCCATATTTTCTAAATCTGAAAGTTAAATTTCTTAGGTCTCAAAAAAGTGGTAACATACAACAGTATGGAGAAAAAAAGGGGTCCAGGGCAATTTAAGAAAAATTGCATGAGAGATATGACTATACATGGAGGAAAAGTACATTACAGAGAGTTCTAAAAATGGTAGTGGATTATGTAAGAAGAAAGGCATTATATTTTTAAAAAATATATATAATTAGCAATGCAGTGATCTTTGAGATACACAGCAGCCACCTGGAGGAAAACTGTTAGAACAGTATGACAGCATGTGAAGGAAAATGGTTGAAAAGCTTATTATATTTGCAAGTTTGATAAACTGTGTAACCTACCTAAAGGCCACACACCATTATTAGAGGTTTTAATTATAATAGGCCGGCAAGTTTAAACATGGCATTGTAATAGATCACTTCGCAGGGTTCCATCTAGTTTAACCCTTCATCAATAAATGTCACTCTTTCCCCACAGAGAAGGAACCCCATAGAACATTTGGACTACATGCCCGACTGCCCGGACACAGCTGATTGGCTCAAGCGAGGACACATGAACCCAAGATGAGCCAATGAGATCATTTTCCATCTTTTCAGTTCCTTGTTTCATCCTTTGCTGCATTCTTGCCCTTGGATTTCATGATACTCCAGTATTCTTTTCTGATTAAGCAGCTTGAGTTTGTTTTTATCATTTGCAAAGCCCTAGCCAAAGTATACATTTTCAAAAGCATTTATGGAATGAATTTTATGTTTCTCTGGGTACTGCCCCTTTCCCTGAAAAGATAACTCTCTAAAAATGAAGACTATGGTGATCACTTACTTCCCTTTACTACTGGGGGACAAAAAGGACAAGGTCAATTTTGGAGATCTCGAATATATTGCCCATATTATGGCTTATTATCTCCATCAAAGAATAAAGGGAAATGCACCAGTTCAAATTTGTATGCACTGGTAGGCTTCTTGTATCTCAGTAACAAGTTAATTCAAACTATATATCATTCTACACTAGCTATTAGAAATCCACTCCTCTTAAATCTTCCCCCTGATAGTCTTCCTCCCCTCCCCCCCACCACTAATATTCTAAATCATTTTAGTGACATTAACACCAATGATCTGCCACTTAGGATTATTTCTCTCCTAAGAATCAAATATATGTAGTTCACAAGTCAACCTCAGCACTCTGGATGATGATGTCCACCTCCCAGAATCACTGTCCCCGGCACTCAATAACCAAGCCTGAACCTTCATAACAAGACAAAGCCCTTCTGCAAAGGAAGCCATGGTCACCGCAGAAGGAAAGGCTGCATGCTATTCTGAATTCAGGTGCTGCCAGGAGTCTCACAACACAGTACTGTCGAATTCTAAAAGTGATTTCAAGCTGAGAGAAGCCAGAGAGCACTTCAGTTCGCCGGCTGTGTTTCCGGCCTGGGACCTTGACAACATTTTAATCTATGTGGATAAAGAACACTTTACTTCTTTAATGAAAAGCACTGATCCAACTAGAGGTGAACTTTAATTCTGAACAGAGAGCCTTTCTAGCTCAC
Source organism: Grampus griseus (assembly GCF_964374135.1). Lineage (NCBI taxonomy): Eukaryota > Metazoa > Chordata > Mammalia > Artiodactyla > Delphinidae > Grampus > Grampus griseus. The sequence goes on from NC_139006.1 coordinate 47,736,320, forward strand.
CCCTTCCTGGTGCAGGGGAGGAATGACATTCTTTAATCTTTATTGCTATTGACCTAGAGTATACATGTAAAAAAGCAAAAAAAAAAAAAAAAAAAAAAACCCAGCTAAATACTTGGCCACTTTCTGTACTACAAAGATTGGTAAAGACATTCAAAAAAAGACCAGAAATCATGGTTTGTCATAGACAATCCACTAACAAGAAATCCAGGAACATGTTACCATATCCAGTCCTGATACAGTAACAATTTGGTTTCCAACAGCATGTCACAGCATTATATCTTCATTTGAATTCTGAAACACAACGGATGTCACTGGAAGTTTTAAGAAGCCTTGTCTGGGACTTCCCTGGTGGTCCAGTGGTTAAGACTCTGCACTCCCAGTGCCCGGGGGCCTGGGTTTGATCCCTGGTCAGGGAACTAGATCCCGCATGTCGCCACTAAAGATCCTGCATGCTGCAACTAAGACCTGGGACAGCCAAATAAATATTTAAAAAAAAAAAAAAAAGAAGCCTTATCCTTTTCTGTTAGCAAATGCATTACAGGATAACTGTCATGGCATAATCACCAATCAAGTCCTAGAATACTGTAAATCAGTCTGTACTATAGCACTGCCATGAGAATGGACAATAGCATTGCTGAGTGAAATCAAAGTGAGAGGAGGCTGGTGACTGGAAGAAACAATTGACACTGAAGCACAACTCTGCATGCGTTCAGACCCAGAAAGCAGACCAAAGGCAGTCATGTTAGGGTGTGCTGGTGTCTCAGGGTATCTTAAAAATGTGAAACCCAACCTTTAAAACATTCTTACCAAATGAATCTGACTATATTACAAATGAATGGCACACATAAATACACTGAAGGGGATGGATGGAGCTGACCCTACTAGCTTCAAAAACCATGTTTTTAACTTGCTATTGTCATGTTAAAGAATAAAAGACCTGTACACAAATACTGTACACTATTGCTAAATTTGTCTATGGGCAAAGAGGAGCTCGGCAGGTCCCTAAAACTCTCAGGAGAGGAACCCTCTCTGACCAGAGAAGTGGTGGTCCCAAGAGGATGGGCAAATCACTGTTGCTTTTTTATTTCCCTGGCCTCTTGCAGCATTCCCCTGGACACAAATGCAACTGCAGGTAGTGCAGGGTAGAGGAAAAACTAGAGCTTTGACTTCTTGGCTAGAGGACTGGGAAGTGGGCTCCCAAGGAGCCAGAAAATGCCAGCAGGATCACAAAGAGAAGGAAGCTCAAGAGAGAAATTTTGCGAAGTTGTACAGCACTCCTGGGCTCACCTCTGAGCTGCGCATGGTTCTGACTTTCAGCAGCCTACCAAACGCCTTGAGCGCTAACTGCAGCATACACCAATGCCCAGACCCAGCCTGGCTACAGGGTGGGGCACAAGGAAGTCAGATCCAATTAGCACTGTAAAGGTTGTGAAAACTGAACTGTCAGTGGAACCGCAGCCTGAAAAGGCAGGTGGAAACTTGTAACCTGAACCTAACCTGTTGAATGTCTGCTAACGCAAAGCAGAACCCAAATCAATTTTCTGCTTAAAATTTAAACAAGACCTCAAGATCCTGAATTTCATAAAAGGACATTCAACATGTCCCACTTAAAAACCAAAATTATGTGGCATACAAATGACCAGGAAAACATTAACTTGGAAGGGAAAAGACAGACACCAATCCAAGTACTGAAATTATGAGACAAAGGCTTTAAAGCAGCTGTTAAAACTATGGTTTAAGAAGTAACAGTGAACACTCATGAAACAAATAGATAAAACGTCTCTCCCTAAAACCAGAAAATATAAAGGAGAAAATGGAAACATTAGAACTGAAAAATACAGTAACTAAAATATTAACTGATGGATTCTATAATAGAATGCAGATAATAGAGGAAAATGTCAGTAAATCTGTAGATAAATCAATAGAAATTATTCAACAGAATAACAGAAACAGAAAGAAAAAAAAAAAACAGAAAGAAACAGAAAGCAAAACAGAAACAGAAACAGAAAGAAAAAAAACAAAAAGCAAAAAACAAAAAAAACCTGAACAGGTCCTCAGGATCCCATGAGAATATACCAAAAAGTCTAATATTCATGTCATCAGAGTCCCAGAAGGAGAAGAGAAAGAACATGTGCTGAAAAAAATGTCTGAAAAAATAATGACTGAAAGCTTTGAAACCTGGTAGATATAAACTTACAGATTCAGAAGTCTCAGCATACACCACACTGAATAAGCTCAAAGAATTCCAAGCCCTGACATATACTATCAAACTGCTGAACACTGAAGACAAAGATTAAAATCCTGAAAGCGGAAGATTATAGTGACCCATAGTCTAGGAAAACAATGAAATGACTGCTGACTTTTCATCAGAAATCATGGAGGCCAGAAAGAAGTAGAACATTTTCCAAGTCCTGAAAGAAAAGAATTGTCATCCAGTGAAAATACCCTTAACAAATGAATGTGAAATAAAAGCCCTCTCAGATGAAGAAAAACTAAGAGAAAATTTGTTTGCCAGATTTCCTCTTAGAAAAAAAAAAATGCTAAAGACAGTTCTTCAAACAGAGAAATGGTACTAGAAAGAAACATCAGGAATAAAGAAAAGCAACAGAAATGGTAAATACCTGGGAAAAGAGAGTATACTATTCTTCTCCTCTTAATTTCTATAAAATTTGTATGGTGGTTAAAAGCAAAAATTAAAACAATGTCTTTTGGGATTTTCAATGTGCGTGGGATGCTAATAAAGCAGCAATTAGAAGGATACTTATAACATGAAATGCTTGTACTATAAAAGTAGAAAGGTCTGAAATCAACAACCTAAGCTCCAACCTTAAGAAACTAGAAAAAGCAGAGAGAGATAAACCCAAAGCAATCAGAAGGAACAGAGCAGAAATCAAAGAAATGTTAAGAAGAAGAAGGAAATGAAAGCAGAAATCAATGAAATTAAAAACAGAAAAAAATAGAGAAAAAAATCAATCAAAGCTAAAGCTTAACTCTTTGAAAAAAATCAGTAAAATCGATACATCTCTAGCCAGGCTGACAAAGAACAAAAGAGACAGAAAAACTATCAACAACAGAAAAAATTATCAACATCTGGCTATCAATAAGACCCAGCAGGCATGGAAAGGAAAACAAAGTAAGCACATAAGAACAACTCTACACACATAAATTCAACAATTTAGATGAAATGGAATAATTTCTTGAAAACCCAAACTATCAAAACTCACTGAAGGAAAAAATATATAACCTGATCAGTCTTCTATTAAGGAAATGAAATTTGTACTTAGAAAACCTTCTCAAAAAAGAAATCCCAAAGCCCAGATCATTGGCAAATTCTACCAAATATTTAAAGAAAAAATAACACCAATTCTACTGCTTCTAGAAAATAAAAGAAAAGGGAATACTTCCAAACTCACCCCTGGGGTCAGAATTACCGTGATAGCAGAACCAGACAAAGACAGCACAAGAAAAGAAAATGACACCAATATCCCTCATGAGCCTCAACAAAATATTAACATTAATAGTAACATACCACTTTCAACTGGAGTTTACCCTGAGAATTCATGGCGAGATTAATGTTTCAAGCCAACTAATTCACCAAATTAACAGGCTAAAAACACAACCCACACGTGATCATTTCAATTGATATAGAAAAAGCATTTCACAAACTACAACACCCACTTATGATCAAAACTTTGAGCAAGTAGGAAGAGAACAGAAACTTTCTAATCTGATAAGGACATTACAAAAAAAAAAAAAATCCAAAGCTAACATCACACATCATGGTAAAAGAATGAAAGTTTTCCCCCTAAGATCGGGAACAAGGTAAGGATATCCACTCGTCTGTTTCCAATATAATACCATTTAAGTTTTTGTTAAAAAAAGAAAGAAATACTTATGTATAAATCTAACCAAACATGTACAGGTATGTTTCTATACAGGGAATACTATAAAACCTTTGAAAGAAATCAAAAGAAGATGTAAATAAATGGAGAGACACAGCATGTTCATGGATTTGAAGACTCATTATATCAATTCTCCCCAAAATGATTTATAGATTTAACACAATTACAATCAAAATCCTGGCAGGAGTTTTACTGGTAAATATAGACAAGTTGATTCTAATACTCATAGGGAAAGGCAAAGGAACTAGAACAGTCAATACAATTTGAGTAAGAGAAAGAAAGTTAGAGGACTCACACTGGCTGATTTTAAGACTTACTATAATCAAGACTGTGTGGTATGGGCAAATGGATAGACACAAAGATCAATGGAACAGAACAGAAAATCCAAAAATTTATCCACATGGATACCATCAATTGATTTTTGATACTGAAAGCCAGCTTCTCACTGCTGGAAAAAGAAGTTACAAATAAGCAAAAGAGAAAAGTTAAAATGAACCTTGTGCTAGATATGAAACAGAGATTATACAGTATGAACCCCCTCAGTTCATATACAGATAGATGGATATGAAAATACAGAGATACGTTGTGTGTAGACATTTGTTAGTTTACATACATATATTTCCTAACTTTGTCTGCGGAGAGGCCTAGAAGCAGCGACACTCCAGTAGCAATAAACATACCTTTATTAAAAGGAATCAAGCCTCCTTGGAGAAGTGAGGGCTGAGGTAGGGTAAATAGAAAATAAGCCTGGAACATCTTGTGGGGGGGGTCAGAAAGTAAAAAAGTGCTTTTAAAAAAAAGATGAAGGTACACAGAAGAACACAGAAACCGCCATGAGAACTCCTTACAGCCAAAGCTGGAACAATTTGATCAACAAAGTAAATAGTGATAATATTAAATTATAACCCAAAGGATAAAATAAATATCCATGAGTCCATGCTGATATAAATGAATGATAATAAAAAAATAAATAGGAGAAGACAAATCTTCCTTACAGAAGAATTCCAATTCATAAATGTAGATGGGATGAATGAACAAGAAAATCACCATTAGAATACCACTGTAACATTGCTGCAGGCAAGATGTACCAATGAATGCTAAAATGAGTGTGCAAAAGTTAAGCAGAAACATATATATATATGCATGGTCTCAAAGTGTCTCCCCCAAATATTAGTTAATTACCAAGGGATCAACAGGAACTTTACACTGGAGAACGTGGCAGAGACCAACTCATCCAAGTGACTAATGTTAGACCTGTAAAAAGCTATGTGGACATCACGTCTGCAGTATCCTTGGCGGTAACAAATTACCTCAATCTAATCAAGAGAAGACATCAGACAAACTCAAATTGAGTCACAGTAAATGACCAACACTTTTTATAAGTGTCAAGATCATGAGAGACAAGGAGAGACACCAAGGAATTGTGACAAATCAGAGAAGCCTAAGGAAGTGGAAAACTGAATGTAATGTGGGATCCTGGATTAAATCTTGGATAAAAAAGGACAACAGCCAAAAAACTGGTGAAATCCAAATACAGTCTGTTGTTTTAATTAATAGTATTGAACCAACATTAACTTTGATAACTGTTATTACGGTTATCAGGGGAAGATGGGTTAAGGGTATACGGGAACTCACTGTACTATTTTTGTAACTCTTATAAGTCTAAAATTCTTTCAAAATACCAAGTTAAAAAACAAAGCAAAAGTTTTCTAACATTATTAAATTGGCTGTCTGAAAACTAGGTCGTTTTTGTCTGTAGAAATATTATACATGGTGGATAGGTTTGCAGAATATCCCACAAAGTCTATGTAACCAATAATGAGATTATTTTCATAACAGGAGAAATCAATGTAGTTATAATGGCAGTAATTAAACAAAAATAATAACATAAAATAAAAATCTGGTTGTTTAAAAATGTTATATGAGAAAAAGCAGTCTATTTAAAAAGGAGAAAGATGCTGCTGTAGATGTAAAATTTCATGAAATTACTTTAGAGATATTATGCCTAATTTTGCAATGGAACCTGGAAAAGGGTGAGAGACAGGGTGAGGAGTACTCAGGTTTGAATTCCTAGAGTGTGCCAGGCACAGTTTTAGGTGCTTTCATGTATGACCTTCGTTAATCTTTCTTATTGCCTTGTGAGGGAGGTATTGCTAGCCCTGTTTTACAAGTAAAAACATGTCAGTGAGGTCTCACAGCTAGTTAAGGCAGTAGAACTGAGTTTCAATCTCAGGTCTGATTAATTTCAATGTCTCTTTCTCTGTATTTACTGCCTCTAACAAAAACTGAGTCATTCTCCTTAGATAAAGGGCAAGAAGAACAGTGAGAGGCACCAAAGGGAGTGAGTATGATAAGAGAATAAAGAAGGCAGAACTAATTAAGTCATCAAATGGTAAAGAAAAATACTGGTGGTAGAGGTTTTAGATCAGTGTTCTCCACACGAGAACTTCGGGGCTGGGGGGATGGGAAGGGATGTAAGAGCTGCAGCACAGAACCAGCCCCTATCGGAGCTGTTCTCTGGAGGGCCTCTGAAGGTCAAGGAAGTTACATAGAACAACACAGAACATAGGGCCATTGCAGCTTCACACTCCTGCAATCACTGTAGCTCTGCTCCACTGCTCATTTAGATGAATGTGTGTAAAACTTTCAATGATTTAAATGTAGAGATTCGCAAGTAAGAAAAATAACTATTACAATAAGAAGAGGACATGTATTTATCTAGATCTTTCTAATCTAAAAGAAACACTTCAAATTAACAGCTGGAACATAAACTCTTGCGTAAAAACAAGGCCTCTTTTTGTAGCCAATTATCAATCAATGTCCCTTCTTATCCAACCTGATGAAGCCACTTAAATCAGATGTCATTTCTGTAACTTCATGCAGCTTCATTATTAGGACTGTTTACATGCATCACCCTATTCATTCCAAGAGTTTCTCTTGAATTTTACTTCTAAATTAAAGCAAAGCAGGATAATAGTTTAAGAAAAACGCATTATTCTGATTAGATATTTTCTGATTTAAAACTGAAGAAACCTCAAGTGCGAGAGGTTTATTTATTCTGAATATGTAATTGTGAGGTACTGAGAGGGCAGAGATTTTGAAGACAGAGAAACAGATTCAAATCCTAGCTCCCTCACCTACTGTAAAAGTTACCATGGAATTAACCGAGAAATGCCAGGTCTAGCTCCCAACCCGGCCTCTGCACACAGGGAGCCCTTAGTATATGGGTTAAGAGAAAGTAACACATGGCTGTTCATGTCACACACAGATTTTAAACCATTATAATGATATAGAATCATTAAAATGGCAATAGTGACAGCTGGGCAACAAACAAATTCAACCAACCAAAGTAACGTGCTATGGTTGAAACAGCACCAGACAGAGCTGGGAGACGTGGACTTTAGTTATATTTCGACCATTACTCAGCCAGCGACCTGGAGACAAGTCATCTCCAGCCCCTGCCTCCTCCTGTAGCCTCTTCCATCATAGGAAGGGGTCGGGGTAGGACTGTCTTGGGGCTTCCTTCTAGCTCCCGGGTTCTGCTACATGGTACCGGGGACATGAGAAAGGGCTGAATGAGAAAATGTGTAAAGTGATAAAAACTGCCTGCCATTAGTTCTATACGGAAAGGACAGAAGTGAAAACAACTCCAGCCTGCAAGCATTCAACTGTGATCCCGAGCTCTCTGGTGTCTAAAATGCCACAACCAGAGATGCTGGTAGAAACTCACTTTCTAGAGTATTCAGAGGTAAAGAAGAAAGTGAGCACCGGGGATGATGAATGTCAAGGATGATGATTACACCTTGAAACAGGGTACCAAGCTGAATGGCCCCGAGTCTAGGCCACTCTACCTCCAGATACAGACAGGTGGAAACTAGGGGGCTTTCAAACACCAGAAAATGGGACAAAGAATGATGCTTTAGTCGCTGTATCTACTTCCTTCTTAAAAATCCGATATAGATAATTCAAATTGATGCTTTAAAGAATGTTTCAGGTCTAACTTACCTGGAAATTTGCTTTTATTCCCTTCCTGTGCTCTTCACATCATTAAACCAGGCAAACCGAGCTTACCTTTATGCAATGTTTATGACCCTCATATTTCATCTAGCAACAACTGGACTGGTCTCTTTACAATGGTAAACTAATAGCCAATAGCTCAGAATAGCCAAAACCCAACACTCTTAAAAAGCCTAGAATAAAAACAATTTATTGAACTACTGTTCCCACCCAAAATATGAGCAACTAAACATGCTCCCCTTCCCCATTTCTATATTCTTTCTTTTTTTGGGGGGAGGGATCCTTTATAAATTTACCGTACCTTTATTGGGTTTTTTTGAATTTTATTTTATTTATTTTTTTATACAGCAGGTCTTATTAGTCATCCATTTTATCCACATCAGTGTACACATGTCAACCCCGATCTCCCAATTCATCACACCGCCACCAGCACCCCCCCACCCCCGCCGCTTTCCCCGCTTGGTGTCCATACGTTTGTTCTCTACATCTGTGCCTCTGTTTCTGCCCTGCAAATCTATCTTTTTGACTTGGAAAGGAATGAACTTCAGCTGCCATTTCTACTCTCAGCAAAAAATAAGGAAGGGAGAAGGCCTACAACACACAACTAAATAAGAGACAAAAATAAACATGCTTCCGCTTTAACTGGCAGAGAAAGTCTGTTTGCTCTGGTCTAACCCTCAGTTCACATGCAAGCTAGCAGCCGTGGGATGGCCACCAGCCCTGTGAATTTATGGCTTCAATCGGTGAACTTCCTTCCACAAGGTCCTACTAAGCCCTCATACTTTCCTCACCTTGGCCGGGTGCCTGGCTCCCATGATGACAGCTAGCACTCCTCCACATGGCCCCTCAGCCCTAGAGGCAGCTGAACCCCTTATCAAACTGACCCTTCCCCTCAGGGAGCTGTGAATCTCACAAACTGTGCTGAGAAAGGGGGGATCAGAAACAGAAGACAGACCCCCATTCTTTCCTGCCCCTGGAACAAACGAGTGTCAAGAACAAAAGCTTGTCAAAGCCTCATCCTGTTAAATGACACTGAAACACGAAAACCAGGAACTGACTTTGGCTGATTTATAAGTTTACAATGGAACTTAACTTTTACTTTTTATCTTTGGGCAATTACCGAACTGCTGAATCTCAGTTTTCTTATCTGTAAGATGAAAACTGTAACAATACGACCTTCCAAGGTTGCTTGGAAGATATGTATGTCTGCCAAAAAAGATTTTAAAGGAATTATCATTGAAATAAGCATTAAATCTTCTTAAGGTGAATAATTTGGGGACCCGGTGTCCCCCAAGCAAGAGCTTCCAGGTCGGAGGATGGAAAGAGAAGCAGCACCTCATCTCTGGCTTCTGGCCCCGCCCCAAGGAGTAAGAGTGGCTCACTGCAGTAAGGACTCTTGGCGGGGAGTATATATTGTTGGAAAAGGTCCCCATCTGATCCCTAGCCCCATCCGCACCCCTGCTTTGGACAAAGGTGGGATATCTAATTGTGACCAAGTTTTACTGACTTTATTGAGCTGGCACTAGTATTTGAAAGACTAAGAGCTGAAGCTACAACATTGCAGAGGGTTCTTACAATAGCTCTCTGGAGTAAATACCAGCCTCCCTATTTGAGAAAGAACAAAACTGAGGTGTGAAGCCTTGACGGGCACTGGAAGGCAGGCTGCAGAATTCCAAGGCCCATTTTCTTCACCCCGTGCTGATAAGTTCGTTTATTTAACGTGAGGAGTTGTAAAGAAGCGAAGTTCACTTCTTCCCCCAAAAGAACATGGAGGAAGAAGGCAGAATTACGTAAGAATAAGAGCCTTGGTCCTGGCCCAGGCTGACATCAGATAAGCCCGGAATTGGCCCGCCCATCAAGAACCCAAAACGGAAATTTGTAAAGGAGAACCTCCGTGATTGCTTAGGTAAATTTACTTCTGATAAGGTGATGCTGCAGATGGCTTCTCCGGTCCTGTAAAACCTCTCCAACTGAAGAGGGCTCAACAGATTTACAACCTGTGGGTTGGGCCTTATTCTGGGTCATTTCTGGACCAAAAGATACTGAAGAAGCAGTTAAAATGCTTTGGTTGCAAAGTCACAGAATGACCAAGCCATCTTTAATAATGATAATTTTTAAAAACTTTAAAAGGTGGGGTTATTTTTGGTAAGACGATTCCTGGTCAGAGGTTGAGATAGTTGAGTGAGGGCCATGCTGGGTGGAGCATCTTAGCACCCATTCTCTCTCTCCCTCCCTCCCTCCCTCCCTCCCTCCCTCCCTCTCTCTCTCTCTCTCACTCACTCACACACACACACACACACACACACACACACACACACACACACACACACACACGACCTTTATTTACACTCAGGGAAAGTACTATAAACAACGAAGTAAACAACGAAGGTGCAAGCCCAGCCCCCAGCCCTATCCAGGGGATTCCAGTGCTAGGTTCCTGCAGGAGGGCAGGAGGCCCCTGGCCTCCTGGCTTCTGCACATCTGCTCCCTTCTCCTCTCTCGCTGGCTGGCCTCTGCTTACAGCTTGCTCCATACTTCCTGATGATACCAGTCATTTATTTGTTTATTCACGAATTTATTTAACATAAATAGCACTTACTGGTAGAGAAGACAATGTTTTAAAGGCACTATAGAAATTAATTCATTAAAGCAAAAGGATCTGAGGTGGAAACTATCTTTTTCTGATGAAGAAAATGGGGCACAGAGAAGTAACTTGCTTAAGCTCACACAGCTTCCACATGACTACAGCCGGCTTCTGGCACTTCTCCACATCATGATGTTTTAGCTTCAGATCCCAGGACTGTTGCTATTTGCTATTAAACTGTCCAGAGTGAATTAACCACCCAGCCACGTGTAATACTAGAAATAGCACACTGCCTGTATTCTTGTTATCATTACTCATAATTAGCACAAGCACATTCCAGAGATAAAAAGGTGAGCCCCAGTAAAGGTGATGAAGTTAAGAAGTCTGGGGTTTTGATTCTGTTTCTTCCTCTAATATCACAGTACTATATTTTGATTCTATGACGCATCTCCAAACTTGGGTTGCCATCTTACGATCACTGCTGGCTAGGTGGTGGTTCTGCTGTATCCTCATTTCCTGTACATACTCATTAGAACTTGTAGTTTGGAAGAAGATCCTGCAGACAACGGTCGAGCATTCCTAAGAAATGCTGTCTCAGCAATGCTCCTGATTGCACAGAGGACATACTGTGTAGGAAAAGCACGGACATCTACAGCTGAGTGGCAAAATAAAGCAGAGGAGTTCAACTTGGATTGTAAAGAAGACTGAGAAATACCTAAATTTGTTTCACATATATTTTCTTGTTTCTATGGCCCAAGAATGGAAAAATCTATGTCTAAGTAAGTCTCAAAGAGCTTATTTCACAAGTATAAAATAAAATTGTAGGTGATAAGAAGCACTGCTACAGTTTATTTGGCATCTGTATTCTTTCTTAACTATATATAAAATAACAGTGCCTTTTACAATTGATAATTTTGTAAGATTCAATGAAATACAGAGCTAGTAATCGTAACTAGCAGAAGCTGTATCAAAGACTTAAGAGACATTAGGACCCCAGTTCCTACAGTGTCTTTGAAAGAGACAAGGATTCTCTGAGGAAGCCTAGAGGTGCAGAAGCAAGATCTCAGATAGTATGCATTTAAATATACAGAAAGCAGTATTTACCGTAACTAAGACTATTTTAAAATTTTTTTCCCAAAATTCGCAAAAGAGTTTGGGCTCTGGTAGCCCAACTCCATGGACAACCGAGATTCACCATTCTCCTCTGTAAAATGGAGATAACAGTGTTTACCTCCATGCTGCTGCTGTGGGGCTTAAATAATCCAGCTAAAGAAAAGCACACCACCTGGTACAGAGTAAACACTCAATAAATGTTAGGCTGCTACTAACAGTCACCAGTCAAGAAAACACAGCTTTGGAAAAAAAAAATGGAAGAAGCAGATGAGGAAAGCTGCTAGCTTGACCCGGACTTCTGTGGTCGTGTTCTCTATTTGGTGACTGCTCACCCAGACACAAGCAACTGTTTCAATAGACAGAGGCCTTCCCTTATATCCAGAGATGAAAGCAGCCCCCACTGCAGCTTTATTTCTCCGTTTCTGTAATCAGACCCAGATCTGAAAGGGTTCCTTCTTCGGACACAAGCCAACCCACATGGCAAATCTCTCCATACATAGCCCACCCTCCCAACCCCGTACAGAAAGAAAAGTGCTCTGAGAGTCATCTGGAGAGACAATGTACCAATATTTTTGCTTGCATTCCAAAATATAGCAAACTTCCTGTCCCTGCTGCCGCCTACCGAGTTCCTTGGAAAGGTCACTGTCACAGCGCTGCGGGCAGTTCACAAACTAGCCCCAGAAGGCAATCCCGTGAGGCTGAACCCCGCTTCTATCCATTTTCACGGCAGGTGCAAACTGTAATTTCTTTTGGCAGAAGAAACCCCTCTGAAGTGGCTAGAAGCAGCCTTGCCAACTACTAAACTAAATTACTGAACTGCTACATGAAAACCATTATTGACCTATCTTTTAAAAATAAAAATCAGTATTGAAAATCTGTTGTTCTATTTAATATTGCTAAGTAAACTAGTTTATGGCTTTATATAATGCCCGTTACCCTTTGTATCACAACTACGACAGTATTTAACAGGTAATACTCAATTTTTATATTCATCACCATAAAGTATGAAGCTAAGCTATTTAGAACAAAATGATTTTCTTAACAACCTGAAAAGCTAAGTATACCAAAATAATAACTAAAGAATAGAAACCGATTTATGTGAATTCAGTACAAAAATTCCATTTCAGCTTTTCATTCAATGTGTGATATTTGAAGGTAGCTGAAGCTCTTTGAAATATAAAGGACATTTTAAGAGACACTGACACCCTTAAATTTAAAACATGCTATTTACAAAACGAGCGGCATCACTGCCTGCTGAACTAGGCATATTAAAGCACTAAAAAACATTCTGTTTTAATGAAAAATAAAAATAATCAATGACGTTATAAGAAAACTTTGTAGCATATTATTTGAAGAGTAGAATAGACTGTGAAGTTTCCAAACTCAACTTTGATTTAGATGTAAATTTTCAGCATTTACAGCATATGGGATGTGGCAGTTTCCAAATCACCTGCATGTCTTAAGCTTTTGCCCTCTACTCAGTAGCTTTGTTCATTGTGCAGATAAGAGGCTGATGGAAAGAGAGATGCTTTCATTGAAAGATCCCAAACAAATGTTCTCAGAAAATGAAGATATTGTTCTAGAACAGAGACCAACTGTTCAGGTTAACAGAGCAAGAGTCTTCAGTACTACGCTGACTTGTATTTGCTACTGTAAAAGAGAACATGTGTATTCTTCAGCTCACAATAGCAGTAGGTTAAAAAAAAGTTGAAATTAATCACTGTATGCCAGTAAGTAGATTCTCTCAAATGACCAAACATAAGACACAGAAGAGTGAAAAGAAAGAATTTTTCTTAAAACTTTTCATGTAATTTCATGTGGATTGAGACACCAGAAATACTTCAAAGATAAAATAGCTGGGAAGCACAGAAAAGCCATCATTTGAAAGTAATCTATACAAAAAACCAACGAAAAATGGATCAACTCAGTAGACCCGAATGTAAGAGCTAAAACTATAAAACTTTTAGAAGAACACAATAGGAATAAATATCTGTGCCCTTGGATTAAGCAATGGTTTCTTATATGTAACACCAAAAGCACATGACAATAAAAAACAGATAAACTGGAAATCATCAAAAGTTAAAACATTTATGCTTCCAAAAACACCATCAAGAAAGTGAAAAGAGGGCTTCCCTGGTGGTGCAGTGGTTGAGAGTCCGCCTGCTGATGCAGGGGACACGGGTTCTGTGCCCCAGTCCGGGAAGATTCCACATGCCGCGGAGCGGCTGGGCCCGTGAGCCATGGCCACTGAGCTTGTGCGTCCGGAGCCTGTGCTCCACAACGGGAGAGGCCACAACAGTGAGAGGCCTGCGCACAGCAAAAAAAAAAAAAAAAAGAAAGTGAAAAGATAGCCCACAGAATGGGAGAAAATATTTGCAAAACATATATCTGATAAAGGGCATGTATCCAGAATACATAAGGAACTCTCGTAATTCAACAACAATTTCCCAATTTAAAAATGGGAAAGAATTGAATAGTCATCTCTCCAAAGAAGATACACAAGTGGCCAAAAAGCACATGAAAAGATACTCAACATCACTAGTCACTAGGGAAATGCAAATCAAAACCACAATGCGACACCGCTTCACATTCTAGAATGGCTATAATAAAGAAGACAGACAATAAAGATGTGTGGAAATTAGAACCTTCATACATTGTTAGTGGGAAAGTAAAATGGTGCAGACATTTTGGAAAAGAGTCTGGCAGTTCCTCCACTGATTAAACATATAGTTACCATATGACCCAGCAATTCTACTTGTAGGCATATATCCAAGAGAAATGAAAATATATGTCCACACAAAAGACCGTATTTGAATGTTCATATCAGCAGTACTCATAAGAGCCAAAAGTAGGAACAACCCAAATGGCCACCAACTGATGAATGGATACATAAAATGGGATAAATCCATGCAGTGGACTATTAGTTAACCATAAAAAGGAACGAAGTGTTGATACGTACAACATGGATGAAGCTTGAAAACACAATGCTATGTGAAAGAAGCCAGTCACAGAGGGCCACATACTATATGATTCCATTTATACAAAATGTCTAGGACAGACAAATCCATACAGACAGAAAGACTGGTAGCTCCTGGCAGCTAGGGAGAGGGCGGGGTGAGAAGTGAGTGCTACTGGGTCCGAGGTTTCCTTCGGTAGCAATAAAATAGTGGTGATAGTTATACAACTCCCTGAATATACCAAAGACCACTGAATCGTACACTTCAAAAGAGTGAATTTTATGAGCTGCGAATTATTCATCAATAAAGCTGTTAGTAAGTTTTTTTTAAGAAGTCACCTACTCTGTGCAAATAGCATGGAGCTCAGACGTAGGGCTGAGCCAGTTTCTTGTGAGCCTTGGTTTCTAACGGTGTTAACTGCTTGGCCTGGGCTAAGACAGAAGGCCCTCTCTGGCTTCAAAGAGGTAAGCCTATAGTCAAGCCAGATCTCAAAACACAGCAACAATCCCAGAGCATATTTAGGAGTCACCAGAAATTTCACATTCTATCCTGGTTAAGGTATAGTCATCACATGAGGGATTAACTGTAAAGAGAGTTAATACTTCTAAAAAGGAAACAGTAAAAGCAGCTGAACCAAGCTGCCCCTGTAAGTTTTAACCACCCAACAGTGCCAGATCCCATCCCAGTTCCTTCCAACCAGCCCTTATGAATTAACCTCACACTGGCAAGGGAAAACTCTCTTTGTCTCTTTTCCTAGATGGACTGGTTCAGAAAATTCTATATTGAATGTGTATGTGCTTATATCACAAACATTTAAAAGGGTATAACTTTCAAAGATTAATAGAAGGCCACATCGGGTAAGAAGTGTTTGAGAGGTAAAGGAAAACAGAGCAGCCCTCTTCAGCTGGCTAATCCCTATCTGTCCTTCAAGATTTAGCACAGGAAATAATTCCTTCTGGAAGCATATTCTGCCTCCCTTCCCACTCATCAATCTGGACCCAACGCCTGTATGTGACCCCAGAACACCTGTGCCCATGGATGGGAGCAAGCAACTGCCTGGGTAACATCTCCACCTGGATGTGCTATCAGCAAGTCAACCTCAGCACATCCAGCCCCTGACCTCATCACCTAGTCTCTCCACTACCCATCCCAAGCCTGCCGTTTATTCCTCATTTTGGAGAAGGGCATCACCACCTATACAGACTAATGGGATGCAAGTGGAAAAACCTACACTCAGTAGTAAGAAGGGTGAATTATAGAATTTTTTAAAAAGATGTATAGCTTTCATTCAGGATCACACACACAAAATGGCAAAAGAACTATTATAGACCTTTCTAAGCATCTTTTAGGAACAGAAAAAAATTTACTACCTATGATATATGTGTAAGACAGCTCATCAGAAATGCTTAACAGCCATCTGCTCCTCAAATGGAGGCATATAATCCCCCAGAGCACCATCCACAGTGAAGGAAGGAAGGAAAGGAAAGGAATAGTATAAATAGTCTTGTCAAAATTACTGCATATGGTATAACTTAGAATTCATGAATAATTTCTTGCTTTTGAATATAAACCAGAAATCTTCCGATGAAAGATGACTAAGTCAAGCTGAATGGTTGAAGCTAAAGACTCCTAGTTAAAACTGCCAAAGTTCTATGTAGAAATATGTGTAGTTTGCTTTGTAAGATTCCAATGCACAATCATCTTACTATAGTATAACATATTATTTCCACCTTCTAAAAATAGTTTAAAATCCCTACAGTAAACCCCAAATATTAAATTAGCATATTTAATAATCCCAGAATCAAATCATATGCTCTTAAACTAGATTCATTTTTCTAGCAAAAAATATAAGATCATAGTAGCATGATAGAAATCACTCTCACAAATATCATTTCAGTTGCAAAACCGTGTTATCCTAGGAAATGTAGTGTTGAGGTAAAATGCATATTGCTCATCAAAAGAACTGCTCTAAATTTTAAATCATGCTCTGCCACAAGGGTACCACAGCCTTCAAATTAATTCAAATAGCAGACAGGGACATTGAAACAATGATACACAGAGCTGTGCAGCAGAAATTTCTAATGATACAAATACAGTAGTAATTACTCCTTTCAAAATACAGAGAGTGTTGATTCCTGATGCACCATTAATGGTCACCAAAATATTCTCTCCATTTCTCAGACAGCAATTTCACTAATATATGTATGTATGTATACGATATCTACCTATTTATCTGTCGCAAATTCCCCATAATATGTATGCATGTATAAGATATATATGAATAAAACTATTCAGCATTATTCTAGAATTCAAGGTTATCTACTGTGACAAAAATTTTATTTTTTTGTAAACCAAAAGAATCATGCTGTTCATTTTCATGTTATTTCATAGAATCACCACATATCACAAGGCTGGGGGGAGGTATTACCTCCACTTCACCTATAAATAGGATGTCCATGTAATCTACTGTCCAAACCAGGGCGCTTCACAGAGTGAGAGAGGGCACTATTAATAATTACTCTGGGACAAGAGACACAAACTGAGACTATCCTGGGCAAGCCGGGATCTTCCACATAGGAAACAAATTCAGAAAAGTTCCTTAATTTCTCAAATTCACACACAGGGTCAAGAGGGAATTGGGGTTGAAATCCATGTCTGACTGGAGACCAAAAGAATAACAATTTCCAAAAAAAAAAAAAAACAAACCAAAACACAAAAATCAGCAGGAAGTCAATGAATGTAGTAGCAGTGCTTCTCTATTTGATATATTGCTATAATCATGAGCTTATCAACATGACTTGTATGAGGCTTCCTTTGTTGACTATTATTGCTTCCACCCACACCTTCTCAAATCCCCTAGCAATTCCTATAATTATGCCAGGTAAGTAATGCGGAAGTTAAATTTTCAAGACTCTGGGAAGATGAAACTCTATGAAGTGTAGAATGAAAACAGAAAAATCTAGCCCTGGTGAGTGTTACCAAGCACAATCTCACAACAGTAACTGGGCAGCAGTATCTTATTAAGAGATGTTTACTGTATACATCATCCCAGTAGGCTCAACTGCCACAAGCCATCAATGGCCCTGATTGTACTGAATACATAGAGAGCGCTAAGTACATGCAACTTTGCTGCTTTTAAAACTATATATGCTGCCCCTATTACAAGCAGGCACAAACAGCAGTCACAATGTTTCACACAGATTAACAGCATCCGTCACCATCTCATTTACATTCAGTAGGAAGCTATGAGTGGGTTTCTGATAATTCATTTACATTTACTACACAAATTATTCCTCCATGTTTTAGGCCAAAGAATCTCTGAATATGTACTACCAAATTTAAGACAATTTTTTTTCTGGCGGGATGTATAGCTCAAATAAGAAATAAGTTAACTTAGCTGTTTATCATTCAACTAAATTCTCAATTTTCAAATTTTACTTTTGTATATTTAAAAGCTTATTAAACAAAACCAAATAAATTTCTAAGTCATAGTCCTACCAGTATTATGATATACACTCCTTCTCTCAATATTATAAAAAAAATTCTTTGGCTTTACAGAAAAGCAAACTTTTAAAAAGAGGAAATATACACATTAATGTAACTTTTTCATTTCTTCTCATATCAGTGTGGTGGTGAAGTCTAGAAAACTATATTTGTTTTACAGGAAAGCAATAAATGATTAATAACAACTTCTCTGGATTGGTACAGATTCAGTTCTCTTTCTTAAATCATCCAAATCTGCTGGAATAGTTGTAAAAATTGATATAATGCTAGTACTAAAAGACAAAGTACTAAAATTTAAATTTCTTGAGGTCAGGGGCCTTGTGTCAATACTAGTTTGTTCTTTCCATTTGCTTTATCCATCAAAGACATGTTTCTACAACTGCCATTTTTATTTCTGCAGACAGTTTTTAGTGACATTAATGAAAAGAGGTACTATGGATAACCCAAGAGACACACAATTGAATTTAGAAGTTATGTTGTTGAAATTCATTATGTGTGATTACTGAGGTGGTTTTGCTTTCCTGATTCTGTGTTATGTAGTGTGACACTAAATAATATAGTTTGTGTTGACCAAGTATGCTCTGAGAGGGCACCGGAGAACCCAGCCTAGCATGAAAATTAAGCCATTTCACAAAGAGATAAGGCTACAAATAATCAAGCACTGCTCTACTGTATTTCTAAAGGGGGTTATCTGGAGAGCTCTCTTGCCTTGTTTTCAAAGAGACAGCTACCATTGATTAAACCACTGTTAAATGTGAGTGTACATAAGCCTGGTCCGTCCACATCAGTTCGTTTTCCAGAATCTATAGACATCTCTACTTTCATCTATGTAAATAAACAACACCAACCTCAAAGAAAACTGGGTAAGAACAAATAGCTTAGGACAAGGGCTGTCGAGCACCAGAGAGTAAAAATTTTAGGCATGGTAGGCTTACACAATCTCTGACGCAACTACTCAACTCTGCTATTCAAGTGCAGAAGCAGCCGGAGACAGTATGTGAATGAACGGTGTGGCTGGTAAAACTCAGTTTACTAAACAGGCAGCGGGCCAGACCTGGCCACAGTTGGTGCTCTCTGGTGGGGGGAACCCAAGTAAAGCGAAATCAGATTTGTGTGAATGGCACAGAGTTCCACTTCTGAGAAACGTTCTTCACCACTTCCCACCCCAGGGCACTGCCACCCCCTCCGTCACGGAGAAAATCCCAACGTGCAGAATGCTACCTAGTCAACTGATGATTGTAAGATAAAGTAATAAACTTCCAGGATGGGGTGCTGCCTTTCCCCTTCTAATGCCATCAGGGACTGTGCCCCGCTACGGTGCCCATGTACTGTGCAGTGACAGGACACGCTAATTCACGGTTCTGAGTCCTTGGCTTCAGGCAACAGGTGGGCAGATAACAAACACTGTGAAATTATGTAAAAAACTTTGTGTTTGTGCACATGTCGATTTGCAGCTTTCATCAGATCCCCAAGAAGTTAGGCAAGAACCACCGCTAATGTTGTTCTAATCAATACACAATGTGAAAATACTGCCCAGTAGAGAGATGTATTAGTGGGGAGGGTATCTGTTGGTGTCGGAGCCTAAGTGTGACCACAGGCCCTGACTGCATCTCTTATGTTCTTTCTTGTCACCTTTGATGGTACCAACCTGTTTCTGCTCGGTTTCCAAAGTGCTTGCTGTGTCACACTGTAACCATAAAATATACTACTCCTCAGTCAAGGGAAGGGATCTGACTACAAGTGTGGACTTTCTGACAGATGGACATCAGAAGCAGAGCCTCTCTGGAAAGGCTGGAGTTTCATCAAGTCTTGCTCCAAGGTAAGTGAAGCCTTTGACTATACATATGGGTTTACATATAGAAATACGCACACACACACACAAACACACACACATATGCATAGACCATGGAAGGCAATTAAGGAACAAGCATTTTTGATGCCAAGAAGGAAAAATGAAGACAGTTCTTACTCGGCTTTTCCATGTCAACTTCTACCCTGAGTCTTTCTTGTTGGGGAGGACGGGGCAGGAAGACAACAAACATTTAAAACAGAAAACCTCCCTCAGCTGGTAATTCCCAGTGTCCAGTTTAGTTCCCATCTTCTACTAACAGTTCTCTGGGGCCCTGGTGGTTCTCTTTACTTCAGTTAGTGCACCCAGGCCTACTCTTGGTACCCTGCCTATGAGTGGTTCAATTTTTAATAAAGATGATCAACAGAAGATTCTCTTATTCTGTACTGTGCAATATGAGTGGGGGAAAAAAACTCCTCGTTGGTCGGAAAACTGAGAGAGGCAGGCGACAGGAGGGAAGGCAGGGCTCCAGAACCGGCTGGCAGCTCGCTACCCATCTTCCCAGCTGTGTGACCTTGAGCATACTATTCCCTTTCTCTCAGCCTCTTGTTCCTGGTAGGTAGCCTTACGTCAAAGAGCTATTATGAGAATTAAATGAGATAATGTATATAAAGTATTGTACCATAACCAGCACTGTAATTACCCTCAATAAATGTTAATTATAATCATCGTCCAGGAGTAAACACCAATGGCTTTGCTTGAGGAATAAGGAAGAGTTGCTTTTAATAGTTTTATGTGTCTGTGACAAGAAGGTAAAAGGTATAGCTTCCTTCTTTATTTTGCAACCATTCATGATACAGTGCTAACAAAAAGTGGAAGCCTGACAAATACTCGTTCACCTCGGCTGTGAAGACCAGAATTTTTACCATCACTACTATTGTAATTCTGCAGTTTCCTTCAAAGAAATAATGGTGACATGCATTAAACCAGATTTGTTTTTTCATTTTCCTGTTAAGTGCACAGTCTTGAAGGGAGGAGGGTTTATTTGTGGTAATCACATATGTCTACACGAAAAGATTAAAAAGTGAGTAACTTAGGTGTAGACTTCGATGGAGGTCAGGCAGGCAGGAGCACAAGAACCTTTTAAGAGAATGGAGAAGAGAATCATCATGTCTCCTTATGTATGCGCACCAGCCAACGGGGAAAAGTGCTATTAACTACTCCCTTTGCCAGTAATCGGAGCTATAAAAAGAGTATCATTAGAGAAAGGTTAAGCCCATATCTTTCTGTCTGAGGCACAACCAGTTAGAAAATCTTATAAGGTATTCTAATTTTCTGAGTACTCAGCAATCTTAGTATCAATCAACTTATAACTGATCTTTAGTTCGAACTACAGTAGCTATCCTTGGCAATACTTTTTCCTCCATGCTGGGTTAGAAAATTGGCCGAAATCCTACTGGAAAATCTAACGGCACCTTTTAAATTACTAAATGCAAGTCAGTGATTTTGGAGTATGAAAAAGCTAAACTCCGTTTAAGTGATTAATTCAACACCTATGTCAACAGTTACTTAAAATTATTTAAAAGTTAAAATAAACTGCTAAAAAAAATACACTTTGGGGTTGCAATATTTGGAACCACAAGCTTATTAATCTTGATCTTTTACCATCATGAGCACAGGTTCTATTCCCTCCTGATCAATGTTACTCACTCCTGTGGCCTGTTTTATGACCAACAACTTTGAAATCTTCCAACACTATTTCTCTAGCCCTGAACTCTCTCAAGATGCAAGCCATGATTTGTAATTTTTTTCTGAAGGGAATTTCCCTTAAATAAATACCTCAAGCTCAACATATCCACCAATTAGCACAACAGTCACTGGAGTCATATTCCCAGCCCATGGCAAGACTGCACATCTCCACGCTCCTGAATGTTAGGTGTGGCCGTGGGATTTGCCACCAACAATGAAATGTAAGAGGGACGTGAGGGGCATCGCTTCTGGGTAGAATCTTTAAGGGGCCAGTGCGTGATAAGCCGTATTCTGTCTCCTTCCTCAACAGGTGTGGAAGCATAAACACGGGCTTCTGGGCCCGGGTCCTGCAGGGAGGATGAGCACATAGAGGAGAGTCCTTGGCCACCTTGTGATAAACACATAGCACAAGGGAGAAATAAACCTCCGCTATTTTCAAAGACTGACATTTTGTAGTGGTTACTGCAGCCTCACCGGGTCTACCCTGACTAATGCACTCACCCGCAATCTGCTCCTTCGTTTGTGTTCATACCTCTGACAAGGACATCAGCCCCCCAGGAGCCTCAGGACTCCTGAGTGCTTCTCTCCTCCTCATATCCCATCTATCCAGTCATCAGTCCTGGAAATCTCACCTTGAAAATATTTCCAGGATATCACCCCCTCCTCTCCACTCCCACTTTAGGTTTGGCTGCAGACCATCTTTCTCCCTGATTATAACTCCATAGCTTCCAAATATTGTCATTCTATAATTCCAAATTTTTCCTGCTCTAAATGACACCAGAACGATCCTTCTAAAATCTAAATAATTGGGCCCTTCCCATATGGAAAGCCGTCCAACATTTCCCCTCGGTTCATAGTAACAAACATTAGAGGAGCACTTCTGTGACCAGGGACCGTGCTAGGAGCACAGGAACAAAGATGAGCCCTTTGTCTACACACTCATCTGCAGCTGTGACGCGGTGACACAGCTGGTTGTAGAAAGTGTTGCTCAATACTAGGATCGGGTGAAATATGAAGTCTGTGAGATAATTTATTCCTAAAATAAAAACTGGAGTGGACTCAAGTTTCTCTATGAAAACTTGACTCACAAACTCTAGTAGGTTTTCTTGAGACAGAATGGGATGGAGTTTATCATTAGCTGGGCAAGGAAGTACACATGGCCCAAGATTCTACACTGAGCCTCTCCAGAGACTGCTCTTGATATCAGTAGCTCACACGTTATGAGAAAAAACTCCTTGTTGGTCTGAGAATTGGGAGAGGTAGGCTAAACATCTCACTCTACTTCATTATTTACTGTTTCATTCTGAAGTGCATCAAATTTGGGGACCTGAGTGGATTCTGCTGCAGTGGAGTCTGTTATAACACCATGTGTTATTTGTGTCCTAGAAGGCGGGGGAAAGGCTAAGAGCCAGCAGCTAAGCCACAGGATAAAGGTCCAACCTCAACATGTGACAGCTCTTCAAGATCTGCTCCCCACTGCCTTTTGAGCCTCATCTCCTACCACCCCCTTCCATGCCTCTGTTCAGGATGTTCCTAACCTCTGTCAGGAAGAGCATCCTCTCTTCTAAACCCACTGGAACCCTACTCACTCGTCAGTGTCTAGCTCAGCAGTCAGTTAATGTTTTCTGTGAAACCTGCCTCCAGAGCTCCTGGCAACATTAACTGACCTCTGGGATGAAGCGTTTCCACGCTTATTACACGATAATAGTTACTTCTAAGAATCTACCTGCCCAGTGGGCCTCTGAACTCCTTGAGCATCAGGACTGCACTCACTCACCTTCATGTTCCTGGAACTTGATACTGTGCTTGTAAGACAGCGGGCGTGTGATCCACAGCTGCTCAGCAAACACGCTGTGAAAACCACATTCCATAATCCCACTTACCCATCAGCCTACTGATGGATGTTAGGGTAAACTCTATCACTGGGAAAATCCAGAAAACGAGATGACACATTTATAACTTCCGATGTTAAAAAAATTATCTGACACTTTATTTAACTATAGGCCAGCAAAATGTGTGTGTGTGTGTTTACATATGTATGTGTGCTTATGTGCATACACGTGTATATATGTAGTTTCCTCTGGCTGCCATAATAAATTTCCACAAATTGAGTGCCTTGAAACAACTGAAATTTATTCTCACAGCTCTGGAGGCCAAAAGTCCAAAATCAAGCTGTCGGCAAGCCTGTGCTTCCTTGGGAGGCTCTAGGGGAGATTCTGTTCGCTGCCTCTTGCAGCCTCTGGCGGCTGCAGGAATACCCTGGCCTGTGGCTCTAGCACTCTAATCTCTCCCTCCTCTTCTGTCTGTCTCAAACCCCCCTCTGCCTTTCTCTTCGAATGACAGGTGTCAGTGAACTTAGAGCACACTTATGTAATCCAGGATGATTTCATCTCAAAACTGTTAATTACATCTGCAAAACTCCGTTTTCCAAATAAGGTAACAAACCGGTTACCACTTCTTTCCATGCCCAGAACTTGCTAAAAGGTCAGAAGGTGAAGAATAGAGTATGTACACCTGTGTGTGTCCGGGGGTGGAGCTTGCAAATACTTTAGCGATAAGCTGGAGTGTCCAGAGAGCTCTGTGGCAGAGTCACTCAGACAGGATTTCTGATCCATCTGGTGGACATCCGGTGGTCCTACTAGACCCTGTGAAATGTACAATGGAAAGAGAAGACAGGATCCTGGCTCTCAGATGGCTCAGAAAGACACCTAAAAAGAGAAGTGATGAAACTTTTAAACACACCCAACTCCAACTTCATAAAGCTTGGAGGACTTTATGGAATGCACAATTGAGATTTTGTTGTAGTTCTGCACAAAGGTCTTACAGTAGAAAAAGTCTCAAAGAATAATCTCTGTATGAGTTCTCTTCTCACACTTATTTCTCCTTTTTTTAAGCAGAAAGTCTGGGACATTGAGATATCAGGTCCACATTTCCCTACGTTTTTCCTAAAAAGATTTAATTTTGCTCCTTGCATGTGAAATTAAGAGGAATCAGGAAGACAATGCCATCCATGATTTGCGGGGAGGTAAGGAAAACATTAAGAGAAATTTACTTCAAGCCTTTAAAAATGAACAGATGTGGGTCATAATGGGATTTTTAAGCAATAAACACAGATATACGTTAAGAATAGTGTGTGAAGTGTGCTCCTTGTCCAAAAAATAATGGGGTAAATACACTTTCAATTAATCAAACAGTTAAAAAGATGAGCACAGACTTGCAAATGCTTCTGAAATTTTGCAAGGCACATACTCTCTCTTTTACACACACACACACACACACACACACACACACACACACACACACACACACACACACACACACCAGCCTAGTACAGTATCATTTTAAAACAAATTCTTCCCTGGAGACAACTTATTGCCAAAGCATCTGGACTATGCTTCCAGAAGGCATTTAACAAGTTACTATCATTTCCCAGACTCAACAGGGTAGCACTGGCTTTAAAATGAATTAAAATTTTATTTAGAAAAAAAATCTCAGACCTCCCACAGCTATTGGAAAAGAAGAGTAAATCAACGTTAGGGACAGCTCTAGCCACAACTTCTTTTTAATAAAAAGAATGAAAAAAAAAGAATTTTTAAAAAAATCTGTTTTCAGATTTCATTAACCTACATGTTTTTACATCACAGCCCAAGGCAATCCCTAAAAGACAGGTGTGGATGAAGTGTCTTTTCTACTGTTAAAGAACAAAACTTTGACAATGATATTCAATTTAATAAGCATACTTTTGAATAACTGGGCTGGCACAACAGTCCGAAAGAAAATAAAAATCTTACGTCATATGCAAAAATTAATTCCAGATGGACTAAAGACTTAAATTTTAAAAATTGTGGTTTTTTTTTTTTTTTTTTTTTTTGCGGTACACAGGCCTCTCACTGTTGTGGCCTCTCCCGTTGCGGAGCACAGGCTCCGGACGCGCAGGCTCAGCGGCCATGGCTCACAGGCCCAGCCGCTCCGTGGCATGTGGGATCCTCCTGGACCGGGACACGAACCCGTTTCCCGTGCACTGGCAGGCGGACTCTCAACCACTGCGCCACCAGGGAAGCCCTAAAAAAATTTTTTTTCAATCTTCCTAGAATATCTAAGAAAATGTATATACAATCTAGGAGTCACTTTCTCAGCCAAGAGTGAAAACACAGGAAAAAGACACTTGTCTAGGAGGAAACAAGATGGTGGAGTAGAAGGACGTGCTCTCACTCCCTCTTGCGAGAACACCAGAATCACAACTAGCTGCTGGACAATCATCAACAGGAAGACACTGGAACTTACCAAAAAAGATACTCCACATCCAAAGACAAAGGAGAAGCCACAATGAGACAGTAGGAGGGGCGCAATCACAGTAAAATCAAATCCCATAAGTGCTGGGTGGGTGACTCACAGAGTGGCGAACACTTATACCACAGAAGTCCATCCACTGGAGTGAAGGTTCTGAGCCCCATGTCAGGCTTCCCAACCTGGGGGTCTGATAATGTGAGGAGGAATTCCTAGATAATCAGACTTTGAAGCCTAGTGGGAACTGATTGCAGGACTTTGACAGGACAGGGGGGAAACAGAGACTCCACTCTTGGAGGGCACACACAAAGTAGTGTGCGCATCGGGACCCAGGGGAAGGAGCAGTGACCCCAGGGAAAACTGAACCACACCTACCTGCTAGTGTTGGAGGATCTCCTGCAGAGGCAGGGGGTGGCTCTGTTTCACCATGGGGACAAGGACACTGGCAGCAGAAGTTCTGGGAAGTACTCCTTGGCATGAGCCCTCCCAGAGTCTGTCATTAGCTCCACCAAAGAGCCCAGGTAGGCTCCAGTGTTGGGTTGCCTCAGGCCAAACAACCAACAGAGAAGGAATCCAGCCCCACCCATCAACAGTCAAGTGGATTAAAGTTTAACTGATCTCTGCCCACCAGAGCAACAGTCAGCTCTACCCACCACCAGTCCCTCCCATCAAGCCTCTTAGATAGCCTCATCCACCAGAGGGCAGACAGCAGAATCAAGAAGAACTACAATCCTGCAGCCTGTAGAACAAAAACCACATTCACAGAAAGACAGACAAGATGAAAAGGCAGAGGGCTATATACCAGATGAAGGAACAAGATAAAACCCCAGAAAAACAACTAAATGAAGTGGAGATAGGCAACCTTCCAGAAAAAGAATTCAGAATACTGATAGTGAAGATGATCCAGGACCTTGGAAAAAGAATGGAGGCAAAGATCGAGAAGATGAAAGAAATGTTTAACAAAGACCTAGAAGAATTAAAGAACAAACAAACAGAGATGAACAATGCAGTGACTGAAATGAAAACTACACTAGAAGGAATCAATAGCATAATAACCGAGGCAGAAGAACGGATAAGTGACCTGGAAGACTGAATGGTGGAAGTCACTGCTGCTGAACAGACTAAAGAAAAAAGAATGAGAAGAAATGAAGACAGCCTAAGAGACCTCTGGAACAACATTAAACACAACATTCACATTATAGGGATCCCAGAAGGAGAAGAGAGAGAGAAAGGACCAGAGAAAATATCTGAAGAGATTACAGTCAAAAACTTCCCTAACATGGGAAAGGAAATAGCCACCTAAGTCCAGGAAGCGCAGAGACTCCCAGACAGGATAAACCCAAGGAGAAACACGCCGAGACACACAGTAATCAAACTGGCAAAATTTAAAGACAAAGAAAAATTATTGAAAGCAGCAAGGGATAAAAGACAAATAACATACAAGGGAACTCCCATAAGGTTAACAGCTGATTTCTCAGCAGAAACTCCACAAGCCAGAAGGGAGTGGCATGATATACTTAAAGTGATGAAAGGGAAGAACCTACAACCAAGATTACTCTACCTGGAAAGGATCTCATTCAGATTCAGATTCGAGGGAGAAATCAAAAGCTTAACAGACAAGCAAAAGCTAAGAGAATTCAGCACCACTAAACCAGCTCTACAACAAATGCTAAAGGAACTTCTCTAACTGAGAAACACAAAAGAAAAAAGGACCTGCAAAACAAACCCAAAACAATTAAGAAAATAGTCATAGGAACATACATATCGATAATTACCTTAAACATGAATGGATTAAATGCTCCAACCAAAAGACACAGGCTTGCTGAATGGATACAAAAACAAGACCCATATATATGCTGTCTACAAGAGATCCACTTCAGACCTAGGGACACGTACGGACTGAAAGTGAGGGGATGGAAAAAGATATTCCATGCAAATGGAAATCAAAAGAAAGCTGGAGTAGCTATACTCATATCAGATAAAAGAAACTTTAAAATAAAGAATGTTACAAGAGACAAGGAAGGACACTACATAATGATCAAGGGATCAATCCAAGAAGAAGATATAACAATTATCAATATATATGCACCCAACATATGAGCACCTCAATACATAAGGCAAGTATAACAGCTCTAAAAGAGGAAATTGACAGTAACACAATAATAGGGGGGACTTTAATACCTCACTTACACCAATGGACGTATCATCCACAATGAAAATAAATAAGGAAACAGAAGCTTTAAATGACACAGTAGACCAGATAGATTTAATTGATATTTATAGGACATTCCATCCAAAAACAGCAAATTACACTTTCTTCTCAAGTGCACACAGAACATTCTCCAGGATAGATCACATCTTGGGTCACAAATCGAGCCTCTGTAAATTTAAGAAAACTGAAATCATATCAAGCATCTTTTCTGACCACAACACTATGAGATTAGAAATGAATTACAGGGAAACAATGTAAAAAACACAAACACATCGAGGCTAAAGAATACATTATTAAATAACCAAGAGATCACTGAAGAAATCAAAGAGCAAATCAAAAAATACCTAGAAACAAATGACAATGAAAACACGACAATCCAAAACCTATGGGATGCAGCAAAAGCAGTTCTAAGAGGGAAGTTTATAGCTATACAAGTCTACCTCAGGAAACAAGAAAAATCTCAAGTAAACAATCTAACCTTACACCTAAAGGAACTAGAGAAAGAAGAACAAACAAAACCCAAAGTTAGCAGAAGGAAAGAAATCATAAAGATCAGAGCAGAAATAAATGAAATAGAAACAAAGAAAACAGTAGTAAAGATCAATGAAACTAAAAGCTGGTTCTTTGAGAAGATAAACAAAATTGATAAACCATTAGCCAGACTCATCAAGAAAAAGAGGGAGAGGACTCAAATCGATAAAATTAGAAATGAAAAAGGAGAAGGTACAAAGGACACTACAGAAATACAAAGCATCATAAGAGAGTACTAAAAGCAAATCTATGCCAATAAAATGGACAACCTGGAAGAAACGGACAAATTCTTAGAAAGGTAGACCCTTCCAAGACTGAACCAGGAAAAAAAGAAAATATGAACAGACCAATCACAAGTAATGAAATTGAAACTGTGATTAAAAATCTTCCAACAAACAAAAGTCCAGGACCAGATGGCTTCACAGGTGAATTCTATCAAACATTTAGAGAAGAGCTAACACCCATTCTTCTCAAAATCTTCCAAAAAATTGCAGAGGAAGGAACACTCCCAAACTTATTCTATGAGGCCACCATCACCCTGATACCAAAACCAGACAAAGATACTACAAAAAAAGAAAATTACAGACCAATATCACTGATGAATATAGATGCATAAATCCTCAACAAAATATAGCAAACTGGGGTGGGATAGGGAGGGTGGGAGGGAGGGAGACGCAAGAGCGAAGAGATATGGGAACATATGTATATGTATAACTGATGCACTTTGTTATAAAGCAGAAACTAACACACCATTGTAAAGCAATTATACCCCAATGAAGATGTTAAAAAAAAAATACTAGCAAACAGAATCCAACAACACATTAAAAGGATCATACACCACGATCAAGTGGCATTTATCCCAGGGATGCAAGGATTCTTCAATATACGCAAATTAATTAATGTGATACACCATATTAACAAATTGAAAATAAAAACCACATGATCATCTCAACAGATGCAGAAAAAGCTTTTGACAAAATTCAACACCCATTTATGATAAAAACTCTCCAGAAAGTGGGTATAGAGGTAACCTCCCTCAACATAATAAAGGCCATATACGACAAACCCACAGCAAACATCATTCTCAACGGTGAAAAACTGAAAGCATTTCCTCTAAGATCAGGCACGAGACAAGGATGTCCATTCTCACCACTATCATTCAACATAGTTTTGTAAGTCCTAGCCACGGCAGTCAGAGAAGAAAAAGAAATAAAAGGAATACAAATTGGAAAAGAAGAAGTAATATGGTCACTGTTTGCAGATGACATGATACTATACATAGAGAATCCTAAAAATGCCACCAGAAAACTACTAGAGCTAATCAATGAATTTGGTAAAGTTGCAGGATACAAAATTAATGCACAGAATTCACTTGCATTTCTATACACTAATGATGAAAAATCTGAAAGAGAATATATGGAAACACTCCCATTTACCACTGCAACAAAAAGAATAAAATACCTAGGAATAAACCTACCTAGGGAGACAAAAGACCTGTATGCAGAAAACTATAAGACACTGATGAAAGAAATTAAAGATGATACAAACAGATGGAGAGATATACCATGTTCTGGGATTGGAAGAATCAATATTGTGAAAATGACTATACTACCCAAAGCAACCTACAGATTCAATGAAATCCCTATCAAATTACCAATGGCATTTTTTACGGAACTAGAACAAATCATCTTAAAATTTGTATGGAGACACAGAAGACCCCGAATAGCCAAAGCAGTCTTGAGGGAAAAAAACGGAGTTGGAGGAATCAGACCCCCTGACTTCAGACTATACTACAAAGCTACAGTAATCAAGACAATATGGTACTGGCACAAAAACAGAAACATAGATCAATGGAACAAGATAGGAAGCCCAGAGATAAACCCACGCACCTATGGTCAACTAATCTATGACAAAGGAGGCAAAGATATACAATGCAGAAAAGACAGTCTCTTCAGTAAGTGGTGCTGGGATAACTGGACAGCTACATGTAAAAGAATGAAATTAGAACACTCCCTAACACCATAAACAAAAATAAACTCAAAATGGATTCGAGACGTAAATGTAAGACCGGACACTATAAAACTCTTAGAGGAAAATATAGGAAGAACACTCTTTGACATAAATCACAGCAAGATCTTTTTTGATCCACCTCCTAGAGTAATGGAAATAAAAACAAAAATAAAAAATGGGACATAATGAAACTTAAAAGCTTTTGCACAGCAAAGGAAACCATAAACCAGATGAAAAGACAACCCTCAGAATGGGAGAAAATATTTGCAAACAAATCAACGGACAAAGGATTAATCTCCAAAATATATAAACACCTCATGCAGCTCAATATTAAAGAAACAAACAACCCAATCCAAAAATGGGCAGAAGACCTAAATAGACATTTCTCCAAAGAAGACATACAGATGGCCAAGAAGCATATGAGAAGCTGCTCAACATCACTGATTATTAAAGAAATGCAAATCAAAACTACAATGAGGTATCACCTCACACCAGTTAGAATGGGCACCATCAGAAAATCTACAAACAACAAATGCTGGAGAGGGTGTGGAGAAAAGAGAACCCTCCTGCACTGTTGGTGGGAATGTAAATTGATACAGCCACTATGGAGAACAGTATGGTGGTTCCTTAAAAAACTAAAAATAGATTTACCATATGATCCAGCAATCCCATCACTGGGCATATACCCAGAGAAAACCATAATTCAAAAAGACACATGCACCCCAAAGTTCATTGCAGCACTATTTACATAGCCAGGTCATGGATGCAACCTAAATGCCCATCGACAGACGAATGGATAAAGAAGTTGTGGTACATATATACAATGGAATATTACTCAGCCATAAAAAGGAACGAAATTGAGTCATTTGTTGAGATGTGGACGGATCTAGTCATATAGAGTGAAGTAAGTCAGAAAGAGAAAAACAGATATCATATATTAATGCATGTACGTGGAACCTAGAAAAATGGTACAGATGAGCCGGTTTGCAGGGCAGAAGTTGAGACACAGATGTAGAGAACAGAGGTATGGACACCAGGTGGGAAAATCGTGGGGGGTGGGGATGGTGGTGTGCTGAATTTGGCGATTGGGATTGACATGTATACACTGATGTGTATAAAATTGATGACTACTAAGAAGCTGCAGTACAAACAAACAAGCAAAGAAAACAACTAATACTAAACTTTCATTGGGTTATTTGTGTGGAATTATGTTAATATAAATGTTTCAGACATTTATTTCAGACATTTATGAAATTTCTAAAAAAAGAAAAAAGACACTTGTCTAAGTAAAAATTTTAAACTCTTGAGTGGATACATATAACAAGCAAAGTCAACAGATAAGGTAAATGTAAATAAGAAAAAAATCTCTAGAATAATATAAACAGCACCTAGAAATTGGCAAGAATAAAATGACAACAGAAAAAGCAGCAAAAAATATGTCAATTTGCAGAAGAGCGAGTCTACATGATAAACAGACATTAAAAGGGCACAAAAATCACTAATGGTCAGGCAAATGCAAATTAACATAGCAGATTTCATTTTATGTCCATTAGTCTGGCAAATATTTCTTTTAAACTTTATAACATCTAATGGTTGTCACAGGTTTGGAGAAATGGTATTCTCATACATCAGGGATGGAAATGAGAATTGTTACCGACTTTTTGGACAGCATTTGGGCAACCGCTGTTAAATCGGGTCCACTTCTGTGAATTGGGTTCTGATACTGGGATAGAAGACCCACTTTCCCTAAATAATTTTTTCTAAAAAGATTTCATTCTGGTCCTTGCATGTGAGATTAAGAGAATCAGGAAGACAGTGCCATCAAAGATGTTTGGGGGAGAAGTAAAAGATATGTGAGAGAAACCAGACTTTTATAGAAATAATGAACAAATTAACAACATCATGTACATGGAGGTTTAGTGAGACCAATAACTAGGAACAAGTTGAACACAAATGAACAGAAGAATGAGTATACCCGTACCATGGACTATTATGCAGCTGTTAACAAAGAATGAATTTGTTTTACACCAGATGATTTAGAAAGATTCCCATGAGTGACATAAACAAGAAGCCAAGAAGTATGTATAATACACAAGTATGTATAATATAATCCTGTTTTTAAAAAGCAATGACAGAATTTTGTTTCAGTATTGTCTTCGAATCAAGGTTGGTTGGATCCACGGACGCAGAACCCATGGATACAGAGGGCCACTGTACTACGGACATTTTTACTATGCGGACTTGAGCATCCACAGATTCTGGTATCTGCGGGGGTTTTGGAACTAATCCCCTGCAGATACTGAGGGAGGACTGTAAATCTAACGTCAGTGCAGAATTATATGAGTATAGAGGAAATATGAAAGATACTCCTGGATTATTAAAGTGGATTGTGTGGGTAGGCAGGGTTGGATTGGAGGAATGGGGGTTGATGTGAAGGGAGAAAGCAAAAAAACAAAACACAAAAGTGGTAGATAAAATGCCTTGTTTCTGTAAAATTATGAGTGTAAGAGAGAAAGAGAATAGAGGATGCAAGAGAGGACAGTCACCAAGTTATCTTAGGATGGTGGGACCTCAGATTATCTTTAGTTTTAAAATATTTCCATGCATTCAAATTTTTAATTGTGAATACATGATGTTTATAATTGGGAGAAATGAAGTTTTGTTTCATTGTGACAATTTAAAAAACTAAATAGACTATACATGATATTTATAACTTAGTTCATACATTTCTCCTCTTCCCTCCCCCTCTAGTGTCCATTAGCACGAAACTCCTCAGATAGCTACTGTATTCAACTGTATACAACCTGCTCAGATTGACAGCTTCCCAACAGGGTCAAGAAAAAAGACAGAAGACTGGGGGGAGGGGCAAGTACAATTCACAAGCTACCTGATCCCCTGTGAAGTTAATTTGAGGCTTCTTCTTTGGCGCTAAAAGATTCTCTTAAAGTCATCTTGTACTGTGCTTTCAGCAACTGTCACCTCAAGCCTCTGATAAAGACAACTATAGAGTCCTCAGGTGCCAAGTTGGCAGTGGGATAAGTATTTCATTCCCCCATCAATCACTGTCTATACGTAGAAAGAATTAAACCGGGTTTTCCTTCTCTTACCTCCAGTTCCCTTCTTCTTAAACATTACTACATCAAAGTCGACATTTGCACAGATATTCAACAGAGGAAATGAAACGACATTCAAACTATCATGTTCGCTTCTCTCCTGGTCTTGAAGTTATCTGCGAATCTCTAGTATTTATTCTCTCACATCAGCACTCAGATTCTAAGCTTCAGCAGGTTCTCAATTTGCCAAAACCCAATGCTTACAAGAGAGAGAATAGGAAATGCAATAGAAAACTCTACCTGCCCTAAATGCAGCACTTCAGGGTTCATTATAGATTACATGTAAAAATAATGAAATATTTTTATAAACTTGTCTATTCATTCTTACTCTTTAAAACTGAATAGTAATGAACCTAGTTTGTCAGCTTAGTTTTATGCAATGCAAAGGAATTTGTCAACAATGACGTACCAGTGGGAGCTCTCCATGACATGAATTCAAATTCTGTATGTATAATTATAGCTACGAACACACAACATGGTTTTATCAAGATTTTCATGAGATTATTGACTGGCCACAATGCAACACTGAACATAACATTTAAATCCAATATCCAACTCGATGAAGAAAAGTAAATTAACCACACTTATTCAATTTCAGAAACAGAGGTAATACCTATTTATGAACATTAACTGGAAAAAATAGAACAGAAGTTTATAAAGTGCTTAAGCCCACCTGAAACCTGGAGATTACTTATAAACATCCTGCAGAAAAACCAGGAATAAAGGACACTAGGATTTCATTTTTATTACAGAAGCTTTAAAAAAACTACCGAAAAATTAAACAAATAACTCATAAAATTCACAAATATGATAAAATCATTGAATTTATTCTACTAGTCATCAAAGCAATACAAATTAGAAAAAGTGCCAACTTTTAAATTATCTAAATTAGCAAAGACTGAAAAACACCTATGATATTCAATGATGCACAATGATATTACTCATTCATTGTTAATGGTACAAACTTTCCCGGATACAATCTAGCAATACACATCAACAATCTAAAAAATAAATTTTTTTTAATCCCACTTCCAGGAATCCCAAATAATGAAATGATGTATAAAACTGACAAATATAAGTATAAAGATAGCCTCAAAAACATAACACTCAAAACAACTAAATGTCTAACAAGTGGAAAATAGTCAAATAATGGTTAACTGGTAATAGAAGAATCACATTCAGTCATGACAATTTTACTTTCAAAGAATATTAATAATGAAAGAAAATGCTCATGATATAATGCAAAATTTTAAAAGTTTTACATATAGCTTGGTCTCACTTTTATATATATTCTCCATTTACATGGCATGCCTGCATAATAGGAAAATGTTAATAATGGTTACAGGACTTTCCTGGTGGCGCAGCGGTTAAGAATCCACCTGCCAATGCAGGGGACACGGGTTCGAGCCCTGGTCCAGGAAGATCCCACATGCCGCGGAGCAACTAAGCCCGTGGGCCACAACTACTGAGCCTGCGAGCCGGCACTGCAACGAAAAGTAGCCCCCGCTTGCCGCAACTAGAGAAAGCCTGCGCACAGCAACGAAGACCCAACGTGGCCCAAAATAAATAAATAAAATTTAAAAAGAAAAAAAGGTTACATAACAAATTATATAAACTCTGGAATTAACACTGATATTCATTTCTGTCATTTTCTGTCTATAACAATGATATCTGGGGGGGAAATAGTATGTTTAAAAAAAAAAACCCGCCAAGCCTCTCTGGCAAAAGAAATAGAGCAGGAAAAAAAGCACCTTTAAAAAACTGGACACGGCTTCCCTGGTAGTGTAGTGGTTAAGAATCTGCCTGCCAATGCAGGGGACAAGGACTCGAGCCCTGGTCCAGGAAGATCCCACATGCCGCGGAGCAACTAAGCCCGTGCACCATAACTACTGAGCCTGTGCTCTAGAGCCCGCAAGCCACAGCTACTGAAGCCTGCGAGCCACAACTCTGAAGCCCGCATGCCTAGAGCCCATGCTCTGCAACAAGAAGCCACGGTAGTGAGAAGCCCGCGCACTGCAACGAAGAGTAGCCCCCGCT
Organism: Grampus griseus; assembly: GCF_964374135.1. Taxonomy (NCBI): domain Eukaryota; kingdom Metazoa; phylum Chordata; class Mammalia; order Artiodactyla; family Delphinidae; genus Grampus; species Grampus griseus. The sequence continues at coordinate 47,772,125 of NC_139006.1, forward strand.
CGCCGCAACTTGAGAAAGCCCGCGCGCAGCAACGAACACCCAATGCAGCCAAAAAAAAAAATTGGACAACTATCCCCATTGTGTACATCAGGTCTGGGACAAAACCTGACAAGCAGACAAACCAAAAAAGAATGTGAGAGTGCCTTCTAACAACAATTTCTTAGAGTATACAACTTTTCATGGCTTACTGATAAAGTACTTCCACCTCTAATAAGGGGCCTCTTAAATAGAACCGCTTTAAGGTTTTAGCTCAAGGATGAAGAGAGAAAAGTAAGTTGGGGCAAGAAGTTCCTACTCTCTTAGCTAAGGAAGAACCTGAACAAGGAGATGTCAAGGAATTAGGGCCCAAAGCATGACTTTTGTTTTTTTCTTAAGATGCACAGTAACTTTATTTATTTATTTTAAAATTAATTTTTATTGGAGTACAGCTGATTTACAATGTTGTGTTAGTTTCGGCTGTACAGCGAAGTCAATCAGTTATACATATACATATATCCACTCTTTTTTAGATTCTATTCCCATATAGGTCATTACAGAGTACTGAGTAGAGTTCCCTGTGAGCTATACAGGAGGTTCTTACTAGTTATTTACAAGGCATGACTATTTTAGTAAGTTTTGAATAGGAGAAAAAAAGTAAAGAAAAGGCATCAAAGCAAAAAACTGAATGGCAAAAGCTGCTAGGCGGCTCCCAATATTCATTGCTTCCCTCTCCTGCAGTAAAAAACCCTGGGCACTGTGCCCAGTTAAGACTCCAGTTCTTTGCCTTCCTGCCCATATAGGAGTGTGTAAGTCCTGACCAATGAGATGTAAGTACGGTGCAGTAAAACATACCCTTTTTCCCTTCCTCCTGTCTGGGATGCAGACACGATCGCTGGAGCTCTAGCAGCCACTGAGAACCATAAAGTCAAAACTACCTCTGAGGGGCTTCCCTGGTGGTGCAGTGGTTGGGAGTCCACCTGCTGATGCAGGGGGCGCAGGTTCGCGCCCCAGTCCGGGAGGATCCCGCGTGCCGTGGAGCGGCTGGGCCCATGAGCCATGGCCGCTGGGCCTGCGCGTCTGGAGCCTGTGCTCTGCAGCGGGAGAGGCCGCGGCAGTGAGAGGCCCCTGTACCGCAAAAAACAAACAAACAAACAAACAAAAAACTACCTCTGAGGATGACAGAGCAGAAAGACATGAGAAGCCTGGGTCCTTGACTGTGTGGATCTGCCCTATCATCCTGCACCGTGTTCCTTTAGACTTTAGTTATATGAAAAAGAAATCTCCACCTTTTTTTTTTTTTGGTCCCTGTTACATACAGTTGAAATTAACCTAAACTGATATACCTGGTCATGCTGAGCTTGTGAAAATTTTTCTCTTGATCCTGTCTACTCTCAGGGGCTCCCTTCCTCTTAACAGACCAAAGACTGGACCAAAATAAACAGGAAAAAATAACAGCAGAATATCTTAATGAAGCTTTATGTTCTTTTTTAAATAAGTAATCTGAACCTTCTAGAGCTCTCGCCCTCTTTAGGCATAACTAATTGAATTGTTTTTAACTTGGGTCTGGTGCTTGACTGATTTTGTGGGTCTGTGGTCCAAGGTAAAAATGGATTCTGCATTACATTAAATGTTAACCTGAAACAAATTGAAGATTTCATAGCACAAGCTACTGGGGACGAGGAATGACAATGGAATAGATGTTAGGTCCTTGATTCCAGCCATTCCCTACTTGCCCATTGCTGCTAAAGGAAGAGAGTGGCAATTCAAAGTGAATATCAATCACGGAGTATAGCATCTGCATAGATGGATGGCCCGGAGTTATTCAAGTGAGCTTCCTCTGGCATTTCATTACCGTTTTTTTGAATGGATGACAAAAATCTCTTATAACCAGTGCTTCCTAATTACCTACAAGGTAACAAGATATGTTTAAAAATAGAAAAGTAAATATTTACCCTTTTCCAGTTACTTTTGGATATTTGAATCTGGTTCCCTGCTAGGAGGAAAATACTGTCAATGTGAACTAATTATCAAGAGCAAATTTTCATTTCTAACATCTTAAAGTCTGGTATTGAGAAAACTGTCACCTTGAAAAAACAAATCTGACCAAGGAAATTTTTCTCTACTGAGTGGAAAAAAACAACAGAATATAACCTATTTTAAATCTTCACAAGGATACAAACATAAGCACTGCTCACAATTACATTCCTCTCTAAGCTATAACCAGGGCTAATCGTAGTAACTTACTGTACACGTTAAATATTAGCCTGAATAACAACTAGCTTCATAACTATAAGACTTCACATTGCATTTTGAATTCAGTAACTTGATATTTATTAAACAACCATTCAAGTCATCAAAGCCCAAGTGGTATTTAAATACTTCAAAGTAGGTTTAAGAAGTAGCAGAATCAATTAAAACGACTTGCCTGTAAGTATATATAAAGTAATTCATCCCCAGAACTAGAAAATAGCTCAGGAATATTGGTTTTTCCTTTTTATTTGACCACTATGTAATACTCCTGCAGTGGCAGAAAAGGAAACTCATTGTCTGGGATTAAGACACTATGGTTTCAAGTCAATCTTGGGGCTATTCTAGGAAGATGACAACTGTATCAAATTAGCAGTTGTAGTTTTGTAACACTACTTAAATCAAGTGGCTTGTTTTGCTTAGAAGTAAAATCCCTGGTGCCCTGAGAAGATGAGACAATGGATAGTTAAATGGCTAGCTGACTCTCCAATCAGGTTTTTCTTTATTGTTTTAAGAGTTGACTAGTCCCAAAGATTTATGGTATTCTAGGTGATATAAGATTAAAAATTCAATGACATAGCTACATGTAATATGTAAAGAAGGCATCTTAATTTCAGAATGAAAGAACTAGTAAGAAAGCAAAAAAATCTGAAAAACTGAGTTGTAATTTCTAGAAATAACTTATTTACAACATTGATAATTAATGACCCTAAGAATCATGATTTCATCATGATGCTCTACCAGTCTCTCTTTTCCCTACTGCTAATTTTAGGACCTACCACCTTATCTCAAGTGGAACAAGCGTGAAGTTCTATGTCAGACTAGCAGAGGTCATAGACAGCTTTAGTAATACCGATATTTTGGACCTTAAAAATTTTAATACTGAAATTTGCTTATTAATTTATTACATTCTTACTGAATGCCTCCTATGTACCAGGCATTGTGCTTAGAAGCTAAGAAACAGTAAAAATTACCCTAAATACCTTTAACCTGAAATTCGAGTGAACAATCTTGTGAAACTGGGAAAAGGGGTGGAGGCTGAGATGTGGGGGGAGCATCTTCATGTGGAAATGTCATCTAAAAGAGGAGTTAATCCCATGAGATTTAAAAAATATTTTAGCAGGTATATTTTGTCAAGTATGACAAAATGATACATAAACCAGGAATAAAAGCTATTTTTCAAGTTGCATATAATAGCTGGTCTTCTTAAGATTGATAGCCCTGCTGAAGACGAGAGGGAGTTTATGATTCTTCCTAGAACTGCAGCTTACTAAGTGAAAAGACAGATACCTCAAGAATCTCAAACAAAAATAAACGAGTTTACAAGCTGGTCTACTAGAACTTGCTATTTCAACAAGGCAGCCAAATGAGGTAAAGAGACTAAAATACTCTCTTTAAACTATGATGCAGTTGATCACAATGGTCAAACCAGTTTTCCTTTTACAGATGAACTGAGCATCTTAAGATTTGTTTTACTGGTCATGTGGATACTCATTTAAGACTTTCAAAACAGCCATCTTACTTGAAAAGCAAGAGCATTCAAGGAGCCATGTCCAAATCTCGTCTTGTGGGTCTAAATGTTTACCTCCATCCACTGTCCTCCACAAGGTCCTCTCCTACTCTTTTTTCATAATTTTTAGGCATGGCCAACTAGAATACATGACGAGAGGAAAGTAAAAGTATATGGTATATAAAAGAATATTCAAGAGACTTTCTTCATAACACACCTTGTGTATAACATCATACTAGGCACTTCTTTCCTGCTAATAGTTCTCCAACTGTAGGTGCTCCGAAAATCATCATCAATTCGATAAAAGAATCGATGAGTATGCACTAAAAAAAGATTCCAGTGTCTCAGTATCACTAGGTCAGGCTCACATGTGGTTCTGGATTAAGTTAAAACCCAAAGTTAAAACTAACTTCTTGGGCTTCCCTGGTGGCACAGTGATTGAGAGTCCGCCTGCCGATGCTAGGGGACGTGGGTTCGTGCCCCGGTCCGGGAAGATCCTACATGCCGTGAAGCCGCTGGGCCCGTGACCCATGGCCGCTGAGCCTGCGCGTCCGGAGCCTGTGCTCTGCAACGGGAGAGGCCACAACGGAGAGAAGCCCGCGTACCGCAAACAAAACAAAACAAAACAAAACTAACTTCCTGTCTCTCCCAAACCCAATCTTGGTTGAGTTAGTTTACAAGACTTTCTCTCTGATAAAGACCTTACACCACCTTTTTATAACCTGTGTATTACTAAGTCAATAACCTGGAATACTCAGAAGGAAATGGACTAAAGTCACACAGAACGTTTCCCTCAGCTTCTTTATCTGTAAGGATAGCAAAATCTGTTTATTATTCACTGGACTTCTGTTGCCTAAATGATAGGCAACAGAAGGGGAGGCTTCTGAAGCCTCCCCATCAACTGCTCTGAGCATGCACTATGTCAATCTTACATATACATTGTTTTAAAACACATATGTATTGGGAATTCCCCGGCAGTCCAGTGGTTAAGACTCCAAGCTTCCACCACAGGGGGCACAGGCTGGATCCCCGGTGGGGGAACTAAGATCCTGCAAGCCACGTGGTACGGCCAAAAAACAATAAATTAACTAAAAAACATAATAAAATACACATGTATTCACATATATTATTGCCTTTAACTATCATAGTAAGTAGATACATAAGATTGTAGGCTGCATGAGGACAGAGGTTTTTTTCTGTTTTGTTCCGTGCTACTGTCCCAATACCTATAACAGGGTTTGACACATAGTAGAGCCTTAATAAATATTAGCTTATTGAATAAACAGATTAATGAATAACTATGAGATTCATGGGCAAGTATAACGTACATTTTTTTTTCTGCATGAGAAAACTTTAATATCAATCAAAGGGATTAAGAGACTGCCCAAGATCACATGGCTAAGAAATGGCAATGCATGTAACTGAACGGAGGTTTCTAGGCTCCAAATCCAGTATCCTTTAAGCAACTGTCTCACCTGGGGCACACGTAACCTCTTACAACTTAGAATGCCAGGGGAAATGAAACCAAAGATAAGCACAGCACATCTTCCCAGAAAAAGACTTAGATTAAGTTACTTTAGAAAAAATTTTTTTAATATATATTAAAGTAACAACAGTCATGGAGCAGATTTTGGGAATTTACATTAATTTCAAAGATAAAACTTGAATCTATAAACACCTTTGACATTTGCAAACAGCCACGTGGACCCTCACTGCCATCTGAGTGTCCACCTTGTTTCTGCACCATCAGCCCTCCAGGCACTTACATGGTAAAGTTAGAGAAGCAGCTCAGCAGAAAGCAAATACCAAAGCTCCCACAGTCCCAACACACCTGGGGCTTAGAGTCAACTCTGATTCCTCCACAAAGCTAGGAGGGCCAGACTGCTGCTAATTTATACGCAGCTGCCTCCAATGCCCACCATCTTTATTTCTCTCTCCCTGGCAATTCACGCAGCCTTGGTCTTCCTCCTTCTTTCAGCAGACAGGACCATAAGCTCACCTTTCACTGCTCTAGACCAGCATTCTTTGAACTGGGATATGTGTCTGAAGCAAAGCCAACACTTCCCAAGGCATTCACCATCATAGCTATACGTGAGTCAATTTCTAAATCCCCAACTTCCAAATATTCTCTTGTCTGAAAACTGATCTGCCTGAAACCAAGACTGGGATGGAGGGACATCCATCTCCTGATGAAGGAAAGCTGTCCTCCGTCATCTCCCCTTCGCAAAGCTCCTTCTCCCACTTTACAAAAGCAATGCGTCTACAGCGCCTTCACCAGATCTTTCTAATCTTCATTACCCCAGGGTGTAAAGAACACAGGGCTCAGGGCAACTAACAAAGGAACAAATTAAAAAGGTGATGCCTGTTGAGGATCAGGTCTCCAGCATTTGGGGAACTCCTTCTCTAAGACAGGTAATTTCCACTTGTTTGTTTTAAACAACCTGAAATATTTAAATAAAAAGAGGCTTATGGCCAAAAGAAATACAAAATACTACATTTCAATTTATATTCTTTTTTGTTACATAAGACAGAGTGATCAATAAGACACTTTCATGCATAAAACTATATTACATTGGGAGACACTGCTTTGGGAAAGATCTCCAGTGTTCTCCTTATTTACTGCAAGTAATAAATCCTTCCTTCTACCAAAACAAACGAACAAACAAAAACACTATATTACATTGGGATAGAAGTCTGTAGGGGAAGGGAAATGGAAATATGAATTTAAGGAGAAAAAGGAAAGATGTAAGACTTTTACTGTTAAGAACTTACTCCTGCATTTTTAAAAATGAATGATACTGGGAATTAAATATAGATCCCACTACAGAGTTTTTTAAATGATGTAACAATTTAAAAAGTCAACATTTACAATATGCTGAAAAATGACATCCTTTGCAACTATTTAAACTTAGGATGAAAAGTTTTAGCAATGAACTTAAAAACATGCTTAGGGTACAGGGTTTTACAGAATTTTTAGGCACTACGAGAGCAAAAAAGCTGTAAGAACACTGCTGTAGAACAACCCTTCAGAAAACCCTTCCAAGACAAAATATTGAAGAGACAGAGAAAGAACAATTTCCCCACCTACCTAGCTCTGAGCGAGGATGGGCTGATGATGGGGTGAGGATTAGCATTCTCTCCACCCTCTTCTTAGTCATAAACACATTTGTTGAACCTGGTTCTGCAGCCAAGTTTCTAAAATTGATGATGAAGTTAGATATCTGATCTTAACTGCATTGCTGACGGGGATTAGACACTGGCTGAAGAGATGTATCTCACTCCTAAGGAGGACCGCTGGAGTACTTTTCTTTTAGTCTCCAGAAAGACTCATGAGACCATACCATAAAGGCTCACTAATTTTGTATTTATCTTATACGATGACAAATTTCGCCACTGGGGATGGAATACTGAATGCGTCTGACTGGCATTTCATTACTGACATGCATGAGGCAAAGAACTGGAAAGCTCTTACTTATTGTATAGTTAGTATGTTAAACATGGCAAATGTCCTAAGGAGTAATGTCGACAGACACATCTACATACCCTAAGCCCTCAGACTCCGCTTTTTCCCTTCTTTCTCAGATTCTTCTCCTCTGCCCCTTACCTCTTTTCAGCCACTCCTTTAGGAAGCAGAAAATCGTCTAGATATGATGGATGAGGCCAGCGCTTAATTCGCTGTCTACACTGTTTTAAAAATATTGACTTTCCTGTCCTCAAGCTCTCAGAGAGACAGTGGGGCTATTTAGAGCAGACGTTAGACCTACTCTAAATCTACTCCCATTTAGTAGAAGGAGGTAGTACAGTTTGAGATAAAAGGTGTCTTTAGAATCGGAAAGTCAGCTGAAAACCACAGTCCACCATTTACTAGGTATGTCGCTCAATTTCTCTAAATCTCAAGGCTCGCAAAGTCCTTAAAATGGGGTGCTAAGGATGAGAAATACATCAAGCACTTAGAAATGTACCAGCACATAGTAGGCCTTCAATAATCAACAGTTATGAAATCAGATGTTTAATGGTTTTAATGATTGTTTAAAATAGCCAACAGTTTTCTCTTGACATAATGTCAATTACTGTCATGTTTTTCCATTTCTTTAACCTCTTTGAAAACAAGTGATTTGGAAAATGACTACCTTTCATGTCTAAGTATAGGGTGTGCGTGTATAAAATGTACCTGCAGTACTAAAACCGGGAAAAGGACATACACAGGACGACGACTGCACAAATTTCACATATAGCATGGTGGCATATCCTTAACATGTTCTAAGCATTGCTGTGAAACATTTTAAAACATAAGCATGGACTCTTTCATCAGTTCTTTTAAAGTCTATCCAAATTTAATTGGTAATCTAACACTTCCCCCTTCAAATTAGCAGAGTTTTTTTTTTTTTTTTTGGTTGTTTGTAAAATACTTATTATTTTAAGGCTGTAGGGACACTGGTACTCCCAAAATTCTCATTTGTGTATAAATGAGTACAACCTCTAAAGCAATTTGACAATGTGTATCAAGGACTTAAAACGGATCTACATGCTTACTCAGCAGGGAAGGAATACATACTAACCCAAACAAACAGATTTATGTACAAGAGTATTCATTACATCACAACTTAATAATAGTAAAAAATGAAGCCGCTTGATGTCCGCTGCAGGGGACTAGATATAGAGCCATCATCCCATGGAACATCATGCAGCTTAAAAAAAATTAACAATGGGATTAAGTGAAAGAAACAAGGTATAAAGCAGTATTTGGCTATGATTCCAAATTTGTGTATGTCACTGTGATTCTCAAGCGGGAATAAGAGAAAATTTACAATAAAGAATTGGAATTACACATAATGATCAAAATCCACAGCTTGAAAGGACACGCTGTTAAGACTCGCTACCCACGTCCTAATTTTAAAAAGAAGTGTGGGATGAGTACACTGTTGATTCAGACCCTTTTTATGAATGGCGGAGAGAGGAAAGTGGATAATAAAGCTAACATGTCTGCAACTGGTATTCAGCCTCTTTCAACTTTCAGTTTAATGAAACTTTTGGGTGACTTTTACACCACACACACCAATGTTCACTACCTAGCTAGTAAGTTTTGGGGGAGTGTGCAGAGATGAGAGACGGTAGGAAAAGGTGAGGACTCACATAACCTTCCAATATGCACAATTTTGCACGGTGTAAGAGTAAATGAAACACTGTCAGCACACACACACACACACACACACACACACACTCTCTCTCTCTCTTTCTCTCTCTCTCTCTCTTTGATTCTGATCTATAGACGCATATTTAAAGCACGCCCACTCTAAGCAGAAATGCCTCAACACACCACCTGACCCTCCCTGAACTCACGTGCATTTCATTACTACTTTTAAAACTCTTAGTTTATTCCCAAAGCCCACCACTACCACCACCAATCAAACAAGGCTAACACGCATGCCAAGACTGTTTTTCAGCGTTCATGAACTTTCCTGCCTTTATTTTTCACATCAGTACTTCAAATGTCTGATCTAACCCCACAGAAAAGAACGGGAACAAAAATGCCTTTGGACGTTTATACGTCTCATGTTACTCACTCCTGTACTCCAGAAAAGGAGTAACCCAAGTCCTTGTGACTTGAAATGACATCTTTCTGCTCAGTGCTGTTCTGACTTGGCCTGTGTGACCACAGCTCTATCTGCTTGCCCGCCAGCCTGCACCCAGGTGCTTCTGGCAGCCCCATAGCAGAAGCAAGCCTGTTTCTGCAAACAGTCTGAAATCGCACGAAGCCAACATCAACTGAAGTTATTACCAAAACACAAAGGACAAAACACGCCTAAACTGCCACCTTACACGTCAGAACTCTCAAACTGAAAGGTATCTATTGCTTGACAGTATGCACATCCATCTACTCGATTGCAGATGTCAACCTGCAGAACAAACAGCTGGGAGACGTTTCGTTGGTTTCTGGTTGTCAATTTCAGGAAACACAAGCATTTCTTAGTTCCGAGCTCACGTTCCAAGTCAATACAGGTGTTGGTGTATTTTCAATTATTTTCCAGGCTAGAAAGGCGCTAAGCTAATAATTAACCTTAAGCATACCATCACCTCTGCTAAAAACATTTTCTACACACAGCCCTAAATTACTTACTCTTCAGTTAAACAAAACAGACAAGCTGTAATAAAACGTCTCCGAGAAATGTGATCCCTTCCATTGGTCACCCAGGAGCCTTTCCCCTAAAATCTGTTCCTTCTTGTGGCGGAGGGGGAGGAGAGTATCCAAAATAAAGGTGCCACCCAAAGCACAATTATTTTGTAAGAAAGTTGCCTAAGATAACCCATACAGGGTTTCCCAGGTTGAGTAATTCTTGCAGGCGGGTGAAGAGAGACAGCTCGCCTCCAAGATTACTATCTGCAGAGGCTTCCCTTATGTTGAATTTTTTTTTTTTTTTTTTGCGTCCTTTTAAATTATACTACTAGGGCTCTGATTTTCACACCTCTAGCTGCTGCTGGGGGGAGTTGAGAGCGACGCGCCAGGGCTGCGGCAGCCGCTCGAGCCAAGTCCAACGCTGGGGGACGGGCAGCCCACTCCCCACAGGGTCCCACCCTCCCGGGCACACGCGTGCAGAGACGCGCCGAGGCTGCGGTCCGCGGGCGGGGACTCACCGCTGTCCAGCCGCGCGATCTGGGGCAGTCGGTAAGTGCTGACCAGCAGGTCCAGCGGAACGGCCACGGAGCTCCACTTCACATCCTTGAGGCTGCAGCCCAGCGAGGGCGCCGGGTCCATCTTCCCCGCCTCCTTCGGCCCCGCGCTCCCGCCGCCGCCGCCGCCGCCGCCGCCTGCACCACCCGCGCCTCGGCGGCCGCCGCTGCTCGCACTTGCGGTCTGGGGCGCGCGGAAGGCGCCGGTCACTCTGGCCGCGGGCAGCCCGGGGGCGCGGCGGCGGGGAGGGAGGGGGCCCACGGCCGGCTCAGCTGCCGCTGCGGTACATGGCCGGGCGCCCCGCGTGCCCTCAAGCCTGGAGAGGACTCGCAGCAAGCCGGCGGCGGCGGCGGGCGGCGGCGGCCGGGGTGTATGCGGCGGCTCCCGCTCCGCCTCCTCCTCTGGCCCCGGGTCTGCAGCTGCGGCGGCCGCCCGCTCGCCTCCTCCTTCTTTTACCCCTCCTTCCCTCCGCCTGGAGCGTGTGAGGAGGAGCCGCGGGTCTGAGAAACGCCATAGCAGCGTTCCCAGCACTGACTAATCAACAAGGTGCGAGCGACGCCTGCGCAGCTCGGGGAGACACCGCCCCCGCCTCCGCCCCCGCCTCCCCTGCACCACCCGCCCCGCCCCGTCTCCCTCTCGGCCTCCTCCCGCTGTAGCCGGGCTGGCTCCGTTCGCTGTTGGCTCCCGGGTCTGGCCGCGGCTCAGGCGGCTCGGCGCGCTCTGCAAGCTTTAGCTCTCGCTCCCCCATCCGACCGTTCGGGGGCCCTGCAACCTCGCCCGGGCGCCACCGCGCGCCCGCACTCCTTCGCTACCCAGGGCCTGCCCGAAGGGCGCCCTGGAGGAACGCAGCGAGCTCAGGAATCTTTCTCAGTCTTCATGTCGGGCACTCTCCCGTCTACCCCGACCCTGTTAGCACTGGAGTTGCTACTACAGGACACAAAAAAGACCTGTTTGGTGCCCACCTCCTGAGAGTTACACAGACAAACGAAGCTGGGAAAGGCAGGCGGGGACCATCCCCTGCCGTGTCCCCCGCCAGCCCTACAATTCTCCAGAAACGCAGCTGGTAGTTACCCCCAGCAGTCTAGACTTTGGCTGCTAGGCAGAATGGAAAAGGCCGAAGCACCGAGAAGCAGAAAGGTAATGAATGATGAGTACCCACGCAGGGGAAGGTGACCGTCGGTTTAGTACCTTCATTGTATGGACAAACTGCTGGAGACCGCAGAGGATGAGGCTAACGACAGCTGTGGACACGCCAAGGGTTACTGGGAGACGACTGGGACCAGATGTTTTCACATGCTTTTATCACTCATTTCTCTCCCAAGCTTAAAGGTTGGAATAGTTCCCGTTTTTTAGATACGCGTACCAGGACATTAGATAGTTTGGCAACATTACACACTTGTAGATAGCCTTGCCGAGATACAACCCCACAGTCTGCCTTCCGTGACAAACACTCTGTTTTCCCTGATATTGCGTATGGCCTGCTTACTGCAGACAGAGCTCAGAATGTGAAGGTGGCTGTAAGATTCCTGCTTCTTCAGGCACATCCTGACATTTATGTGCTAATCTTTTTCTTTTTAGCGTTATTTTACACCGGCAGAGGTGAATGATGGCCAGGTGAAAGGGTTACATATCAGTTCTTTATATGTTTCAATATGTATTCAGTGTTCAGCGCATGTAAGACAAAACAGCACCTGCTTCGCCCGCCCAAGGGGACTTGAAAACATCCGCTGCCTTTCAGTGGGCTGGCTTAGTTCTGTGCCAATGAATAAACCTCTCCACAGCAATTAAAGAAAAACACGGAGATTCTTCTACTCCCACTTTCCCTGTCCTCTCACTTTGAAATACTGGCGATGATTTTCACAAAAGTCTTCTGCTGAAAGTTTTGACCTTTCTGTCACTGAGGTTAAGTTTTTGGAAAAGTCTTGAAAAAAAAGTGGGAAAGATTTTAGTGTCGGTTTTACTCAGAATCACAGGTCCATAAAGTTCTAAGTTTTGCCCACAGAAAGAAGAATTTTTGAAAACTTAAAGGAGCTAAGTGCCAGCTAATTTTTTTTCTATCTAAATATTTAATCATTTCTGGAAATAAAGCTGAGTTCAAAAATGATACAAGAAACATTTAAGAATGGATAGGGTCAGGGGTCCTTCGACCAGTTTGTAGATCCTAAAACCATATATGGTAGATTGATTTTAAAAAATAACTTTCTGCGACTATTATATCCTCTTTAAAAACTTCAGGAAATAGAAGTAGTTCCTTCCCATGAAAGGATTGGTGACTTGTGACCGAAAGACAAGATAAAAAGTAAAAAGATTAATGCAATCAGCTTTTTTTTTTAATCAATAAAGAACTTAGATTTGCTCTTAATGCTGGCCTTGCAGAAAAGTTTTCATTTCAACCTTGAGTATTAGAGGGAAGAAATTTTAATGAGCTACAAATTCTTATGTAAGTCTCCTGTTGTGGCAGAACTCTTTCAGAAAGATCTTATTTGTGAGACAGAGAGAGTTTTGGTTAAACTCTACGGAAAATAAATCAGCTGAGAAGGGTAATCTTTCAGTCTGGCTGACCTACACTTCCAAACATGGTATGAGGAGGCGTGTTTCTTAAGATTGTTGGGCCGATATAAACCACGTACATAAAAGCATAACAGCTGGGTACAGGGGCAAAACTTATGAGATTTTGCAGTTTATGAAAAAGAAACATCCAAGAAAAATTTTCTGTAGAGCAGAATTCAATGTGCTGTTCCCTGGTTCCTGCCAAATACCTTTTTAAATTGACGTTTGTGGGAGGCGGCATTTTATGGTGATTAAAAATATTGACTCCAGCGCCAGATGGCGTGGGTTTCATTAGTGACTCTGCTCCTATTCAGGATCTTGGGCAACTTGCTATTTCCTCCTCTGAAAAATGGGGATAATCGCTATAGACTGAATGTTTGTGCTCCCCCCAAATTCGTATGTTGAAACCTAATCCCCAGGTGGTGCCTTTGGGAGGTGATTAGGTCTTGAACAAGAAAATAGGCCCTCACCAGACTCAGAATCTACCAGCGCCTCGATCTTGGACTTCCCAGCCTCCAGCCCTGTGAAAAATAAATTTCTGTTGTTTATAAGCCCCCTAGTCTATGATATTCAGTTATAGCAGCCTAGATAGACTAAGATAACAATAATAGTTCTCATCTCATAGGACTGATATGAAAATGTAATCCTTTAATATATGTTAAGCATTTAGAATAGGGCCTGACACATAGGAAGGGCTATGGAAGCATTTGCTGTTGTTATTAAAAGAAGTATTGGTTTTGAAGGGCAAAATTTAAAAAAGAAATGAAGAGGCAAATGGAGCGGTGAGGAAATGATTTGATTTTGGAAGAACAGTTACATCTGGCAAAGAGTAGAGAGCATCATTCCTCAAACAGGAAACCCAGGTGCCTGCTCCCAGCTGTGGGACCTGAGTCCCTAAATCTAGAGTCTATGGGGTTATTCGACACTAATTTTGCAGTAAGCCAGCCCTGCTACCCAGCAGATCCAGGCAGTGGCCATGATGACCCTTCATATGCTGATCTAATGATGCTGATAAGCCCGGGAGTGAATCAGGCATATGATACTATAGGACTCCTAGGAGGGACATTTCATGACTTCCTAACTGTGAAACTTCTGTTTATACATACATATCTCGTTAATTCTCTGCATTATCAGCTTTGCAAGAAAAAAACATTACATGTTGGTTTTCCCAGTATCGGAATGTCCTGGGTCACATAATATGCTGGTGGTCAAGTGTGATATCGAAGTTCACAGCCCCGGTGGTTTTCTAGGTCTCTAAGCTCTTTTCCCTTTCAAGAGGTGGTCCTCTTGGCTTGGAATGCCTTTCTTCCTTTCTCTTCCGTGAAATCCTGTCTCCCGCAAAGAGCTGACCACTCCTTTCCCTGTGTCACCATCGTACCTGGCAATACCCCCAACCCTTTTAATTGTGAGAGTTGCTCTATGATTCATTATCTGTTTTTATGTTGGCTTTCCCTACTAGACCACAATTAGCCATGGCCACTAAAAGTGTGTTTTCTTCACCTTTGTTTCTCCAGCTCTCGTTAACATGCCTGGCACATGGAAAGTGCTCATTTAATGTTGAACTGAATAATCAATAGGCCGAGTCATCCTCACACTCTGTATTATTTAGCAGGACACTGCATCTCTGGATTTTAAATGATTAATGTTCATCAGGTCTAGAAATTTTCAAGGTTCTAGTTCCATACAACAATGGTTACTATTAGATTGGCCCCCAATTCTTTTCATTCATCTGAAAATTTAAATTTTATTTATTAAAATCAAGTTCTGCAATTTTGTCACTGAACTAGAAATGTACCTCTAGACCATCAGTTACAACACATTAAAACTGTTAGCATGTTGTTAGTTTATTGTTTGTTAGCTTATTTGTGGTCTCCTTTGCCAGGACTTTACTGTCAGAAAGCCTTGCTTTATTACATTTGCATCCCCAGCACTTGTCACATAGTAAGTTCTCTATATAGGTAAATTGATCAACCTATCTATCCATCTATCTCTCTTTCATCTATCTATCTATCTATTTATCTATCTATCAAGAGAATGTATAAATGAGTAAACAAAATACCATAAAGAAGCATATCCCATATGGGTACTTTCGGGAAGGATTTTAAAACATATTCAGAATTTTACTTTGTCATCTCTTCCTTTCCTGCTTTTGATACAGGATGTGCCTTTCTTAAGTAGATCATTGAATAATACGTATATTACAGTGTCAAAGTAGGAATATTAAGGGAAAATATCCATGTTAAGGAAAAACATTCCAAGTTGCAAGTTGGATTTTGTGGGCATGTTTGCTTTTTGAAACCATATACAACATAGCCCTATTTAAAAATATGTATCGCGTTGCAACCCAGAATACACATATTATCAAAACAAAAGTTTTCCAAAATAATACTTTTTTGTGTACTTCTAATGTGTACCGAATCCTTTTAATCTATTTTTTAATCCTTTTAATCTATTCTTTACTGTTTAATTTTTTCAACATCAGTCATGATCCACTAATTTTATTTCACAGTCCATAATACAAGCTACAGTGTTAAAACCACCATTTTAAATAATAGTTCTTTTTGTGCATTGTTTATAATTTAGCAAAGCAGGGAACATTATGGCTGAAGTTGTAGGAGCTTCTAAAATTCAAAAATAATCAGAAATATAAAGAGCAGGGCTTCCCTGGTGGCGCAGTGGTTGAGAGTCCGCCTGCCGATGCAGGGGACGCGGGTTCGTGCCCCGGGCTGGGAAGATCCCACGTGCCGCGGAGCGGCTGGGCCCGTGAGCCATGGCTGCTGAGCCTGCGCGTCCGGAGCCTGTGCTCCGCAGTGGGAGAGGCCACAGCAGTGAGAGGCCCACGTACTGCAAAAAAAAAAAAAAAACAAAAAAAAACAAAAAAAGAAATATAAAGAGCAAATGATAATTTAATTACTGTATTTACCAAAATCATCATTGTACATGTGTGTGCATGTGTGTAACTTTATAGGTTATAGGTTTGGGCTTATGAAGAAGCAAGCTCTTTGTAGATGGTGTTTTTCCTCCCAAACAAGCACAAGACGTCAGTCTGAGAAGCTGCTGGTGATGAGTAGTGGTCCTGACTCCCGTGTGCTTTTATAAATTATGTGAAAGGCTTTCCAAAGGAGTAGTTAAGTGATTCATAGTTTAGCTATCCAATTCTGCAGTTTCAAGAAGTACTTTACTAAAATAAAGCACAATTACTAACTAATCACTAATTATTTATTTTTCATATATTAATAAATTGTTTTGAATTGTACATTTAACATATTAGTTAAAGAAATAGATAGCTTAATTGGCTATATCACTTAAGAAGTAGATAAGCTAAGATTCTTTCCACCTAGAAAATTGTATGGTTCATGATATAATTTATATTTTCTTAATAAATGTATTTAATGTGACAAAGCACAGGTAGAAAACCTTTCATTTTATTTTTATTAGTGCCCAAATAATAATTATTAGTAAATATTTCTTAGTGCCAGAAATCTTCACAGGATGTATACAGCTTTGTTGTTGGTGTTCTGATGATTTGAAGCTTCAAAGGAGTTTTAGTGTCAGAGGCAGTTCCATTTTTAAGCCTCTCCCTTGAAAGATAATGAGATTTTAGCTCCCTGCTGACAAATCCTCTAAAGAAAGTCCATCATATGTTTCCACCCCTCTTTTGAAGTAACCAGTGAAAAGAGAAAGACAGGGAAAGTGGGGTTATGCTGGACACCTCTCCTGGACATCCGACCACCCTGGTCCAAACTGGATGCCTCTTTCTTCCCTGACTGCTCTCATACTCAGGTTCCTGGTTTATGAAGGCTGGAGTGTCACCTTCATTTACGTAGAATTGCTTGAGATCATGCTTAACTTCTCTAGTAGATTTTCTACTCATTCCCAAACCCACTTCTTGAAGAGTTTATGCCTTTCCCTCACCTCAGAAACAAATTTAAAATTCTCCAAAATGGTGTTTAAATGTCTATTTTATAAAATTTTTAAAATATAGAAAATCCCCCAAAAGAAAAAATACAACCTATAATCCCATCACCCTGCTAACAATTTATCACTCTTCGTATCTGGTGCATATTCCTCTACTTATAGTATATATGTATGTGTGTGTATCTGTTTAATTTGGATCAACCTATAATTTTGTAGTCTGCCTTTCTCACTCATTTTACCATGTTGATATGTATTCCAAAATGTGATTTTTTAAATTAACGACTGTATAGTATTCCACATAAGAAACATGCTTAGAGAGTTGGATAGTTTATCCAACTCTTTATGATTTGGCATTTTTATTGTTTGTAATTTTTATATTATTAATAACATCCTCATGACTATCCTTATAGGTAAATCTTTGGGCGTATTCATGATTTTCCTCCTTAATATAAATTCCTATAAGGGAGAATTGTTGTATTAGAAAGTGTAAACTTATTTTTTAAGGCTTTGGTACATATTGCCAATTTACTTTCCCAAAATGTAAGAATTTTCACTTCCACAACTTGGATACTGAAGATTCCACATTATCTTTTCCTTTTAAAACTCTTTTTGCTTTAGAATTTTTAAAGGCAAAAGCTTTTAAAAGTATTTGAACAAGTACTAAGAAGTAACAAAAATAGAGTGTAGTTAGCAATTACTACATGTGATTCTATGAGTGGGCCAGAATATTTAATAGTAGATGCAAGACCCTGGATAAAACATTCTTCCTAAATTTAGTAAGAACACCTATAACTAGAAGAGTAAGAAAAAATTTTGAAGATATTTGGGGAGGTCAAATTTAACAAGAAAATTGCCAGACAAAATACTGAAGTACAGTAAAAGTCCATCAAATGTCAAAATAAGAACTAGTAGGCAAATATTTATGTATATAACTATGAAGATAATGCTTTTCATGCTTCTGTTCAAGACCTTCATTTGTATTTTCTGAGCTTATAAATTTTTCCATTTCTTGACTTTATTATTATAGATAAATAAATGCATTTAATTTTTTTTAATCCTCACCATTAAATCTATAGAGGGATAAACATATCTAGCTTAAGTTGATCTACCCTTGAAATCACACTACATTTGAATAAGCACTAGGGATTCATGAGGGGGAAGACCACTGAGTTCCACTTGGCTCTATACTATTCAAGCTAATGTAGTGGAAGATGGTCTCATTAGAATGATTGTGCAGACTCTCTGTAGGTCTCCTCAGAGGTTCTGACCCTGTAGTTGTAAAAAACATCTCTGCTTTTCTTCTCAAACTCTCATTGAAATTATATTTTGAAATGTATTCATCTTGCATTATTTTTGTAACTCAGATGATTAAAACACCTTTTTTTCCCACTACTTCGTTTGTAACAACAAGTTAAAGTCTTACCTGCTATTTTCAAATATTTTATCATTCTATATCATCTATTCTCTGGAGTTTCTTTTTTCTACCTTACCACGTGCTTCAGAGTCACACCTGAACACCTGAAAGTCACAGTCTTTTCCAAGGATTCAAGTCATTTGTCACACTTTGGAATTGATATAAATGGAAATGAATTCACTAAAAAGAAGAAGAAGAGGAAGAGAAGAAGGACAAACATAGGCAATGTTAATATTAACTTTGCTCTTTATATATGCTAGTATTATAAATGCTTTGTATATACCATTTAAAAAAGGTTAAATATGTCAATTTGAAAATATTGACTATGTTCCAGTTTATCTATTACATGTCTAACTTATCAGGAGTTTAGCAGGAGAAAAAGAAAATATTCATAATAATTAGGAACAGCAGCCAAATCTATTCTATTGCTGATATGTTTATTATGGTAACTAATACCCTTTCAAAAGAGCACCATACTATAGTCTGTCCATTTTTCCATTCATTAAAATTTTAAATGTACTTTGATTGAATTGCTACATAAATGTTCACAGCTCATCTCCCACTCTTCACCTATCTATCTATCCATCCACTCATTCAATAAATATTTATTGAATACTTATATGCCAGGCACAAGCCAATAGGGATGCAAAGATAGTTCTTGTTCTCAAGTGTCTTAATCTAGTAAGAGAGCCAGAAACACAGGAAATAAAGGTAATTACAATCCAGTGTGGTAGGGATTAGAGATGAGTAGTGATATTTTGAGGCTATGAAGGGAGTTTCTTACGTGGCAAGGAACTGGATGAGAAAATCATAGACTTCTTCGAGGAGATGACCGACTAGTGAAGCACGCAACAGAACAAATTAGCCAAGTCAAGACAAGACAGAGGGAGAGACTAGGAAGTGAACCCTAGACAAAAGGAGCCGAGTCAGTAATAGCATGGAAGCGAGAAGCAGCATATTGCATGGGAAGAACTATAATTAGTGTGATTTTGCTGTATCTTGAGATTTGAAGGAAGGAGTGGCTGAGATGAAGCTGGAGAGTTAGATAGGTTTCAGATCATGGAGACATTTGTCTGTCCTGTGAAGGAACTTGAACTTTATCATAAAGGACCTGTAGTAGGTGACCTATGGTGTTCGTTATGGGAGCTACTGCGAGGTCTTAAGCACCAAATTTGTTAACCAGCTTTGAATTTTTGAAAAGAGTGTTTTGGAAAGTGTATACAAGATGGATTCAAAGAAAGAAATAGAAGACACATAGGAGACAGTAGAAGACGCTGGTGATGGTTGATCAAGGGTTGAAACAGGACAGTCTATTCTAGACATGAAAATAAGGGAACAGATATAGGATATTTATTAAGGAGGTAATATCCTCAGAACCTGTTTATTAATTCACTTCATGGGATAAAACAGCTCTCCCAAAATGATCATGAATCCCAAGCAGGTCTGTGTAGAACCCAGTATGGGTAGGACATTGTGCACAAGGACAAGGATGAGAACTTTGAAATAAGAATAACATGGAACTATCAAGTCAATCCATTATGGATCAGACTGGAGATAAAGTCACTTTGAAAAGATAGGACAACCCCCAGGTCAAAATGAGTCTTTGTTGACAGTATCAATACTTAACAGACTCTAGTGGCATAGTTTACCTCAGGCTGATTCTATTAAACTGACTGTGTTCTGACGACATGCCTGCCTAGCAATGAGAATTCCTTGTGGATTTCTTGCATGAGGCCCTGGAAATGATGATTCCTTTAACAGTTTCAGGAAGGAAGAGACTAGTGAATATGTCGGAAGATGAGAGAATAGGTTCAATTCTGGACACGTTCAATTTGGGTCACCTGTAAAATATCCAGATGTGACGTAGACAATTGGAAACAGGGAGCTGGAGTTGGGAAAGAAATTAAGGACGAAGATGCATATTTGGCAGCCGCAGTCATGTGAATGGATAAAATTTCCCAAAGGACATAGATGCAAAGAGATGTGGGACAATGACAGAATCTTGAGGGCTTCCTACAACAGAGGCAGACCCAGCAAAAGATACTGAGAAAGGTCAGAGAAATAGGGAGAGAATGATAATTTTTTGAGTCTTTTCCTTTTCCTTCCCTTAACTTCCTACATGAAACTATCTCTTGGTCAGAACCAATTTTGTCCTTCTCTATAGTATTTTGGGTAACTATGACCACAGTTGTAACATACCATGGTTATATGTGTGCTTTTCTTAAACTCCTTATTAAATAGTAAACTTCTTGATTGGCACTAACAAGATTTTACTGACTCTGGAACTAACAATTTAGCCTGCCACAGTTTCACGGATCCTGGCAGAAGACAGGAGACTCCCAGATCAGAGATAAAGGATTTATTACTCTTAGCTCATCAGGCAGCATGAACTTCATGTTCACATCAGTTTTCCTTGTCCCCCAAGTCCCATGGCGTGACTCAGAATGCCCAGGTGGATGCTGCATGCCCAGTGAGTTTGTGTTACAGCTAAGACACCCTGAGAACCAAATCTTTAACAGGCAAACCTGACCTACCTTTTCTTCAGAAGGAGATGTCACTTTTATTACTGGACATTACAGAAACTACCCTCTGCTCCAAAGGGAGACATTGCCTCTACCTTCTAAGACCGTTCGCTATACATACATCCTTGAAAGGATGCCCCGGAACAAAAGCTATCAATGCCTCTGCTCAAAAGATGTGCAGAAACACTGGAGGCCCGTGAAGATTTGTCTGCCTTTAGGCACACTTAATTTCTCCCATATTTTCAGGTTCATATTGCATCTCCCAGGTTAGTGCCTTGCATATGACAGGTACTAATAAATATTTGTTGAAATATGATTTAGAAGTAACATCAACAACAGAGATAATTTAGCAGACTTCTCCCTAGAATTGTTTATAATAGGCTGGTATACAAACTCCTTTTAACTGCTGCTGTATGCTATTTAGAGAAACGGCTCAGTTATAACTGTAACCTCCTTGAGAACAACAATGTGTATTCATCGTTTTTGCTTCCAGAGTCTTAAACAGAGTCTAGAACATAATAATAGATAAAGATTCATTAAGTAAATAGAAATACATGGAGGATCACATAACGCAAATGATGCAGAATTACTAAGTACATTGCCCTTCTTCGGCCCTCCACTGCTCCTTGGTAACAATATAATCGGTTTTGTACTCTCCAAACCATCTGAAGAAAGGAAGATGAGAACACCCATTCCTGCTAAACTCTAGTAACTTGGTGGATTACTCCTACACAAAGCATTTTTTTTTAAACATCAAGAGCAGTTTGGATGTCAAGGATATGATGAAATGGGCTTTTTCATCTCTTGGTGGTGAAAATGTAAATTGGTGTATATTTATGCATTTGGCTATTTTCAATGAGGCTTTAAATGCCTACTTGCCAATTAAATTTGGAGAAACTGCCCTAAGTAAATTAACCTAACTACAGAAAGGAAGTTTTGTGTTTTTTGTTTTTTGGGGTTTTTTTTTTGCGGTACGCGGGCCTCTCACTGTTGTGGCCTCTCCCGTTGCGGAGCACAGGCTCCGGATGCGCAGGCTCAGCGGCCATG
The DNA here is from genome assembly GCF_964374135.1 of Grampus griseus. Taxonomy (NCBI): domain Eukaryota; kingdom Metazoa; phylum Chordata; class Mammalia; order Artiodactyla; family Delphinidae; genus Grampus; species Grampus griseus. The sequence continues at coordinate 47,793,982 of NC_139006.1, forward strand.
GCTCACGGGCCCAGCTGCTCCGCGGCACGTGGGATCTTCCCGGACCGGGGCACGAACCCGTGTCTCCTGCATCGGCAGGCGGACTCTCAACCACTGCGCCACCAGGGAAGCCCGAGAAAGGAAGTTTTATGCACAGATATATTAAACCCAGAAATGTATTTGCAATAGCACAAATTTCAAAAATTTCTGTTAAACTTAAGAAGGAATTCTACCATGAAGTGGTGAATCTCTGTATAGACCATGGAAAGACATTGCCAAGTTTTCTGCCTTGGAGATCTTTAAGAAGAATAAATGATCACCACTCCTAGACAATTTAAACATTGGTGCCATGTCTCTCCCAAGGTCTTTTCCGTTTCATTTAGTCTATGTTGTATGATCTATCCTTCTCTATAAGGAAAGGTAATAAAGTTTTCAATTGCTTGTTGTATTTATCTGGGGCTTGATCTGTTAGTAGAATCATATTCACTAGAAATCAAACTCTCTGGGGGATGCATAGTCAATATGAAAACATTTTACATTTCTAATAGTGAGGGAAGGTATTGACTTCCAAATTGTTTCAGGGACTAGAAAGTTGCTTTAAAATTTTTATTTTGATATAGAATCATCCAACATTATTTGTATTGCTCAAAGACATTAGGTCAAATGAGATCTTATCATTTTATGTTCTATTATTCCGCCAAAAAAAGTGTCACAAGGTCAGATGAAATCAGGAAGTGAGAAGCAAAGCACAAGAATACTTGCTTAAGGATTATTTCATGAAAAAAACATAAAACCCTGACGAAATACACTTAGTGCTTTCAGAATTTCGTTAAACTAAGTGTTGTCACTGGGCTTGTACCACGTCAAAAAGCAAATCCCACATCTGGAGGGAAGATGCAATAAGTTAATAAAGCATTTGACCTTTTTGTATTAGTTATAATTCCATCCAGAAAAAGAGTTAATTGGGTTCTTCTTATTAGTAAATCTCATTAATGCCAAGATTTACATTAACATATTTAATTTGCTTTTATTTGAACTACATGCTCTTGGGTCTCATTAATACACATGTGAGCTTTGGTGCCCTTGATTTTCAGGGAAACGTTGGTGGGCAGTTTACACCACCTTGCTCAGGATTAAAGAAACACAGAGGAGTGCATTTGGCCAGTTTGGGTTTTTCTGCTTTCTTTACATTTATATGGTTAACATAGACAATGGAAATTGACAAAGGAAATAGGGTTACCATCTTCTGGGGTGAATCCATCTCGAGCTCCCTGGGAAGTAAAGATGACAATATCCTCTTTATTACCTTTCAGACTAAAAAGACAGAGAGGGTGAAACAGGGTAGGAGCTGAGAGGAAACCTGAAAATGGGAAAGCAAGGTAAAGGTGGAACAAAGAAGATGGAGAGCTGTGTGTACCTGAGGAAAAGCCTATTGGAAATGACGGAGCTATGGAAATGGGCAAGAACTGTATTGCTAGGGGTTATGAGATAAGCAGAAAACCTCAAGGGAAAACAATGAGGGAGGGGGGTTTGTGAGTGGAGGCAAGGGAGGGAAAGAAGAGGGGAAGGGAAATCATAAGATAAAATCAAATTTGTGTTAATAAGTTTTATTTTCCTTTCCTGGCATGAAAGTGGGTACAGGAATGCAAATATTTTCCTAAGTCCTGAGAAATCCATTATTGGTTTCTGAGACTTCCTGCCAAATTTATTTCAATCATTTGTAATACATACCAGTGGGGATATTGCTTCAAACATATATAGAAGTAAAGTTAAGCCAAAAAATATTCCATTTTATTACTCAGGTACAAACATTTCAAGTTTTCCCACTGGTATCAAATGGAAGCTTTTACTGATCCAACAATATGGGCTGCATTGTACAACACCTGACAATGCAGTGAGCGATTGGGTTAGCATTTTGTTATAAAACATTAAGAGTTTCCTATGTTACTATAAAAGTCATCTTAAAATCAATCATTCTTCTAGCATGTTTTTTTTACAATGGTGAAATTACAGAAATATAGCTTGTTTAGGGTTTGATAAAGGAACACACCATACAGCCACCATTTCAATACTATTTCGCCTGAATAGTCCCTTTGTATCCAAGTAATAGTCCTAATCGGCAATCTACATGTGCCTTTGTATCTCCTTTGGTGCCCTAGAGACACCACACTATTGCCTTAAAATAGTGATTTAAAGCAAGATTTTTATAGTAGCTTAAGAATGGAGCCCTCATTCTTGTTTATTTTTGTTTTTGTTTTTGCTTTGCTTTATGTTTTAGCATAGATTCAAGAAAGCAATGAAAGGTACCTGCAATTAATACAGTAAAGTTGTCATTAAAAGCACTGGTATAGCTGTTAAGTACCTTACTCTACAAAGACAGTGTAAGGTAACTTTAATTCTCAACATGAACAATTTATGACCATTTTAAGAATTATGAGAGTTTTATTTGAATCCCTTGCAAATAACTGTTTAGTAGTAGCTTTTGTCATATTTTAAATGACTTGCATCCAGATGGATTGAAACTCCACATTTGTCTCAGAAGAAATACCTGTTTCACGTGAACTGTGGGGAAAGAGCATCTCCTGCCTTTCTTACTTATCTGCAAGACTGAATTGGGTGTGGGTTGGGGTGAGGGACGGTAGGCTGTGGGTCAGGTGTGGGTCAAAGTGCGGACTGGGTGGAAGCAGAATCAATGGCAGTGATCCCAGGGCGATTTGTTTGCACTGTTCCTTGAGTAGGGTGGGTTAAGAGAATGAAAAATAAGAGGAGTGTATGTATGAGATGGTGCTTTGGTATTTGAAGTGAAAGATACCTCTGGTTGTCATTTACTCATCAAAATCTGAAATTCCTTTCTTCCTAAGGTGGCTTTGGACCTTCTGGCCTACCTCTTTTTTTACGTACAGAGCTGGGTTTTCTGGGTAAACCCCCCTAAAAGGCTTGTGGCAGTGACTTAAATAAGGAGGCAAAATATCTGTAGGGAGTTCCTGAGAAACCTGAAGAGGATTTGAGGTTTTTCAGATATCCAGGTGGAGGTGAAATATATTAATATCTGTGTAACTTCATGGGTACATAAACTGGTAAACCTGGGACCTTTGTGTTACAGTTGTGGGGTGGGAGAGAAGGATAGGAGAGAGAATTAAGAAAGAACAAAAGATTACGTAAGATAACTACGTTTTTACTTCTAAAATTTTATTATGTTTCAAATACATAGAAAATGACGGAGAATGGTATAATGACTACCTGTCTACCCACAACCCAGCTTAAGCAAATACTAACTTTTTGCTTTATTTACTTCAGATGCGTATAAAGAAAAAACCTTATGGATACAGACAAGACTTCCCTCTCTTTCCCCGTTTCCAATCCCGTTTCCCTCGTTCCCTCTTTCCCTTGTGGTGTAAACTTTACCTCGATTTTGGTTTTTGTTAACCCCATGAATGTTTCCATATTTTTACTACGTGTGTGTGTGCCCATAAATAGAATATAGTCCTGATTTGCACACTTTTGACATTTACAAAAATGATATGTTTATACATATTCTGCAAGTTGCTTTTTTGGCCAAACATGTTTTTAAGATTTATCCATGCTGACCATGAATCTCTAATCTTCTTTCTAACTATTATACCTTTTATACATTTCATTTCATGAAGAGTCCATAATTCTCTGTTGATAGACATTTTAGGTTGTTTTGAATTCTTGATAAGTCTTGCTAGAGAGTTATGAATTTGTTAGTTGCTGTTGTTGTTTTGAGAAAACCAGTTTTTTTTGGTTTGATTTACTTTTTCTTAATTTTCTATTTTATTAATTGCTGTTATTTGCTTTACCTTTTACTCTCTTCAGGTTTACTCTGTTCTTTTTCTAATCTCTTGAGCTGATTTGTCAACTCATTTACTTTCAGTCCTTCTTTCTTTCTTTCTTTTTATAAAATAAATGTATCTACAGGCTCTGAATCCCCTTCTAAGATCCACTCTGACTTGCCACACATGTTTTGATACATAACACTTAGTTATCATTTGGTTCTAAATATTTTGTAAATTCTATTGTGTGTCCCTTTTTAACTGATGACTTATTAGGAATGTATTTAAAACTTTTTAAATATCTGGAGGCTTTTTTTCAATTATTGCTTTCTAACTTTGTTGCTTGGTAGTGAGGAAATGTGTTTCGTAGATAATTCTTCAAAATATATTGGACTTCTTCTATGACTCATTTGTGAGCAATTTATGTAAATGTTTCATGTGTACTTGAAAATACGTTTGAAAAAATATATATGTATTTCTGTTTGTTCAGTGCAGAGTGTTAGACCCATCCAATTGTACAAGCTTGTTAATTTTACTGTTGAAATATTCTCTATTCTACTTGATATGTCTGTTTCAGATGGAGAATTGTTAAAACTGCCTACTATCATAGTGGATTTGTCAATTTCTACTTGTCACTGCATTGGTTTGGTTCTGTTTTGTTGTTAGGCTCATAAAAGTTTATGATTGTCATATCTTTTTGGTGGTTTGTTCCTTTTTCTATTGTGTTGCCATCTTTATCTCTATTTGCCTTACTCTCTATTTTCTCTGATATTTTTATCCTACACCAGCTTTCTTTGAGGTGGTATTTGCCTAATATATTTTTTCCATTACTTTTATTTACATATTTCTGTGTCATTATGTTTTAGGGGTGTCTCTTAAAAGAATGTATAGCTGGATTTTCAAAAAATACAATCCGGTCTGAGAAACAGGAGAGCTGTCATATCATGGAAGAGTGCCAGGTCTCCTTAAGCCATTCCAATTTGTTTATTGCCTTAATCTCCTTTGTCTCTTTGGTGTAAAATTTCTCAGTGAGAAATACAAGATGCCTATGTCCAACGGTTCCAAGGAAACAGAGACTTAAGTTTAGTCTGTAGTCTGTCAAGATCCCCAGAGCAGGCAATAAATCCAACACAATTTGGTTTTCTTGTGCAGAAACTAAGATAGAAATGATTCTACAGGTACTCTAAAAGAACAATTTAATAAATTCTACTTTGCTTTCTATTATCTTCCTTCTAAATTTTCATGGAAGATAAATCTTCAGAAGGAATTTTACCGTAATCTCTACAGAGAGATAATTTCATACCCTCACTAAATTATAAACTCTTCAAAGGCAGATGTATCTTGTGCAAATTATATATTCAGTGCATACAGTTGAAGCTCAGAAGTTGACCTGGACTGAAATCTTGATTTTGTGGAGGGAAGAAGGAAAAAACAAACAAACCAATAATGGAAATTTACAAATGTTCCTCTTGTGACAGAAATTATTTTGAAAAAAATGGCAACAGTGCTAGAATTTCTATTGTACTTTACTACTGATCTGAGTTATGGCCTCAATGACCATTTTTACAAATATGCCTAAGTACTATTAATAGTTTTTATAAAAATGACAGGAAAGTTCAGAGTAAAAATGCAAACTATCCCTCTGTATCAATCACTACTGTGAGCTCCTTGAAGGAAAACCATGTCTTCTCATTTTTGTACCCTAGCATGTTGTAACAGTGCCTGGCACATAGTAGGCTTTCAGTAAATGTTTGCGTGAATAGATGGATGAATCTCATGCAGATTAATATTACATAACCTTGCTTGCACTCAAAACTTTCCAAATTCTTATCATTTCTTTCCTTACATTCAAATATAGATTGAAATTCTCCCATTTCTGCAAACGATTTCTGACATCCTAAAGAAAGAATTAACCATTCCTATCTGTGTGTTCCCACTTTGTCCTTTCTGTTAAGATAGCACTTTTTATATCACATTGCAGGTAGCTATTTACACATCTGTCCCCATTCTAGCTTATGGAGTGTTGTTTCCTAATCACTTTTTAAATCTGCTTTGCAGTTGCTGCATAATATATAATACAAGCTCAGCAAACCTTTCTTGAATTGGATTTTAAAAGAGTAAAAATTAAGTGCCAATACTTGTTGAAAATCTACTATGTTTTAGACCATTGCAAGGAAATTTAAAGTTTTCCCTTTGGTTTTCATAATAATCCTATAAAGTATGCATTATTAATCCCTTTTAATGTTTGAGAAAACTAAGGGCAGAGAGGTTAACCCAGTCATCCTAGGCCAGGCAATCGGTACGTGAAGAATTTGGAACTAACTCACGTGCTCCTTTCACCCAGCCATGCTACCCCCATTCACCCCCAGAACCAAAGTGAACTCATAAAGAAGTCTATATATGTTCTACATCACTTACCAACAGCCTCTGAAAGCACAACGTGTTGAAATTAGGATATTACTTATTGGTTACTGGAGTCTTTTTAGGATCATACTGTTTACCTCAGAATGTACACCATTGTTTTTACTTGAGACATGTTCACCACTGGGAATGAGTATTCATCCTAGTACCCAAACACCTAGAAAGTGGGGATTATGCCGCATTATACTAAATGATCCTCCCATCAGTTGTCCAGAGCATTCCGTGATGTTGATACTTGGGCTACAAATCTCTCTCTAGATGCTTATAGTCTAAGAGAGAATTGAAGGCAAATTCAAGGTTAGTAGCGAACGTGGATGTACATGACGATGATGATGAAGAATTTTCTTCACGTGTATTGTCTTTGTGGCCTGATATGCCTGAACTTGAGTCTTTGCTCGAATTCCTTGCTAGCTGAATGACCTTGGACAGGTTAGTTAACTTCCCCAGGCCACAGTTTCCTCAACTGTGAACAAAGAGTGAAGATACCTGCGTTAGAGGTTAAATAAGATAGTGCCCATCTTATAAATGAATGCCATTATTGTTATTATTACCCCGGAAAAGCATGCTATACAACCACAATAAGTAAGTTAGGTTCGTGTATATGGGTTAAATGACCTAGCTGATAACATATTTATTTAGTACCACCTATTGGTCTCGGTACTACTCCCAAACCAATACAGAGACAAATGGGTAGAGACGTTCCGCGGGCAGAGGTTAATGCCCCAGACAGAGATTAAACAGAACACAAATATCATTTCCTTCTATTCCTGTGCAGCAGTTTATAGGAGCATTAGAATAGGATGTGACATAAATTTCATAAAGATATTGTACATTAAATATACATAAAATTGCACCCCATCTAGAATTACAGCAACATCAATTATGAGCACTACCTGTCAGTCACTATTACTGGTGTTCTCTCTATAAACAAAATCAAAAGTTCTGTGGTGATCTATTAGAGGTTTTCTATATCCTTCCCCCCACCCCTTCTGATCCTTTTAGACTCTTATGAGCAAACCGTTGATCGTGACTAAAAGCAGCTAAGTGCTTTCTTTCTTGGTGCTTAGCAGTTTCTCTGGAAGTTAGCAGACAACAAGGCAGCCCTTAATACAGACTCAGACCAAATTTAGTGAGTGGGGGAAAGAGCATGATATAAAGTTAAGAAAACATGGCCTTTCAAGGAAACTAATGAAGACAAATATTGCTGGGGTAACCTTTAAGTCACATGGCTGGGAATGTTTTCCTTTGCAAATTACTTCTGAACCTTCAGTCCTGTAGGGAAAAGTACTGAAAAAAAAAAAAAAATGGCATGAGCTAATTGCTTAAAGACAGCAATAAAATTTGTAAGTTACACATACTAGATACCAGCTTGCAAGATGATAGAAAAATTCATCTAAATCTTGGGATTAAAATGAGTGAATTCTGAATTAGCCCCTTCACTGTTCACTGCAGAAGAAAAGTCCCTTCAGTAGAGAGGAGCCCTGCCTTTTGTGGGTACCCCTTCAGACAGGGACTGCTTGGGCAGTGTTCTTGCCTTTTCTCTTGATGATCATCCCTTTTGCATCATAGTCACCATTGAAGTTTGGGGCAAGCTCTGAGGAAGCACATTAGTTCTCCTCCTGGGTCAGCCAGCCATTTTTTCCCCTGCCGCCTAGTAAAATGGCATTGCTCTTTCTACCAATAATTTAACTTTGGAGTATAGAATTATATATTAATAACACAAAAGAAATAGCTCACTGATGTTAATGTTTTTAAAATAAACATTATGCAGCTGATTTGTTTTATTAATTATATTTATTGGGGGAATTCCCTGGCAGTCTAGTGGTTAGGACTCCGTGCTTCCAGTGCAGGGGGCATGGGTGGAATCCCTGGTTGGGGAACTAAGATCCCACATGCTGTTTGGTGTGGCCAAAAAAAAAAAAAATATATATATATATATATATATATATATACACACACACACACACACACATATATATATATATACACATATATATATTAGGCAAAGGAATATTATAGTAACTCCTCAATTGATGAATTTCTTTTATTCTTTAAAAATATTTGAAAATTGCTTGTTTATTACCGTTTGCATTTTCAAATAGAAACTTGATGTGGTAAAGGCCCTTGGCCTATAATATATTGAATGGATATATAACCTGCTTATCCTGGGCCTCACCACATTTTGGGTACAAATTATGGTACATCTAATCTGACAACTCCTATATCGTGTTCTTGCCTTCACCAGCTCAGACAGGATATTCAGCTTACTAAAGACACTTCCCAAAAAGTTATTTCTGGAAGTACTCAAGGTATACTTTAAATGTGTCCATGAAAAGTTGAGGTTGCTATTCCCATTCTTCTGATGTATATCATGGGAAAAATCAGATACATATGCTGGCTTATTTTAATTACTTGTATTTTTGGCATGGGAAAAAGGAAATACAGAAGATCAAAGAGGTTAAATAAAAACCCTATAGTCCTGATTTTGCTAGGAAGTATCAATATGAACTTAAAAAAATACATTTTTTCTAACTCTGTCCTCTGAAAAGGCTGAGAAACAATAATAATCACAGTAGCGATCAGCACCCGTAGCACTCAGATTATGGTCTTAAAGCACAACTTTCCACAGGAAGGCGTCATCTTAAAGAAATGAGTGATGACACGTCTGGGGCAGGAATTTTACAATATGAGCCTGGAACATCTTGTCATATCAGAAAGCAAGGAAGCAATCCAAGGCTAATAGGGATGTTTCAGAAGGACTCAGGAGCCAACCTGGTAGGCTCTCACTGGCCAGTTTGAGCATCAGTATCTGAACTGGATTGAAATACATGAAGTAAGTTCATGAACAAACTCATTGGTGACCATTAGAAGGTACCGGAGAGCCAATTTTAAGTTTTTAAAATTGGTAAATAAAGAGAAAAAAGTCAGGCATTATACTGCCTATTCTTTTATACAAAGTGCATCTTAGAGTAATCAAATAGTTGATGAAGTAAAGTATCGTTAATAGAAATATTCCAATTAGCCAATGGATAGAGACTTACAATATTACTACTTTTCTCCGCTCAAGGCAGCCCTCTACATGACTCTTTCTGGGTTCCAGGAACTATACTCTCTCCCTGCTTCCTTTTGGGCCCAGAGCTTGTATTAGTTTTCTGGCAAAGTTCTATTTTTATTATTATTATTATTATTTTTTTTGCGGTACGCGAGCCTCTCACAGAGAAGCCCTGTGGCAAAGTTCTATTATCCCTTGTAGTTTTCTTCCATCTAGCCCACACCTTCATGTATTGTTTCTTTATTAAATTCTCCTGGGAACTTTGATCCCTAAAATTACCCTGAAACTTACAAATTAATGTCAATTCTTCTCATTTCTTCTAAGTCCATAATGAGAGTAAGATTCCAGTATAACATGGAGGGAGAGGCAAAATGCCATTCAAAGAAGATACACTGAAAGAGTTGCAAAAACTTTCTAATCAGCAGAAGCTTGAGGAAAATATACAGAAGTGCTAGACCAAGAGAGATGGATTTATCTACCCAGGAATTTTGACTTAATGTGTCTTGAGCACCTGGAAGTGGCATAATCATTGTCTAGGTTGGTTAATTAAAGTTTGTACTGAACCATACCCGATAGCTCATGAAGTCAAAATGTCAGAACTTCTCTGGAATCCTATTGAGGAAGGAGTGAGTCTAAAGCCTCATGGAACTGGGAATGTTGGCATAGAGCTCATCAACCACTCCCTAACTATATCCCCTGGGTGATCATTCCCTTCATTGGGTCATTATGAAATGCAATGTTGAAGAGGATCACTATCTTTTTTTTTTTTTTTACATCTTTATTGGAGTATAATTGCTTTACAATGGTGTGTTAGTTTCCGCTTTATAACAAAGTGAATCAGTTATACATATACATGTGTTCCCATATCTCTTCCCTCTTGCGTCTCCCTCCCTCCCACCCTCCCTATCCCACCCCTCCAGGCGGTCACAAAGCACGGAGCTGATCTCCCTGTGCTATCTTTGAATTGCTCCGTGGAGGCTGTTCTGTCAGGCCAGAGAAGATAGTGAAGGGTTACACAGATTGAGTTCTCTGATATCACTAGGAACAATGGAATTCTGGGTTAGTAGAGGCCAGATGGTCAAGCTTAAATCTCAGAGATAAGGTAGGCACAATTATCACAAATAAAGGGACAGAATAATATTTAGAGTGTTTTGAGCTGCAGGGATTTGTTACAATGACTAATTGTTCAGGGAGTGTCCTTAGAAATGAAATAAATAGGCAGATGCTACTTGACATATTTAGGTAGAAAATTCTAAGACCACTAGTCAGAAATCTACTTTGAGTCACTCTTGTAGGTCTTTGCAGACAGCTACCAATTTCCTATACATAAGATAGTTCATACACCCAGAACTCATTGTCTGAGAGGAGTCCAGTTTCCTTTAAAAGAAGAATGCTGCCACGTGGCCACACATATATATCATGAATCTTCTCCTGAGACTTACCCAGAGAGACCTGCAGTCATGATGACAGAATTTGCTCTCAAATTTTATAGTAGGGAAGAAATGAGATCTTCAGACAAGAAATGGGAATATTTGGTCAGACATAGGTGATCCTGAGAAATTTTTACTTAATCACTAATCCCTGGAGACCCAAAATACAACCGTGACCCACAAGTGAGATGGAAACTAATGGATTTTAAATGATAGATGGTGTTTTGGCTCAAATTTGTTTAATAGTGGGACTGTAGACCCATCATATGGTTTACCCCCAATCTTAGAGGATATAGCAGCAATAGATATACTTAATAAATGACAGAAGCCCCACATTGATTCCCTGACCCATGGAGTGAGGGCTTTGATGTTAGGAATAGAGGAAGACCCTGGAACTGACCTTTCAAGATGGTAAACTTAAAGCAATATTGCATCTTGAGAAAATATTGCATCCAGATGTTAGTGCCATCAAAAAGACCTGAAAGATGCGGAGGTTGTGATTCCTACTATATATCATATATCTCACCTGTTAGCTGGGGCAGAGACAAGGTAGGTATGGAGAGTGACAGCAAATTGTTGTCAACTCAATTACATGGTGGTACCTAGCATAGCTATGGTTTCAGGTAAGGTATCTTTCTTGGAGCAAATCAACAGATCTCCTAGTACCTGGTATGAAAATACCTTCTTTTCTATTTTCTTCAGTATGTGAAATCAGAAACAGCTTGCGTTTACATAGCAGGGACAACAGTACACCATTTCAATCTTGCTCTAGAACATCACAAGTTGAGCTCTCCAGGAAGCACACTCTGAGAAGGAGTTTGGTGTTCAGGATGTTTATTAGAGATCAACACCTATGGAAGGGATAAGATATATGCTTGCCAAAGAGTGAGAGAAAAACTTTCTGAACATTCAAGACCCTACAATATCAGTGATGTTTATAGGAAACCAATGGTCTGAGCATATTGGGACATCCCTTCTGAAGTGAGAGAGAAGCTGTTGTACAGTTTATCACTCATGTTTTGTGGTCCTATTTGGGTTTTTTGAGACAATATGTACCACAATTAGGCATGCTGTACCAACCCATTTACCGGGTAACTCCATAAGCTGATAGCTTTTAGTGGGACCTGAAATAGCAAAGAGCTCTGAAACACTTCAGGCTGCAGTTCAATCCTGCCACAGGGCCCCTGTGACCAAGCAAAATCAATGGTCTGCTCTTCCTGTCAGTGGCAGATAGAGATGCTATACAGCATCTGCCAAGCCCCAGTAGAATGACAACAGACACCCTAGACCTTTGGAATAAGGCTATGTCTTATTCTGCCAACAACTATTCATTAGAAAGGAAGATCCTAACTGACTGCCGGTCTTGGGACAGATTGAATTCTTGACCATAGGATATCCAAATCACAAACCTTGTGCTTCCTGAGTCATTGAACCATAAAATTGGATGTGCACAGTGCATTCCACTATAAAATGGAAGTCAGCAGATTTTACCTATAAAGGGCCAGATAGTATTTCAGACTTTACAAGCTGTATGGTTTCATTCAACTCTACTGCTATAGCTCAAAAGTGGTCAGAAGCAATATGTAAGTGCATAAGTGTAGTTATGTTTGAATAAAACTTTATCAACACTGAAATTTGAGTTTCATATCACTTTATATGTATATATTATTTTGATTTTGATTTTTTCCAATCTTTAAAAAATGTAGGGAGGGATAACTTGGAAGATTGGGATTGACACATACGCACTACTATATATAAAATAGATAACTAATATGGACTCACTGTATAGCACAGGGAACTCTATTCAATACTCTATAATGGCCTATATGGGAAAAGAATCTAAAAAAGAGTGGATATATGTATATGTGTAACTGATTCACTTTGCTGTACACCTGAAACTAACACAACATTGTACATCAATTATACCCCAATAAAAATTTAAAATAAAGAAAAAAGAAAAAAAATGTGAAAACCATTCTCAGCTTACAAAGAATGCAAGCTACAAAACAGGTGGTGGGTTGGATTTGGCCCATGGGCTGTGGTTTGCCAATCCCTGGTGTATACGTAACCAGACCCAAGTAGGTCCAAAAGGCACAGCAAACTGTCCAAACAGAGCCAGTGGTTCAGGTTCCCATGGGGCCAGCTTCTGCTGCTTTCCCTTCTCTCCTTCAAATCTTTCTATTATGAGTTAACAAAAGAGAAAAAGATGTGGGCTCAGACTCTGCATGGTGTGCTGGCATTGTGTCCATATATATCCTTAGTTTGGCCGCTTCTCTCTACACCCAAAGCTCTACCCACCAGGAGGACTTTTTTTCACTGTCTTGAAGGATCCCCCCCTGGTGTGGCTGTATATAATGGCAGTCTATTTTTAGCTCATACCAAAACATTGAGCCATCCGATCAGTAAACCAGCTGTGGGTTTTTCCTCCTTCATCAGCTGTTCTAGGGAACTCCCTTGAAGCCATAGGAATAAGCTGAGAGCAAGGTGTAGGTGGAATGGTCATGGGCCATATTTGTGCAGCTTACTTTTGTCCTCTGGATCTGCCTCGGCTTGATTCGTGATGTATTATTTCCATTGTGAGATGGATTGCTGGTGGGCCTACTCAATCTTATGACTTGGTGGATCTGACAGCACCTAGTTCAAAATGGGTACTTCTAGTCATACAGCCCCTTGGTGACCTGTGGTCACAGCTTGGTTTGTGTCAGGACCCAGTATCATGTCAGGAGTTATTATATGAATGGTATATAGTTTTATGCTACAAGTGCATGGTCTTGATTCAGGACCCTAGAGGGCTGTGCGGCAACTTCCCATTTTGTCTTGAGAAATACTCCTCATGGTTTCTTTAACTATCTCATATACCTCTAGTACCACGAGATCTGCTGTGTCATGTGGTGTATGCAACAGAATTATTGGTATGGCAACCTGGATTGTACTAGTACTGCAATGCTACCAGACAATCTCAAAACTGGCAACCTTCTGCATCACGTGACAAATGGATAGGAACTGTATGCCTAAGTGTAGTATGTTGCCTCCCAAACATGAAAAGGCCTATCGTGCAATGCTTCATAGTGTTGGAAGGTGCTAAGTGCCACAACTTGCCCTTTACCTTGGAGGCAACGGCACGGCATGCCCCAGACTATTGGACCCCTGAAAACTCACTTATGCGGCAGCCCATATATTTTTGGAGAATCAGTGTCTTACCATGGGTATTAGTCAGGGTTCTCCAGAGTAATAGAACCTATATACTTAGTTTATCTATCTGTCTATGTATCCGTCTATCTATCTATTAATTATAGAGATTAGCTCACGTGGGTATGGAGGCTGAAAAGTCCTCAATCTGCCACCCGCAAACTAGAGAACGAGAAAAACCAGTGTTGTAATTCAGTCTGAGTCTGTAGGCCCGAGAACCAGGAGCTCCGATGCCCTCTTCCAGGACTGGAGAAGATGGAGGTCTCAGCTCTAGCACTGAGAGCGAATTTGCCCTTCCTCTGCCTTTTTATTCTATTCAAGCTCTCAGTGGATTGGATGATGCCCACCAACACTGGGGATGGCCATCAACTTTACTTTGTTCATCAATTTAAATACTGATATCTTACAGAAACAACCTCACAGACGCACCCAGAAATAAATAACAGCTTTCTGGACATCCCTTATCCCAGTTAACTTGACACATAAAATTAACCACCACACCAAGCCATCCGAGCTTCTTTCTCATCAGGTTTGATAACATGATATCAACATGATATCATGATATCAACATGATATCAACATGATATCATGATATTAACATGATATCAACATGATATCATGATATTAACATGATATCAACAGTATAGTGTACCTCACACCAGTCAGAATGGCCATCATCAAAAAGTCTACAAACAATAAATGCTGGAGAGGGTGTGGAGAAAAGGGAACCCTCCTACACTGTTGGTGGGAATGTAAATTGGTATAGCCACTGTGGAGAACAGAATGGAGGTTCCTTAAAAAACTAAAAATGGAGTTACCATATGATCCAGCAATCCCACTCCTGGGAATATATCTGGAGAAAACTCTAATTTGAAAAAATACATGCATCCCAATGTTCATAGCAGCAATATTTACAATAACCAAGGCATGGAAGCAAACTAAATGTTCATTGACAGATGAATGGATAAAGAAGATGCGGTATGTGAGTAATATTCCATTATATATATATATAATGGAATATTAGTTATAAAAAAGAATGAAATAATGCCATTTGCAGCAACATGGATGAACTTAGAGATTATCATACTAACTGAAGTCAGACAAAGACAAATATCGTATAATATCACTTATATGTGGAATCTAAAAAAAATGATACAAATGAACTTATTTACAAAACAGAAATAGACTCACAGACATAGAAAACAAACTTACGGTTACCAAAGGGGAAGCTGGGGAGGATTAAATTAGGAGTTTAGAATTAACAGATACACACTACTATCATATAAAATAGATAAACAACAAGGACATACTACTGTATAGCAGAGGAAACTATATTCAATATCTTGTAGTAACCTATAATGGAAAAGAATCTGTACACCTGAAACTAATACAACATTGTAAATCAACTATACTTCAATCTAAAATAAAACAGTATAGTGGGCCAACGTGACATTCTCTGAAATGTTCAGATGGTCCAGGTCCACTTGAATCATATCATGATAAAGGACAGGAGAGCTGTAGGACAAGACCATGAACATAATCTACTGTCCATCCCAGTTCAATTTGAACTGCTTTGGTTTCTCCTTTCTTATGGATATTAAAAGGCATGCATCCTCTAATATACTCAATATCAGAAGCTGAGGCTGGAGTTTCCCCTTGGTTAAGTGTGTGTTAGTCCACTATTATTTGCCATGATCTATACATTTTTTCCAACGGCCAAACTGGTAAAATAAGTGGGAGTATAACAATTGGACTAATCTCTCCCATTCTACCCAGGATGTGTCATGATTTTTAGTTTATTCTCTTGGCAGAGGTTAGGAGATTAATTGGAAGCAGAGACTGTCTCCTGATCTTTTTAGCCTCCTGATGTCATAGAAATGACGTTCTTTCCCTTCATCCTTCAGCCTAGGGGTGGTAACAGCTACACCGTTACTAGCCCTTGGGTACTGAGCTACCCATTCTATTTTCCTAGGCGCTGCCCATGACTTTGTAAATAGTCCTTTTGCTGAACCTGCCTTGAATTATCCTAATTAGCATGCTCCTTCTGTTTCATGTTATAGCTCTAATTTATAAAATCCAGTGCCCCCTTCCCTCACCCCCTCTCTCTTTTAAAAAAGTATTCTGAGTCTGGTTTTCTCAAGTTTGAAAACTTTGGAGTTATTCCTTAATAGTGATCAGTTAATAGCGAATATTCCAAGTGGATATCGTTTATAACTATTGTGTATCATTTACTAAGATGCTTCCTGGCTCACCCCCTTTAATCAAGCTGCCATGGTACTCCAGGTGATATTTCTGAAAGATGAATTGTAGCAAATCTCTTCTCTCCCTGAAATCCTTAATGGCCCTCTGTCACCTACAGAATGACATTCACATTCCTTGGTATGCTGCCTAAGGACCGCAATCCAGCCCATTCTTTTTTTAAAAATTATTTTCCCTTATGGTTTATTACAGGATATTGAATATATTTCCCTGTGCTACACAGTAAGACCTTGTTGTTTATCCATTCTGTATATAACAGCTTGCATCCGTCCAGCCTATTCTGACACCACTTTCCCCTACACACTCCACCTTCCAGCCACACTGAAGGTACAGTTCCCCCCTAGGAGATTCTTAACCACAAATAGCTGATTCTTTCTCTGCTTTGTGAACTAATTCTCCTTGTTCAAGACCAAGCTCAAGTGTCACCTCCTCTGCAAACTTCCTCTTCCAGCACACAGCTCTTTGTTCTCACAGCATTTTATACAAATTCTATTTTAAAATTAACACATCGTTTTAAGACTATTTATTTGACGTCTCTCAATAGAATTACTAGTCTTTAAGAGATAGGACTTTGTAACTGTTGGTTTAAATCCTTTAATATTAAAAAAATGTACTATGAGTTCTTCAGTGTCTATGATTGGCTTCTTTCTTGGGTTTTCATAGCAGCTGGTCTTTTTCTAAATCATCCTCATTTTGAAGTAAAGTGTTCCCTTCTCCCCTCTGCTGCAGTCATTTTCTCTGAGTGTTAATTCATACTTCTTTTCCCTGTAGAAAATCTCCCTCATGAGAGGGAGCAAATCTTCCTCTGAATTTTCAAATCGTCATTATACCCTAGAGAACTGTAGTAACTTAATTATTCCGCAGATTCCAGCCAAACCAAGAAATCTCTGAGTAGATAAATTACCAGACTGGCGCTTCCAGCCATACACTTATTGTAATATGTAACAAATTAATTAAAAATTAATTTTTATCCAATTCCAGAATCTATACACGCTAAACAAATAGAGTTTTGCATACCATCACATATTTCCTATGAATTAAGCTAGTCTTCTGCTTTTTGTTTTGCGGTACACAGGCCTCTCACTGTTGTGGCCTCTCCCGTTGTGGAGCACAGGCTCCGGACGCGCAGGTTCAGTGGCCATGGCTCACGGGCCCAGCCGCTCCGTGGCATGTGGGATCTTCCCAGACCAGGGGACGAA
Organism: Grampus griseus; assembly: GCF_964374135.1. Classification (NCBI taxonomy): domain Eukaryota; kingdom Metazoa; phylum Chordata; class Mammalia; order Artiodactyla; family Delphinidae; genus Grampus; species Grampus griseus. Next base: position 47,811,305 of record NC_139006.1, read on the forward strand.
CCTGTGTCCCCTGCATCGGCAGGCGGACTCTCAACCACTGTGCCACCAGGGAAGCCCTAGTCTGCTGCTTTTAAAACCTTAAAACTGGGTAGAAAATTATAACAGACTTAGGCCAAAAAAAAAATTAGGTAGTCAGTTTAGTTTGGTAATCTCTTAAGTTATAACACATAATATACTTATAGAAACAGCCATAAATCGGTTTAATTTTTAGTTCACATTTTAGTAGCCAATGGAGCTGGAATTAAAGGTTAAATGCGGCTCTGTGGCCTTAGACTCTGAACAGAAATTTAAAAAATTATAAGATGTATGTCTGGACGCAAAGAGAATTAGTGTATTTTCTATATCTTTGTTTTACGCATAAGAAGTAAACAGGACCAAAAAAAAAAAAAAAGTCACTGTGCATAAGAGCTCTTTTTAATAATTATTTTTCAATTTTCTCTTTGAACAAGCTTCTGAGTATCTCCCTTGTATTTCCATGGACAAGATGAGAAAAGAAGCAAAACATATGATTCATTATATGTGACTTAGAGTTTGTGGGCTTCACCATAAGATTAATTTGGCTTTTAGTCTCAATACCTAATGCAAGGGCAAATCTAAATTGGGAAATATACTTACATTAGCATCTTTTTCTCTCATTTCCATGTGATTTAGAAAAAATAAAGGAGACTGAATTACTTGCTGGAATTCAGGGGGAAAAAAATGTCAATTTAACTCAGTGCAATCATTCAACACAAATTTTGTACTGAGACAACAACATTTCCTACTCTGCCACTCTATTCCAAGTAATATTTAATAGCTTTCTGAACCTCTTCCAACTTCAATTAGTGTTAATTTACTGTGTAACTAAATACATTACCCTAAAATAATTAGGAATACAGTGTCTTCCATAACATATGTGATTGGTATTAGCAGCCTTGGTTTGGAAGAGTCTTAGAAAATAGACACAGAACCTAGTTTCTTAATATGATCTGTTCTAAACCACTCACCAGATTCCTTTTGTCATTGCGGGGCACGGGCTGTTGTTGGTTATGAAGAATATGGCCTAAATGACTTGGCATGATATACTAGGCCCTCCATGATCGGACTTCTACTTCATCTCCCGCCTTGCGTCTCAACACTTCAATTCCCGTAATGTGACATGTTTCTTTCAGTTGTCACACCTCTGTGTTTTTGTTTTTGTTGTGCCTGAGAGAGCACTTAAGCAGAGTCATACCTGCTCACATTTCTTGGCTCATATCAAGTGACAGTGTGCTGGACAGTCTCCAATTTTTTTTTTTTTTTTTTTTTTTGCGGTACGCAGGCCTCTCACTGTTGTGGCCTCTCCCGTTGCGGAGCACAGGCTCCGGACGCGTAGGCTCAGCGGCCATGGCTCACGGGCCCAGCCGCTCCGCGGCATGTGGAATCTTCCCGGACCGGGGCACGAACCCGTGTCCCTTGCATCGGCGGGCGGACTCGCAACCACTGCGCCACCAGGGAAGCCCTGGACAGTCTCCATTTGCCCTTCCAGCTCTACTCATCACCCTTTTCCTCCCACCTCTGTGCCTCACGGGCTGATGCTGGAGGTCTCCTCATCATTCTCCCTTGAGTGCTGGCTTGCAGTTGAGGTTGGTCAATGGGAGGCACTAGCAAAGACTGGAGGGCAGGAGGAGAGAGGAGTCTAGGTATTTATCCCCTCCACTTCCCCATGCTTTCACCCCTGCTGGACTATGGTTTGGCAGTGGCTTTGTTCCTCCAAACAACATAGCACTCATGGCTACAGCTCTCACTTGATACAGGAAACAAACATTCCCATCCTTTCCAGTCTATCAGTGTTAACTTCTTCCCACTCTTGTTCATTCTCAAGGGCTTCATTATTCCTTTTGGTTCCCTTAACCCTACTCACAGCTCTGTAAATAGTCCTTCCAGTAAACTCTTGTCATTTATGCCTTTGAGCGTGCCATCTCTCTTGCTGGGACACTGACTAATTGTCTCTTTATGACATTTCCTCCTGGGGTAGAATCAAAGTTTGGTGCCCTCAATGAACCCATTACAGACTTACACAACCTGGCATACTTGACCGCACCATTTACTTAAAAGTTTATTTCCTTCTAGGGACTTCCCTGGCAATCCAGTGGTTAGGACTCTGCACCTCCACGGCAGGGGGCACGGGTTCCATCCTTGGTTGAGGAACTAAGATCCTGCAAGCTGCATGGTGCGCCCCAAAAAAAAAAGTTTATTTTCTTCCAGAGTCAGAGGATAGCCTCTCAGTATCACTAGGGTGGAGCACAGTACCTGGCACATATTTGGTCCTACTTAAATATGTTTTGAATATATTGATGAGTGTCATGAAGGGTTGGTATTATTATTAATAATATGTTTTACAAACGTACATTTTTTCATTTAACCATCACAATAATTCTATAAGGTGGGATTAACATCTTCCTTTTACAAATGAATAGACTAAAACTTAGAGAGCATAAATAATTGGTCCAAGTCACAGTAAATGAAAGAGTAAACCCAGGTCTTTTTTGCTTCCAAAATTCTGCTATAAGCCCGAGTAGTGATGAGTTTCTACAGAAAAACACAGGATTTAGCCAAAGCATTAGAAATATTTTTGAATGATTTCCTGATGTTTTTAAACTGCCCCAATCCCCGTCTCGACCCTTGCACAGGGACAAACATCTGGGTGTCAACTACATTAACATGATCGTTCAGAGAACTGTGAAATGTTAATTTTGTTGTATTATATGTGAATTTTGAAAGATTCAACAGAAGTTCCGTACAGTTTACATGTTTGATCTCTGATTTGTCAAACTAGTTACTTAACTTTTACTTGGAAATGAATACTTCCTCTGGCACAGTGGGTGGGTGAATCAGGATCCATTAAAGACAAGGAGGGATCAGGGGAATAGTCATAATACAGTTGGAACATATTTTAATCATGGAGTAACAGTAGAAAACCACACATCTTAGATCCAAGCCAGGATCTACCAAGACATCAATGCACTTAAAAATGTCACTCCTTGACCATTTGATACTTGACACATGGTTTTTAGGTTTCAGATTATATTACTAATCTCTTTTGATACTATTTAAATAAAAACTCTCGAGTCTTCTTAGTATGGGCCAGTTCTGTACCTGGTTTGTGTCCTATAATGTTTGCATTCCCTACCAGATAAATCATCCCAGTGTTTAAAATGGCAAGAATAGAAAAGTGTCACGGATACCCTATTAGGAGATCACTTCTGGTGCAGAATTTTAAGAAGTAAGAAAAAGAAAAATTAGACATGTTTCCCAACTTTGGTGACTTTTTTTGAGTGTCCTGTTTATGACAAAGAAGGCCTTCATTTAGGATTGAAAGGAATTATCATGATATAATCACTCTAAATACATCTATTTGTTCTTCAAACTGTGAGGCATTTGGACACTTCCATTCATTTATTTAATACATATTTATTGAGCATCTACTATAGGCTAGCTGTTCTTAATGCTTGGGAATCATCAGTGAACAAACAAAAGATCCCTGCTGTTGTGGATCTTGTGCATTTTCATGAAAATGTGTTTTAGACGTATGGACAACTGAAGGAAGGAGTTTTCAGAATAATAGCCCATGCTCAATTTTTTTCTCTATTTCCTCAGTTTTATTCGCTATTTCCAAAGAATTTAAAAGGGCACAGAAGAAATCCATACAAAATTACTAAATATTTATAGCTAATACATAAAGCATGTAAGTTGTCAGGCATACTTTACATATATTAACTAATCTAATCTCAAAACGACTATGACTCTATTTTCATTCCCATTTTATAGATGAGGAAACTGAGGCAGCGAGAGCTTCAAAAATCTCACCCAACATAATATAAAATTGTCTCTGGCAGAGCTGGGACTTGAACCCAGTTTGCTCATTCTCTGTCTTTGTTCTAACCTGCCACAAGGTTCTGTTTTGCTATAATCAGCCTTCAGCCAAAGGCTCACAGAAGTCTTGATATGGGTACAGATTGATAAACTCATTTGATAAAATATCATATTCATTTCAGGAATCCTCCAAGTAAAGTATTTCTAGAAGGGAATAATTCACTGCCTCTTAGAAATATGTTTCTGTATAACATTCTATCAGGTCCTGGTTCTATCTGGAAAGCTCTATAGAAAAATATCATTCTTCCTTCACATGACAAAATCCTTCAACTATTGTGAAACAGCTAACATTGCCTTCTCCTTACCCCAACACTTTGGAAGATTTCTTCTTTTTTTAGGTTAAACAACTTCTTATTCCACAATAAACTGGAAGTAAAAGATAAAATAAATCGAATGATGAAAACTTTAGGTCATTCCTTTCAAAGTCATTTCCAGCACTGCAGTAAAAAAAGCAAAAAAACAATCCACAACCACAACAATAAATGAGTTATGCGATTTAATTCTGGATATTACAGGGGGGCTTAATGAAACAGAGAAGTGGCTTTCCGGAGAAGAAGAGATTAAAGTCTGGAAAAGAAGTATACCTGTCTGGGGATTAAAAAACAAACAACTTTAAAAGGTCAGGGAACCCAGAAAGGAATCTCATAAAGGTAAGATTTGGACTTCTAAAGTCACTTAAGGAGAAAAAATTTGGCCAAGAATGGATTTATTCAAATGAAATCATTTGCATCGAAAAAATAATTTTTATCCTGAGGAACCAAGGGCCAACTATCAGGAAAGTTGTAGCAGAACTGGGTCTGGTTTGCATTTTACATTCTCCAGACAGTAGTTACTTTTTTTTTTTTTTCTTGCGTTATGCGGGTCTCTCACTGTTGTGGCCTGTCCCGTTGCGGAGCACAGGCTCCGGACGCGCAGGCTTAGCGGCCATGGCTCGCGGGCCCAGCCGCTCCGCGGCACGTGGGATCTTCCCGGACCGGGGCACAAACCCGTGTCCCCTGCATCGGCAGGCGGACTCTCAACCACTGCGCCACCAGGGAAGCCCAGTAGTTACTTTTAATAAAATAATAGATGTGAAAACATTAAAAAGTTAAAAGTAACTATATAGCACTTTGTTTCAAGCCCAATTTAATAAGGGTTTGAAAGTTACTTAGATAAACCTGAAATTATGGGTTAAAATGGGGTCTATCTGTGTGTCTAAATATTTTTTGAATATTAAAAAAACTCAATAACACAAGAAACCCCAAGGAGAAGATGAAACACTCTAATGCCCATCTTGTTCCTCCAAACCTCATTTTGAAAAGTATGTTGTGGCTGAAATAAACTATGGCTCCATATGATAAGGTTTTAATCTTTGATTAAATATCTACAAATGATTAAAATTTATTAAATAATCACTATACTGGATCATATTTGTTCACTAGTCTAGAGGTGAAAAGCAGTGGAAGAAAGATAATCCTTTAGGTCCAGTTTGTATTGCTACCACATGTGTTTCTGAAATGGGAATTAGCAAAATTAGCTCATATGGGATGGGTAAATAGGGAAATGGTGTCAGTAAAATACTGAAGTCTCCTCAGTTTAAGGATATTCTGAGCATATTAATGCTCTGTATTCCCAATTAACAGCAGCTAAACATAAAATAACAGGCTTGAAAGCAGCAAGTCATAGGGGAGCCCAGTTCTGCAATTTCACACCAGCTTTTCCTCTTGCTCAGTTGGTTCTGTGCTTTCTTGGCAGTGCTTATTGGGAGTGATCCTCTCTTCTCCTTGTGCAGCTTACCCTGGTCTCTACAACTTATAGCAGCCTCGACCCTTCCTTATACCCAAGTCCATCAAACTACTAAAACTTTTTCTTAAGGTAATGTCCTGTAGCATTATTTTGCTTCTTAAAAATTTAGTACGTCTTTTCAACTGTGTAATGTTTTTAAAAGATTGCTATTGATCCCATTAGTTTTCTGACTACCAAGTTCTGAGTTTTTTGCTCCTAATCCCACTTTTTTCCCATATACCTTGTTATATCTAGTGCAGAGTTTTAGAGGATGTGAGGTTTTTCAGGAAATGCCTGTTTCTTCTATTCTGACATGTCCATGAATCTACAACCCTATTCGATTATGCATTTCCTATCTATACAGCATATCTTCCTGAGAACTTTCAAGTACACGGTACAAATTTCCAGAAGGACAAATTTGGCCATAAAAATAGAGTTTCACACAAATATAAACCGGATCACCAGAATGCAAATATAGCTTCTCATTGATACGGGGAGAATCATTGTTTTGAGATCCATACCCATGGTATGAACACTATTTGGTTGATAAATTTATTGAAGATACAATTAAACAACTACTTCAGGTTTGTATAACTCCATAACCCAAATCAGAAACAGCATGTTCATTTGTTTCAAACTAATCATGTCTTTGTACCAACAGAAACTTTTAAGATACACACAGATACCCACAAATTAAAGCATTAAATGATGGCATTGTATTTAATACGAGAACTGAACTAATACTTCTTTTATATATACATATATTTAAACATCTTTATTGGAGTATAATTGCTTTACAAGCATGTGTTAGTTTCTGCTTTATAACAAAGTGAATCAGCCATACATATACATATGTCCCCATATCTCCTCCCTCTTGCGTCTCCCTCCCACCCTCCCTAACCCACCCCTCTAGGTGGTTACAAAGCATCGAGCTGATCTCCCTGTGCTATGTGGCTGCTTCCCACTAGCTATCTATTTTACATTTGGTAGTATATATAAGTCCATGCCACTCTCTTACTTTGTCCCGGCTTACCCTTCCCCCTCCCCGTGTCCTCAAGTCCATTCTCTACATCTGCGTCTTTATTCCTGTCCTGCCCCTAGGTTCTTCATAACCATTTTTTTTTTTAGATTCCATATATATGTGTTAGCATACAGTATTTGTTTTTCTCCTTCTGACTTACTTCACTCTGTATGACAGACTCTATGTCCATCCACCTCACTACAAATAACTCAGTTTTGTTTCTTTTTATGGCTGAGTAATATTCCATTGTATATATGTGCCATGTGCCACTGAATTAATAGTTCTTGACTAACTTTTACTTTTTAATGGAAAAATTCTAACTGGACTTTTCAAGGAAGAGTAGTAGTAATTTAATAAAAATGTGTAAAATATATCAAAGTAGCAAACAGATAATTTAAGACATTTTAATTTCTTAGAGGAAAAAATAACATAGTTAAGCTTTTAGGCTTTATGATACCATGAAAGAATGCATTAATAAACTGTAATTAACTAATTATTTCACAGTTAACTTCTGTAAGCCTGTTTCCTCATCTGTAAAATGCGGATAATGATAATAGCTACCTAAAGCACTGTTGGGAGAATTAAATGGGATAATACTGTGCATGTAAATTACTTAACACTGTGACTGGTCCATAGTAACTAGTCTTCATTAAGTACTGGTAATTCTTCTAATTGGCAATAAAAAATTCCACTGTTTAGAACAAAGGTGCATTAACTGGCCCCAACATTTTAATGTTTGAGTCATATACCATCCCGTTTTTTGCTACTATAAGTCACTCTTTTAAATTTTCTCCCTGAAAATGATGACTATTGTATAAGGCAAAATCAACAACAGTACACCGAGTGCCCTTTTCAGGTGAGACTGTGGGCCGAGTGTGAAGGTGGATACAAAGCAATGTAAGACATCAGCCCTTCAATCAAAAGTTTACAATCTAATCTGATAAAGAAGACAGAAAGTGATGGTTCAGTTTTCCCATAATGTAATAGTTACTTATGAAACTTTAACTCACAGAACAGTTTTTATCCTTTACCCACATACAAATTAACCCTCTTAAAAGAAAGTGCTCTTTATCAAGTTTAATTTAATTGGGTATCATTGTATATGTTTTACCTATTGCAGAGGCCCCTAAGTCTTAATGATTTGGCAAGTATTAGATGAGAAGATAGGAGAAAGTTTAGAACATGTGGTCTGTCATTACAACATAGTGAATGTCAAAGACAAAAAGATATAAAAGGAAGCAAGAGTTTTTAGGCGCTCTGATTATTTTTCATCTGCATTATTGCAAAATTCTATGAGTTAGTTTGACTAATTTTAATGTCTTCTGACTCCAATTCATCTTACTTATAGTTTCTTAGAATATAGGTAGTTTTCCCCTTTGCAAGAACGTGAAGCAACTTTCTGGTTAGAATTGTATCAGATTTAAGGCCTTTAGGTTTATAATCATGGTGTTTTATTAAATGGTAAACTACTCCTACATCTCACCTATCTTTCCCTATATTTGAATAAATCTAAGCTTTGTGAATTTCCTACTGATTAAAAAAAGCTATTAAAGAAAAGGCGGAAGGAAGGAAGGAAGGAAGGAAGGGAGGAAGGAAAGAGGGAGGGAGGAAGGGAGGGGGGAAGAATCTCAGCAGCCCCACAGTGAAGCTCTATGTATGAAGAACTGCATGTATGGAGGGCAAGACGACTTTCATCCATAATTTTCAGAGATAGATTTCATGATTCTATTTGAAACAGGGCCTAGACCCACTTCTGAGAAAGGTCACAAGTTGTTTGGGTAGGGGTGGCGGAAGAGCACTGAGATGATTTATCATTTGCCCAAATAGCATCCTCTGTGGAAGAACAAAATAAATAGTGTAACTTTGAATGGTTTCCTACTCAGCTATCCCTGCCACATACCTAGACACCAGAAAGAAGCCTTTTCTTCTGTAGAAATAGGCGATTAAAGATTTTTGCTGTGGTTTTCAGGGATTGAATAATAACAAATATATGGAAGAGGGACCCTCTCTTCCCTTCTCAAGATTCCCTTAGATTGTCCTTTTAATATAGAAAGACAAAATTAAACATTTAGTAATTTCACTCTTATTTTGCACTGGGTACTGTCAATTTTTTAAAATATAAAGATGAAGGCTATGATTCTCATCATAAATACTAATTCAATTTTTGAATCCCCAGATGAAACTTTAAGCCCCTTCATGTCCTCTGATTCTACCCTCAAAGGAAGGTGTTTGTCCTGGGACACTCATTTTTTTTTCTAATCTGACTAAGAAGTAGTCTTATCTTCCAGAACAACCAACTTTATAAATAACAAAATGACAGATGATTCTGAATAAGAGCATTTGGACAAGCCCATTTTAGGTACTGAGGTCATATTTATACTTACCAAAGATATATGCAGTGGTAAGACTTCTGTGGTCTTGGCCTATTTGAAGGCTACAGTTTGACAAAGGACTCTCTTTTCCATTATTTAAAAAGATAATTTTTCCTTTATAAGAAGATATTTATATGTGATTTTAAAATGCTGCATTTCCAATCTTGTAACTAAGGCCCAAGTAGAAAAACTAGTTTGCCAATCTTCACTTGACCTCTACAATGTAGAATGTCTCCACTTTATTGTACGGGTTGGTTCTTTTTATTTCTTTGCAATCCATGTATGGCCCATCTCCTCTCTCCTGTTACAGTTCTTGCTTTTTCATTAGGCTAGGGCATGCTAATGCACAGCTGATTGTAGGGGAATATTTTAAGTTTTATTTTAACTGCAATAAAAAAGTCTTGTGCTATTTGCAAAGGTCAAATTTTTACATGAAAAAGGAACGTCTATGGAGAATGAAGGGATCTATAGGGTAACTTTTCACATACCTAGTACTTGGTAGGTAATTGATAAATGTGTATCGAGCAGTTGAAACAGTGAACATTATATTCAGATTCTCTTACAATAATGTTGCCAGTTAATTCAGTTGAACATTCATTGTGTGCATTCTTTGTGGCAGGAGCAGTGTAAGGGATACAAAATTAATAGGATATTTGCCCGTAAATACCTCAGAGTCCAGAAGAGGAGACCTATTTCTTCTGAACAGATATTTTCAATTTAATATGATGGTAAGAATAAGAGTGGCATACATAAAGACTCCAAGAAAAAAAATTGGGGGCTACCCAGCTCAGATTTAGGGTATCAGGAGTGGCTTAAAAAATGAATTTTCTTGGGCTTCCCTGGTGGCGCAGTGGTTGAGAGTCCGCCTGCCGATGCAGGGGACACGGGTTCGTCCCCTGGTCTGGGAAGATCCCACATACCACGGAGCGGCTGGGCCCGTGAGCCATGGCCGCTGAGCCTGCGCGTCCGGAGCCTGTGCTCCGCAATGGGAGAGGCCACAACAGTGAGAGGCCCGCGTACTGCAAAAAAAAAAAAAAAAAAAAAAGAATTTTCTCTACGTGAGTAACAAAGGAGTTCATGTCGATTGATGAAGAGAATGGTATTCGTTTGCTAGGGATACTTTAACAAAGTACCACAAACTGAATGGCTTAAACAAAGAAGCTTACTGTGTCGCAGTTTTGGAGGCTTGAAGTCCAAGGTCAAGGTGTCAGTAGGGTTGGTTCCTTCTGAGGGCTGTGAGAAAGAATTTGTACTGTGGTTCTCCTTTAGCTTCTAGGGAATCACTGGCAATCTTTGGTGTTGCTTGGCTTGTATCATTCTGATCTCTGCCTTACATGGTGTCCTCCCTGTGTGCGTATATGTGTGTGTGCGTCCCTATCCAAATTTCCCCTTTTTATAAGGATACCAGTCAAATTGGATTAGTGCTCACCCTAATGACCTCATCTTAACTAATTATATCTGTAATGACTATATTTCTGAATAAGGTCACATTCTGAGGTACTGGGGGTTAGGGCTGCAACATATATTTTTTGGGTGACACAGTTCAATCACAAAACTATCTTGATTTTGAAAATCTTGATTTTATTTTATGTATTAAAAAACTTAACCATGACAACAAAAATACTGTCATTAGCAATTGTTAGAACTAATGACATGACCAATAAACTCAGATTACTTAAAAACCTCCTTGAAGGCTGAACTAGAATCATTTATCCATACTCCAACCCCCTACCCATCCACCTTTGCCTTTAGCCATGTATTTTCCCCACCTACTATGTAATCTTGGGATAAATAAGATATGGCTCACATTCCTAAGAAATTCACAATTGCAAGGGGGAAACAGATATGTAAATAGTCACAGAATCACGTGTGATCAGTACTGTAACAGGCTTTATTGCTCACCTTTTAAGAAACTGGTTAAATCTTCAGTGTGAAACTGATAGATGGAAGTTGCAGCTCAATTACAGCAGAAGCCATGGAGGCATTTCTATAAGGCTGGTCAAATTCTGTCTAACTAAATTTTCCTCTGTGTTATTTTAAAATTGGAGAGTCTGCTGAAAGAGAACATTCATAGTGCCTGAGCGAGTGGCTATTTTTTTTAGCTAAGATAATTCAGATTCAGATATGATGATTATAGGCTGTCATGAACACATGTACACCCAGGGTTTCTCAACCTTGGCACCATTGACACTTTGGGCTGGATACTTTTTAAAAAATTGTAGGTGGTTATTCTCTGCATTTGTAGGATATTTTAGCAGCATCCCTGGCCTCTATGCACTAGATGCCAGTAGTATCTCTCCCACCCCCCATTTGTTACAATAGACAACACTGCTGTAGTTGAGAACCACTAATATATTTTTTTCTTTAAAAAATTTTTTTATTGAAGTAGAGTTGATTTACAAAGTTGTGGCAATCTCTGCTGTACAGCATAGTGACTCAGTGATACACATATAGACATTCTTCTTTATATTCTTTTCCATTAGGGTTTATCACAGAATATTGAACATAGTTCCCTGTGCTATACAGTAGGACCTTGCTGTTTATCCATCCTATATATAATAGTTTACATTTGCTAATCTCAAACTCCCAGTCCTTCCCTCCCTTACCCCCCTCCCCCTTGGCAACCAAAAATCTGTTTGCCATGTCTGTGAGTCTGTTTTGTAGATAGGTTCACTTGTGCCATATTTTAGATTCCACATATAAGTGATATCATATGGTATTTATCTTTCTCTTCCTGACTTACTTCACTTAGTATGATAACCTCTAGCTGCATACCTGTTGCTGCAAATGGCATTATTTTGTTCTTTTTTATGGCTGAGTAGTATTCCATTGTATATATGTACAACATCTTTATCCATTCATCTGTTGATGGACATTTAGGTTGTTTCCATGTTTTGGCTATCATGAATAGTTCTGCTATGAACATAAGGGTGCATGTATCTTTTTGAATTATAGTTTTGTCTGGGTATAAGCCAAGGAGTGGGATTGCTGGATCATATGGTAATTCTATTTTTTTTTTTTTTTAGTTTTTAGGAACCTCCACACTGTTTTCCATAGTGGCTGTACCAACTTACATTCCCACCAACATTGTAGGAGGGGAGAACCAGTAATAGGCCTTGAATGTCACAGGCCTATTACATCTTATCCAATTTAATGTGAGCAACATTGATCTGGTTTCCTAGTCAATCCCTCCTTTCATTTTAATTGAAGCAAGTAAATCTACTTTAGCTGTGTGTTAGTTCTTTGGAGAGGGACATGTGGGTGGTTAACATCTGTTTGTAAGAGCTTAAGAAATTGTACCAATACTTAGCAACCTGGACTAGTAACTCCAAGCTCTCTAAATATCTGTATCATGGACTAGTATTTTAGTACAAGGAATGGAAGCAATGAAGGAAATCGAGAAAGGAAAGAGACGAATTAGACCAGAATGGTTTTAGTGCTCATCATCTTAATTTTATGGATGAATGTTGGAATTTGTAGAGGACGAATTGGGGAAGAAGAGCTCAGTCCTTTGGCCAGTGCCTCTTCAGGGGCCATTTTCCTTCTCCCTGCACCACTTCTAATATTCTCTCAGCTTCATCTCCAGTTCTTAAAGATGTGTTCTGGTTCTCCCGAGGCCCCAGGTCATCCCTGCTTCTCACCATGTATTATTATGGTCAGGGATATGAATATTGGGCTATAGGCCCTGCCCGAGCCGACTTGTGAAGTCCTATATAGATGCTAGACATTTCTAGCTTTCAGAATTGAGAAGATCTAGCTTGACTATCAGAACTCGACTGATTTGCTGACAACAGCCCTGGCACAAATAGTTTTCGACAGCAGTTATTTTACTGAGCTGAACTTTCTGAACATATCAGATCATTACTCTTAAGTACAAACATGTAGTCTTAGTGAAGTAACGGGGCACAGCCTGTATTGGATTTTGATAGTTCTGGCACTCGGTTCAGCAGTCGCTTGACCCTGAGTTAATTAGTCTGACAATTCCTGCTGGCTGTTTAATCAAACTACTGCAACTTTCAACTTCATCAGTAATTTAGTTCATTTGTCTTTATTATGATTCCATGATTATTTCCGACTGAAAACTAGTATTTTTGATAATTGTAATATTCGTGATGAATGGCAATAATAATGTCTGTGTAAAGAATATGCATTAGTATATCTACAATAACATCATGGGCTTTAAAAATAAATTTTTTAAAGGAAAGAAGATTGTAACTGTTTAACACACAAACTATCTTTCTTATATCTTGGTAATTTAAATCATCATCAATGACAAGAAAACATACCATCCAAGAGGAGAAAAAACAATTTCTTCCCTAAGATAATTTTAACAATTTTGAAAATTGTACAAATAATGTTATGAGAAGTATACAATTTTTTAAAAGACACTCTTCCAATATACTTTTCCTTAACAAATCAGTTACTTATATTTTCTATGTTTTTTTCCCCAGCCTTGTTTACATGCATAACCAATTTAATATCGTTGCAATTACAGTGTAGATTCAATTTTGTATTCTGCTTTTTTCATTTAGCATTATTCTTCCATGATAATTTAAAGAGAGTTTTATTTAGGGTTATTTCAAATGTAGAGAATATAATTTTCTAAACTGTACTTAAGCACTCAATATAAATATTTTAATGGCCAGCCCAAATCATCAAATGTATTCTATAAAGGGGTGGATTATAGTTAATGCTTAACATTGCAGGAAGCAACTTGCATATACATAGATTATAGTCAAATGTCATATACAAGTGGAAGTGAGGACATTACAGGCTGGTTGTCTTTACGTATTTGGAAATTTTTCTACAGTGAGATGTACTTCTAGAATTGGTCGGTCTGGCTGCTAAATTTTCATGCCCTGAATTAATTCAGTCAGTTGTTAAACTGTACCTTTCTGCAGATGACTTAACATGTGCACCTCATTTACACTTGAACTTGCTATGATTCAGATAGGATTATCCTAAATGGTGTTAAGAAACTGTTCATTTTCTGTGTCAGTGAAAAATGAGGAAAGGCCAACTACATTTCGCCTAAAGAGAGTCATGTCAGAACTGACATCTTGGCAGATACAAAAATGCAAGTAAGATATTTTAAGAGGGCACACTAAAACTAATGAACTGAGGACCAATATACACTTCTCCATTGTATAAAGCTGTATCTACTGAATTTACAAATGTTAAAAGATATGCTTTATTAGTTGCTGTAGGAGTCCTGTTTCATTTTAGTTGATCAGTTAAAATAGAAATTTGCTTTCCTTTTGTGTAATTTTAACCCTTATTTTAAAGTTATTTATTTATTTTATATTTCATTTTTGGCTGCGTTGGGTCTTTGTTGCTGTGCGCAGGCTTTCTCTAGTTGAGGTGGGCAGGGGCTACTCTTCATTGTGGTGCGTGGGCTTCTCATTGCAGTGGCTTCTCTTGCTGCGGAGCATGGGCTCTAGGTGTGCAGGCTTCAGTAGTTGTGGCACATGGGCTCAGTAGTTGTGGCTTGGGCTCTAGAGCACAAGCTCAGTAGTTGTGGTGCATGGGCTAAGTTGCTCCACGGCATGTGGGATCTTCTCGGACCAGGGTTCGAACCTGTGTCCCCTGCATTGGCAGGCGGATTCTTAACCACTGTACCACCAGGGAAGTCCTAATCCTTATTTTAAAATGTGGTTTGAGAAGATGGATTTTAAAAATTAATTGTTCTGATATAAAATATTAAAGGAAAATTTACTATTTACTTATCTCTATGTATTTATTAAAGAAACAGAATCTGAACAATGAATGTTTTTTGCTTGACAAAGCAAATAGTCTACTGAGGTCTTTCATAAGCAATAATGTGCTTAATCTAAAAAGCTAATATGCTACTTGGATATTTAATAATTATTGGGTTATATGCAAGAGCTGGGGAAGATTATTGCCACTTAATTCACTGTCTATTAGGCCCTTATTAACATATGGTGTCCATTTTAATTTCTATATTTTCAGGGTAATTTTTTTTTTTAACCCAGAGAATTTAGAAAAGGGCAGTGGAATTGATGAAAGGGATGTCAATTGAAAGATTAAATTTGATTGGGTTATTTTTCCTGGAGGAGAAACTAAGATGTTTATTTATTATTCTCTTCAGGTGTACTGGTTATTATTATGGTCAACAGGAGTCATTTCAATTAATCACCTCTATTTTATTTAGAACAGACATTCTCAAAATATGGTCCCATGACCAGCGGCATCAGCATCAGTATCACCTGGGTATCTGTGAGAAATGCAGACTCCTAGGGCCCACCCCTGAACTATTGCATCAGAAACAATACAGATGGAGCACAGAAACTGGTTTAACTAAACTTCCAGGTGATTCTGATGCACACTAAAGTCTGAGAACTAATGTTTTGTGTTTTAGGGAAAAGAACAGATACTAAAAATAGGGATACATTTTAAAAAAAGAAAATGATGAACGAGTTTATTTTGATCTCAAGAAGAATCTTTCTAAGTAATGTGGTTATATTGTAGCAGTATATTAAAGGAAGTTTTGTATTTCTAATCATGTAGATACTTAGAAGAGAAGCAAAGAATTGCTTTATTGAGCCAGACTCGTGCAAAAAAGACCACTCTGTGCTCTGTATCTAGTCATGTGTGCAGACAGACACGTTAGTTCTTGAGGCTGCCTCAGTGAAAGGGGCATGTCTCCCATACGGCTTAATTAGTTCCATCATTACTTTATTGACACATTTAAAAATCTGCATATCACTTTGTATATTCTTCTCAACTCCCTCTCCTCAATATGCCCCCAGGATAATTTCCATCCACTTGTTTTGAAATAATAAGTAGTATTGAATCTGGAGCTGTAAAAATGATTCAGTCTTTAAATTCCTCTCCGTCTTTTTGATCCTGTAGAATAACATTTGTATAGAAAAGCTTTGAAAATGAAAAAGACACTCTTAGTCAAACGTAAAGTGAAAATGTAAGAAACATCTTTCTCGCTCAAATTTTTTTCAAGCTTGGGAGGTATTAGCCCAGAGATGAGAAAAGAGACGACTTTTCCTCCACTGGCTTCCCCAGGGCCCCTGGGTTTATTCTTGAAAAATGGTTTAAGTGCTATGGGCAGCTACTTTAGGTTCTTTTCTTTTTTAAAATTTATTTTTGTTTGCGTTGGGTCTTCGTTGCTGTGCGTGGGCTTTCTCTAGCTGCGATGAGCGGGGGCTACTCTTCGTCGTGGTGCACGGGCTTCTCATTGCAGTAGCTTCTCTTGTTGCGGAGCATGGGCTCTAGGCATGAGGGCTTCAGTACTTGTGGCGCGGGGGTTCTGGAGCGCAGGCTCAGTAGTCGTGGCACATGGGCTTAGTTGTCCTGTGGCATGTGGGATCTTCCCGGACCAGGGCTCGAACCCATGTTCCCTGCATTGGAAGGCGAATTCTTAGCCACTGCACCACCAGGGAAGTCCCAACTTTAGGTTCTTGCTGATTGGAAGATAGGCACAACAGGGTGAGCATTCGGGATCTCCGTCCTTTATCTTGGTCCTACTGGATACAAACTCTTGGAGGACAAGACTACATGTTCCCTCTCGTTATTTGCTATATCTTGGTACCCAGCTTGAAGTGCTACAGCCAGGAACTCAGCGAATGTATTGTTTGTGAGTGAGTTTAATAGGGCTTGATGGGCATCAGGCAAGGTTTGGTCTGTCCACACTATTCAAATTTACAGGCTGCTCACCAGCCCTGATTCTCCTCCCTGCTTTATTTTTCCCCACAGCAATGATCACTTTCAACTTTTTTTTTTTTTTTTTTTGCGGTACGCGGGCTTCTCACTGTTGTGGCCTCTCCCGTTGCGGAGCACAGGCTTACGGATGCGCAGGCTCAGCGGCCATGACTCACGGGCCCAGCCGCTCCGCGGCATGTGGGATCTTCCCGGACCGGGGCACGAACCCACGTCCCCTACATCGGTAGGCGGACTCTCAACCACTGCGCCACCAGGGAAGCCCACTTTCAACATTTTTTTATCATTTACTTAGTTTACTTTTATTTCCCTCAGTCCACCATGAGGAGAGAGATTTTTGTTTGGTTGGTTCACTGCTGTATCTTCCCAAAAGACCACATAAAACAGCGTGGACAAAGGAATGAGCAAGGCAGTCAATAAATAGTCATTGAATGAATGAATGAAGAATGGTCTCGACATTCATTCAAAAGCTTATTCATTATGTTGTACACCTAAAATAAATATAATATGTCAATTATCTCTCAATAATAAAAAAAGAACTACTTATTGAGCACTCTTTACTGCGCCTAGTGCTAAGGTAGATATTGAATAACATGCTTTGACCCCGTTCTCAGAGTTAACAGTTTAGTGTCATCCCTACCCATTCTAGATCCTATTGCATTTTATTCATCTATAGGGTCAATGTGTCTATTACAGTTGTAGTTCTCTCCTGTAACAAAGCATTCCCCAGCAAAGACTAAAAGAGTGCTTCTCCAAGTGTGGTCCCCTGACCAGCAGCATGAGTGTTACCTGGGCAGTTGTTAGAAATGCATATCTCAGATCCCATCCTAGAAGAGTGAAGTCAGAAATTCTGAGGCGGCACACAACAATCTGTGTTTTTTTTTTTTTTTTTTTTTGCGGTACGCGGGCCTCTCACTGTTGTGGCCTCTCCCGTTGCGGAGCACAGGCTCCGGATGCGCAGGTCCAGCGGCCACGGCTCACGGGCCCAGCAGCCCCGTGCAGCATGTGGGATCTTCCCAGACTGGGGCACGAACCCGTGTCCCCTGCATCGGCAGGCAGACTCTCAACCACTGCGCCACCAGGGAAGCCCAACAATCTGTGTTTTAACAAGCCCTCCAGGTGATTCTAGTGCCTGCTCAAGTTTGAGAACCTGAATTCTAGGGTGCAAATAAGAGAAAAAGTTGGAGGATGAAATATGACTATACATTTCTGACTTGCAAATGTTTCGACCTGAAAATATTGGTTAATGTGGGTGGGAATAAAAGAAGCTTAGAAATAAGAAAAAAAATAAAGCTATAGAGGACTTTATAGAGGACTGAATTCTAAAACTATCAGGTGAGTGCTTTGGACAAAGAAACTGGGGACAGATGATATACTGGTAATACAACGGTTCAGTCATTTTATGTGGCACATAGCATTTCCAATAACAAGGTATCAAGAACAGGAAAAGAATAAAAGAATAAGTTTCCTATTGCTGTTGTATCAAATTACCACAAACTTAACACAAATTTGTTATCTTACAGTTCTCAAGGTCAAAGTTTTGAAATGTGCTTCCCTGGGTTAAAAATCAAGATGTCGGCAGGGTAGTGTTCCTTCAGGAGGCTTGAGGGAACCTTGACTGGTCTCTTTTGCTATGCATGGTACCATATTCACAGGTTCTAGGAATTAGGGCATGAACATCTTTGGAGGACCATTATTCTGTCTACCACAGTGTTCATTAGGTAGAATAAAATGCTAAGCAGATCATGTCTTAAGAATGGATGACTTTAGAATGTCAAAGCAATTGTTTAAAGAGTAACAAAAAGCAGCAATTATTGAGAACTAGACACAAGGAAGGTCTTTTCAATCCATTAAAAGTCCATTAGAAATGAGACATTTTATGTGGTCGGTAATGAAAAAGATAGACACTTGTATCTATTATATTTATGGCCACTGAAACTAAGGGTCAGTTCTATGGGCAGGTGGGATGGGTGACTTCTGGGTGAGCTGGGATTATTTGAGGGGTGCTGGAAAGATCCCCTAGTGTAAAGTGCCTCTACTGACAGCATCAGTGAACTCCTTATCTGAATATGTTTATCTTTAAAGTGGAGAAACCTCTAGAGAGGGCCATTTCTAATTAAGGTCGAACCAATTCTTTGCTTCAAACATAATTTATATGTGAAATTCAGTTAAAGTGAACTTGACTGATTGCCTGGAAGAAGTATAGCCACAAACAGGAAAGTCTGAGGCACTATTTACTAACAGTATGAGGCTTCATTTTCTTTTCTGTAAAATCCAGTTAATTATTCTTATATCATCGAATTATTATGCTAATTAAAAGATATAATGCATCTAAGACACTTATCACAAACATTGGGACACAGTTAATTGTTCAATAAGTGCTAGGTGCACTTATTAGTGTATTATATTCATTATTATTACTTTTTAGTCTAATCCTTTTTGAGGAAGATAAATGTCTCTTGAATGAATACTTTTCCAAACTCACTGGCTAATATTTTCCTTTACATACCTAAATCTCAACACACTGTCTTAACATCACCCCATATTTCCTGTTTCCTATGACAATTCCATGCTACTCTCACTTGGAGAGCTAGTTCACTTTTATCTCAAGTTGAAAACAATTTTGCAAATTCATCTCAAACACCTTATTCTCTAAGGGCTTTATCAATTATCCCCATAGAGAAGTAATTTTCTCCTGCTCTCCCTGATTTCATTTCCTTATAAAAAAGATAGAAAGCAGGCATATCTGTTTTTCCATCTTTCTTACATGCTGTCTGGCTTATGTTATTCTTGCTCTGTTCACATCTTGATTCAATTGTTATCTCCAA
Organism: Grampus griseus; assembly: GCF_964374135.1. Classification (NCBI taxonomy): domain Eukaryota; kingdom Metazoa; phylum Chordata; class Mammalia; order Artiodactyla; family Delphinidae; genus Grampus; species Grampus griseus. The sequence continues at coordinate 47,830,876 of NC_139006.1, forward strand.
ACCCAGAAACTCCAGACTACACTTGCTTTAGGGGGAAAGGAGTCTAAATCTTTTATTCTCTAATTATCATTTACATAATGGTACCCAATAAATGTTCCTAAAACAAATGAATCAGTGAACGTGAGTGAATGAGTCAAGGCAAAAACTTTGGGGGAAGAGATAGGACCTCAGCTTCCCTTCTTACTTTTTGGCCTCTCACTGCTGTGGCCTCTCCCTTTGCGGAGCACAGGCTCTGGACGCGCAGGCTCATCGGCCATGGCTTACAGGCCCAGCCGCTCCACGGCATGTGGGATCTTCCCGGACCGGGGCACGAACCCATGTCTCCTGCATCGGCAAGCGGACTCTCAACCACTGCGCCACCAGGGAAGCCCGTCAGCTTCCCTTCTTGAATTCTCATATGTGGGATAGCTCAGGGGCACATGTAACCATCATAGTATCTTCCAGACTCTAAGTAAGTCAGTGAATGACTGGGCAATTTAGATAGGAAGAGGGAGTGACAAGTTTCGTCGGTGATGTGGAGGATTTTGCTGTTTGGTATTTAAGGTGTGAAGATGGAGCAAGGGTGTCGTAGTGTCACACCTCTGTCCTATTGGTTGTTCCTCTTCCGACTCAGGAGATAAAATCACCCTGGATCATCTTGACACCAGTTTTCATGAAAATACTCCATGGGAATGTAAAAATGAGTGTTCCAGAGGACGATTAAGTCTTTTAATCTGCGATCATCTAACTGAAGGTCAGGGAACTTGGGAGTTTCCTGAATAAACTGATTTTGTTCCTTGGGATTTAGTGTCCCAGATTCCAGAATGAGATATCCACAAGCTAAATATAAATTGAATCTCAGAGCACAGCAGCATACATATTGTATATAAATCAAGAGTATGCTTTTAAATTAATAAACAATTCTATCAAACCTGACTTTTGTTTTGCTTTATAAATAAAAGATGGATGGTCCAAACTTTAATAAAAGAAAAATGGTCTACCACTGGTTTATTCCATGACTGCGTTTGTGAAAAATAGGCTACCATTTGCCCATTTGAGACTTAAATATGCACAGTTGTTGATATCTGGGTAACATGAGGTATTGTTTGCTTCAGCAGATAAAGAAGAGTTTTCTTCCACTCTTTTTTACGTTATTAATTTGCCTGCCATTTTCAAAAAATAAATGAAAGGGAAATTTTCTCAAGTTGAGATTTATCACGACTTCTGAATTAGTGGGATCTAACTAACCAGATGAACTAGATGAGATTGGATCTGTTATGCATATAATGTAACTTAGAAACATCTAACAGGACTCCTTTGCCTTTGTCTCCAGAGATAGCATTCAAGGAAAAATGGAGAGTGGGTCAATAATCAGATCATTTTATTTTTCTTTGAGATGGAAAAGTGTCTTCACTCTCTCCATTAGGACCGAAAAGAAAAAAAAAAGTTGAGTCATAGCCATAAAGACCGGCCAATGTTTTGAAAAATACATCTATCAAAACATTAGGGCTTCCCTGGTGGCGCAGTGGTTGAGAGTCCGCCTGCCGATGCAGGGGACACGGGTTCGTGCCTCAGTCCGGGAAGATCCCACATGCCGCGGAGCGGCTGGGCCCGTGAACCATGGCCACTGAGCCTGCGCGTCCGGAGCCTGTGCTCCGCAACGGGAGAGGCCACAACAGTGAGAGGCCCGCGCATCGCAAAAAAAAAAAAAACAAAAAAAACCCCATTAAAATGAGCAGGGTTCAAAGCGTTGAGAAATGCTGAAAAGGCAGGCAGGCAGGAGGCTGGTTGGCTGGCAAGAGGATGGGGAGTTGTGCTGCGTTAAACCAAACAGGGTACTTTGGGCAGAGCCTGCTCCGAGAGGGTTATTTTAGGATTCCAGGTAAGTCGATCTTTGCTACTCCTCTCCCCCGAGTTCTCCACATCCTCTTCTCCAATTGCCCTCAATTTTTACGAGGTGCTATGTAATAAACTGTCGTGATAAGGATCTGCGCGGTCTCTTGGCACACGCGTGCTTGCGGGTGTGTTTACTCACTGCATTCTTTCCTGCATCCCAGTCTCCTTTCCGCCCTCACTTCTCTTCGCAGACAATCTCAGTCCTTCCAGCTCTTTCCCACCCACTTGTCATTCCCGCTCAGCCTGGCTCTGCTCCTCACTGGGGCCTCATGAATGGGTGAAACGTAGCAATTCATAGAAGCGACAGGTGCTGCTGTGGGCGTGACATCTGACCTCATGTGTTCCTTCTCAATATGGTACCCTCCTCCCCACGCCCCAGTCCACCACATCACCTCAAAGAACTGTTCTTTCAAAGGGTTTGGACATTTAAAAACATATCAATAAAATGCTGCTGTCACCAGCAAGGGAAGATTGCCATCTTAATTCTGATACAATTGTAGGAGTATGTTTATCAGAAAGAAAAACACGTCTGTTTTTTCCATCTATCAATTCATTGATCTCTTCCTTACTCTTCCCCCCCACCCCGCCCCCGACATCTCCACTCGCCCTTTCTGGATGTTTGTGGACGTCTTTGACCCACTTCCTCCAAACTTTGTGATTTGACTTTCAAAGTCTAGTTTTCCATGACGGAAATAAATAAATAAATAAATAAAGAGCTTGTTTATTATTCTGTCATTATTGCTCTATCATCATGGCATGAAATACTGAATAATGAGGATGCAAACACCCATTTTATGGGCCTACTGCAATCTTCCCTGTATAATTAATATCTATCATTAGATGAAAGTCATATCATTTGCAATTTGATGCTGCTTTCCTTAGAATTTCCTGATGACTCCAAGGTAGTTTATATGCTGGTGCACCTGTTGCTAGTAATCAGGTTTTATTAGATAAATAGGCATTGAGCCCTTTGCCCGCTCCCCTTCACTGTTCATCTTCTCGAAGGGCCACTTGCAGTGGGGAAAAGCAGCCTTTATTATAGCTCCTTTGCATAGCAAGGCTGCTCTCCCTTCTTCTTCCTCCTTGCCTCCCGCCAGGAGGAAATATTGCCTCTGTCTCTCTGTGAGGGCATTCAGGCTGGATGGCCTTGTAATAAATTACAGAAGTTGGAGGCATATAAATCCAACACCTGTCATAAAAAAAATTTGTCTCAGACTAGGCTCAGGACACTCTGCTTGGGCTCTCTGTTTTATCCCGTTCCTGGAAACAAGAGCTGCTGCTGACATTGAAAACACAGCTTCTTATAATAGTTTCTTATCTCGTCCCTTAATTGGCCAGACAACCCGAGAGAGAAGTGAGGTCACACATTCACCGGGTTTAAGTTTACATGGGAACCTGCTCATTTTTTTTGTCTTAGGCTCCGAGATAGCTAAGGATGTTGCTAATGTCATATGTCATGACGACGGCGCCCCTTGATTCCCGGTGCCCTCAGAGGTCCTTGTCATGGCTCACAGAGAGCCAGGGGAGCCTGTGGATGCACACAGAGATGTGTGCAAATCCATGACCACGACGGAAATTGTAATTCCAATGTCATGCCCTCCTGACGGAGGGTCAATGGCCCTGGCCTCGAACATGAAGGATGGCTCATTCCTTCATTAGACAGAGCTCTCCCCTGACCCAGAACACTGAGGATGAGTAAGCTCATCTCAAGACTCAGAAGGCCTGGCTGCTAAAAGCCTTACCACCACCCACATGGTTCATTGCACAGTTTCCTGATTTATACAGCTCCAGAACCCTCCTCCTTTTCCTCTGAAGCTGCAAGGTTTCACTAGTGCCACAGTGAAGAGGAGTCAGAGATTCCCATCATGTGCTAATGGACACCTCTGCGAATATCAATGAATAATTTGTACCATGCATTTGTGGAGGAGAGAAATTCCTAGTGACCAATCCTAGTTTAGCAGAGAGTTTATTTTTCTTTTCTCTCTCTTTTTAAAATCGCATTTGGTGCCTTGCGTGCCTAAGGAAACTTCTCCCTTGTCTTCATTAGAATAGAAAGTCTCTGAAAGTGTTTCTGGGGAGATAGCCCAATAAGTGACTAACAGTGCCAAAGTCAGACTGTCTGGGTCTTAATCTCTTCTTTTGCACACTTAATGGACTTGTGGACAAGTTCCTTAACTTCTCTAAGCTGGATTTTTCGCTATAAAATGGGAATGATCATGGTACCTAGCTCACAGAGCTCTTCCGGTGAGTGATTCCACATAAAACACTACCTATGATGAGATAGAAAGCGAGCTTTGGAGATAGACTTGGCGTTAAATCCTGGATCTGTTCTCAGCAAACCATGTGACGTTAGGCAAATATTTAACCTCTCTGAGCCTTTTTTTTTTTTTTCATAAAAATGAGGATAGCTATTCCCATTGGAATATGTTTTGGAAAGGTTATATGAGTTAATCTCTATAGCACATCTGGCATATCATAGATGCTCAATGAATGTTAGTTTTCTCTTGTATTAAATTGTCAGAAACAACATGGTAGAACAAAAAAGCATGAACTTTGGATAGAAATTGACTTGAAAAACACACTATATTTATATAAAGCTCAGGGCTCACAGTCAATATAATTTCTCCGCTCATCCTCCCTTGGGCTACTAGAAGTCAAATATATATTTTTAAAAAAGCAAAGCCAAACCAACAGCAATGACGACACTTTGAACTCTGATAATAAGAGGAGAAAGTTAGATGAAAGAGACTAGCACTTCTTATATGAGATAAAGGAACATCAAACCATATACACATAGATCTTCAGGTCGACTATGTAGAGGGGATTATTTATAAAATGAGTTGGTGAGTATCAAAGGATGTGATATTAGGGGTTCAAAGTCCCATTCTGATAAGCTTTCAAGAAGAAATGAGGGAGAGCTGCTGCTTCAACTCATGCAGATTTCAAAGTTAGAAAACAACTAGCATCTCTCCTCTTGGGTGTGTAACAGTTTCAGAGAAACCTGACTTGCAGGGATGAGAGGACCTCTTTCGGGGTTACAAAGGGTCAAAGGCAGTGAAGCGGCCCCACCCCTCCTTGGCATGCCTTGGTACTGAAAATTTTCCATTTTATGTGGAACTTGAGACCTTATCATGAAACCCTGCATTTGAGGCCCTATTGTTTTTTAAAAAAAAGTTACAAGAAATTATAGAGGGAGCTTGCACAGCTGGTGAGTGTTAGCAAACAAACCAAACCAAGAAAAGCAAGCCAACATAAATTCTCACCAGAAAACAGAGGGTGTGAGTGCCTTCTGGCCAAAAGAGATTCAGGAAATCCAAAGCAAGGGATTTGAGAGGCTGAGATAAATTTTGTTAAACTCTTACGGTTTCTCACTTCAACTTTGTGAAGAAAATTTAAGCAACAAAGTCCCTCTACAATGTGTCCCGGGTTCTCACATCAAGGTTCTAAATACTTTCAATGAATATTATATAATATCTCCCAGATTCACAGACCAAACAATTAGTTGATGTTTACTTCCCCATACTGTATCCCTTAGGAAGATAATGGAATCTTCAAGTTGTCTTATTGCAGAGAGAAGGAAAGGCTCCAAACTTGATGGGCTTCTCAGAATTAAGACACAAAGGCTTTGAAAATGAGTTTAGAACTAGACATATCTATACGCTGTACTACTATCTGTGATGGTGGTATTTTGGGAGGATAAACTGTGGGGTAGTGATAGATGTAGCTGAAATAAAAGTGTGATTATTTACGTGATAAAAGTCATTCTAGGGACGTCCCTGGTAGTCCAGTGGTTAAGAATCAGCCATCCAATGCAGGCGACGTGGGTTTGATCCTTGGTCGGGGAACTAAATCCCACACGCTGTGGGGCAACTAAGCCCACATGCCGCAACTACCGAGCCCGCATGCCACATCTAGAGAGAAACCCGTGTGCCGCAATGAAAGATCCTTCATGCTGCAACGAAGATCCTGCGTGCCACAGCTAAGACCGACACAGCTAAATAAATAAATAAATATTTTTTAAAAAGTAATTCTACATTTTTGAAAATGTAGAGTGTAAAAAAATGAAAACTCTAACATATCATCTAGTCTATCGTTAATATTTTGGTTTACTTTTCCCTAGTATCCTTGTTGGAGGCTTTTTGGAGGCCATTTATTTCTTTTTTCTAGTTATGGTCGTGCTAACTATATGTCTTTGACTTCTGTATTTTTTATTATGTATATATTTCACCATATTGTGAATTCTCCATGAACATAATTTTGACGACTGCTTTTTATTTGGGTTAAGTTCTTAATCTTCCATCCCCTATCTCCTCCTGTGCATTTGTTTCCACCTTTCCATCTCTGTGATCTCCAGACAGTTGTTTTATGTGGAATGCCAAGTATAGGGGAAAACAGGGGGCTCTGAAAAGAAAGGCCTGTTTCAAATCAAACACCGTGAACTTTCATGAAACAAGAGTCAATGTTAGGGATGAGTCTACCATTACCATCCTGTTTTGGAGCAGATAAAATTAAAAAATTTTTTTCTTTCTTAAAGTTTTTCTCCTTAATCATACATACTCATTATAAGTAGTAGTCAAACTAAATGAAAATATATCCTATAGAGAGAATAAAAGTTCCTTTCTCCTAAATTTCCCTCCCTACGGGTAACTAACCACTTTTAGTGATTTGCACAGCCTTCCGGACTTTAAAAAATGAATATACAAACACATATGTGAACATTTTGTTTTTAAATAATATGAGATCATTCTAGACATAGTTCTGCAACTTATTGTTTTTACTTTCTATATCATTGACTTCTCTCCGTTAGTTTATATGATTTAGGCTCTTTTGACAAGTACTTTTATACTACTCTGTCACATTGCTGAGCCACAATTTATTTAACCATTCTCTGATTAATGGACGTTTGGGTTTTCTATTTCTTTTTGTTGTATTAAATAGTGCTGCAATTGACATTCTTAAGGATATATCTTTGCCCACTTGTATTTCTAAAAGAATGTTCCAGAAGTATAATAGCTTGGTCAAAAGTTTCGAACAATTTGTTGGAAGGTGGCAGATCACTCTCTGAAAACGTCCCATGAGTGGACCTCCCACTAGCAATGGATGAGCGTCTCCATTTTCCTACACCCTCGACTTCTCAAAAGGTGGGGAGTGCTGAGTCCGATGCAACCCATCTCCAGATACAATTTCCTATTATCTGACATATCTGTACATGTATACCCTTTCTCTGTTACACTCCAAGTCAAAAATTATTTTGGGAAAGGCAGGAGAAAAGGAGAGGCAGAGAATGAATAGAGGAGAAAAACAATCTGGTCACCGTCCGCCTGGTTTCACAGTTTTCCATCACTGGCTTGTGGGTAAGTAGTTAGAACCTTGAAGGCAGCTAAGGGAGGTTGTAATGTCTTGCCATCGGGATGCGCTTTTTTTCCCAGTTTTTTTTTATTGTGGTAAAATACAGTAATATAAAATTTACTATCTTAACCATTTAAAAATGTACAATTCAGAAGTACTAACTACATTCATATTTTTCTACAACCATTACCATCATCCATCTCCAGAACTCTTAATCTTTCAAAATTATGTTTTATATACATTAAACAATAACTCCCTATTCTTCCTCCTCACAGCCCCTGAAAATCACCATTTTTTTTAAAAAAATTATTTAATTTAATTTATTTATTTTTGGCTGCACTGGGTCTTCGTTGCTGCATATGGGCTTTCTCTAGTTGTGGCGAGCGGGGGCTACCCTTCGTTGCGGTGTGCGGGCTTCTCATTGCGGTGGTTTCTCTTGTTGCGGAACATGAGGTCTAGGCGCGTGGGCTTCAGTAGTTGTGGTATGAGGGCTCAGTATTTGTGGCTCATGGGCTCTAGAGCACAGGCTCAGTATTTGTGGCTCACGGGCTTAGTTGCTCCGCGGCATGTAGGATCCTCCAGGACCAGGGATAGAGCCTGTGTCCCCTGCATTGGCAGGGGGATTCTTAACCACTGTGCCACCAGGGAAGTCCCACCATTCTTTTTGACTCTATGAATTTGACTATTCTAGGTACCTTATATAAATAGAATCATACAGTATTTGCCTTTTTGTGATTGGCTTATTTCACTTAGCGTAATGTCTTCCTCAGAATTTCCTTCCTTTTTAAGGTTGAATAATATTCCATTGTATATATATACCATATTTTGCTTATCTATTCACCCATTGATGGATACCTGGATTGCTTTCATGTTTTACTTATTCTGAATAATGCTGCTATGAACATGGGTGTACACATATTTCTTTGAGACCTGTTTTCAATCCTTTCAGGAGTATACCCAGAAGTGGAATAGTTGGATCATATGGTAACTATGTTCTTATTTGTTTGAGAAACTGCCATGCTATTTTCCATAGCGCTGAATCATTTTGCGTTCCCACCAATGGTACACAGGGGTTCTAATTGCTCCACATTCTTGTCGACACTTGTACTTTTCTATTTTTTTGATACTAGCCAACCTAACAGGTATGAGGTGATTCTGGTTGCTTTTGGAGCTGCAGCACTCCTTTTTGGGAGAGGCCCAGCTGAGGGCAGCACATGTGTCACAGCAGTAGCTCTTCTGCTATCTGGATCTTTAAGGCCACAATTGAGAATAGCTGGAGGAAGGGGTGAGGGACTGACACTGCTGTACTAACTCAACTACTCAACTGCCAACTACTCAGCGTGTCGGTGTTGAAGGAGGCACATGAATGTTTGCCAAGGGACGAGAAGCAGCCCTTTCCAGCTGCCCCCCAGGGAAACACCCTCCTAGCACCTTCTCTGCATTTACCGTGAAATTAAGTGCTCAGTCAGGTGGCTTAGTTTAATTTACTTTCCTTTTCTTTCAACTGCAGGATTCCTGGGGGCAGGAGCTGGGTCTGTAGAGTCACCAATGTTCCCAGAACACAGTCACCAGCACAAGGTAAGTGCCTAATAATGGTCTGATAATCACAAGAGCACACCCCCCGTTCTCTTTTATGTGGAGGCGGTAAGGACCTACTTTACAGGGTAGAAATGGTCATAGCAATGACACTTAAAAAAAAAAAAAAAAGACTGATTTTTAGAGCAGTTTTAGGTTAACAGCAACATTGAGTGGAAAATATAGAAATTTCCCATATACCCCTCCCCCCCAACCTCTCTCTCCATCACCATCCCTCACCAAAGTGGCACATCTGTTACAACTAATGAACCTACGTTGACACGTCATGATCACCCAAAGGCCATAGTTTACTTTAGCGTTCACTCTTGCTGTTTTACATTTTATGGGTTGGACAAATGTAAAATAGCGTGTATGTACCACTGTAGTATCCCACAGAGTAGTTTCACTGCCCTTAGAACAATGATGGTGCTAAAAATGTTTTTAAACATTCTTTGTTTTTAGCCTTCAAAATTGCGTAGAAGTTGAGAAGACAAACAGCACATGTTTGACATCTATAAGCAGAGGGCTTCAGCGGGCACAGGGTCCCAGGAGCTGCAGCGCACAGAGCATCCCAAACCGGACCCTGTGCGAGCAGCCAGGAGAAAGCAGAGTGACCTTGCCAAGTGGCATTGGTGGCAAGCACAGAGTCAGGGAGCCTGCGCAAGGGTCGGGGTAACCCTGGTAACCGGGTTTTGATTAGAAATCAAGGGCCATGGGGCTTGGAGAACCCAGTGAGCGTTTTCTATTTCAATGTGGATAAAGACAGGCAGCAGGAAGAGGGCCAAGCTCTGAAATGGCATCTAGAGGCCAGATTTTCTTCTAAGTACTGGCTGAAGTGGCTTGCCTAAGCCTCTTAATGAGGGGATTTAATCCCCCAGCAGGTGAAAAGGACCGAGGGCTTTTTCCACGGAGTCTTTGCCAAATTCTATGGTTAAGCACAGTCCAGAGGCGATTAGCCTTCTGCCCACATAAGAATGAATCGAAATTAATGTGAGGGAATTAAAACCAAGGTTAGCTTAAGTTTAAGAAATCATTAAAAAACAGTTTAAGGGAGTCAGGAAGTTATGTGATGTGTACTGAAGTAGCTGTTTTTCATTAAGCCTTTTCTCAAATAATATATATAACTTTTTTTTACTGCTAAATGCTCACGTTCGCGTTTACTCTGTAGAGACTGCGATTTTAGTAAGGTTATAATGCTATGGAAACAGAACTTGGTGCTTACTTAGCACTGGGAAGTTTATTGACCCTGATGGTAAGAACCCCCCGACCTAGGGTCCCCTAAGAGGCACCAACACCACCTGATGGCTCTTGATAATGTTGCAGGTCCACTGGGCTCAGAGGAAGCCTTGAACTTCCGGGGAGCACTTCTTGCAAACGTATGTTCTTACAATGAACATGATTGTCGAGGTTGCAAATACTGCCAAAGATTTAATATTTCCCGAGCATCTCTTTTGTGAGAGCAACAACTGCAGGGGTTCTGGGTATGTCATCCTTGCCGCAGTCCTATACCGTACAGAGTATCATAATCACCATTTTACAGGTGAGGAAACTGAGGCACAACAAGATTAAATGACTTGCCCAAGGTCAGAGAGCTAGGCCTGCTGGACCTGCGGGTTGAAATCAGATTTGCCTGACCCAAGGGAATACATTCTTTCCAAAACTTACTGTCTGAGTTTTGCATAACAAAGGGCAATGAGATGCTTTGTGATTTTTTTAGGGGGTGATGTAGGATGTAGGCCCACAGTTAATGTGTTCATTTGGGGAGCATTTAAGAATAAGTATTTCAACATAACTGGATCAATTTATTGTTGGCCTTCCAGTTTTGAAAAACTGGACAAGATCTTTCCCCAAGGTGGGCTGTGTACCCAAGAGAGATAAGAGAAAGTTAAATGTATCTATTTACAATAGCCCGGAGATGGAAACAACCTAAGTGTCCATCATCGGATGAATGGATAAGGAAGATGTGGCACATATATACAATGGAATATTACTCAGCCATAAAAAGAAACGAAATTGAGCTATTTGTAATGAGGTGGATAGACCTAGAGTCTGTCATACAGAGTGAAGTAAGTCAGAAGGAGAAAGACAAATACCGTATGCTAACACATATATATGGAATTTAAGAAAAAAAATGTCATGAAGAACCTAGGGGTAAGACAGGAATAAAGACACAGACCTACTAGAGAATGGACTTGAAGATATGGGGAGGGGGAAGGGTAAGCTGTGACGAAGCGAGAGAGAGGCATGGACATATATACACTACCAAACGTAAGGTAGGTAGCTAGTGGGAAGCAGCCGCATAGCACAGGGAGATCAGTTCGGTGCTTTGTGACCGCCTGGAGGGGTAGGATAGGGAGGGTGGGAGGGAGGGAGACGCAAGAGGGAGGAGGTATGGGAACATATATATATATATAACTGATTCACTTTGTTATAAAGCAGAAACTAACACACAATTGTAAAGCAATTATACTCCAATAAAGATTTTAAAAAAAGAAAAAAAATTAAAAGTATTAGAACATCAAAGTCTACAAATAATATTTATTTACCAAGTGTTTGCTGAGGAAGGGGCTGTTCTATTCCAGGCACAGTGATATACAAAGGAATTGGATATGATTTCTGCCTGCAGAGAACATGGCTAGTTACAGACATGTAATGCCACGCTTTTTTACCTCTATTTTGGCACAAGACTCTGATCTCAACACAAAGGAAAACATTAAATACTTTAAAAAGTGAAAACACTCTTATTTGGCCTTCCTCCAGCCTTAGAGACCCCTCATCCCCAATTTTTCTTCCTCTTGTTCAACATTCAGGTTCTGATTTTAGTTCCTTTCTCCTTCTACCCATTCTTTCCAGAGGACTCTACTTATTCCAATTCAACCATCTATATTCAGACTTTCTTCCCGAGTTCCAGACCTTATATTTCCAATGGTCCATTATATTTCTTACTCAGCATGCTCAAAATTGTTCTTTTCCCAATTTCACTTAAGGTCACTATCAATCCCCCAGTTCTCTAAGCCAGAAACCTGGGCATCATTTTAGATTTCTCTTGCTCTTTTCCTTTCAGCTGGTCACCGAGCCTTGAAAGGATGCTTGCTAAGCACCTCTTAAGTCTCTCTTTTCAAAGTTCTCACTGTTTAGTCTCAGCACATGTATTTTAGCTGAAATCCGGCAAAAGCATCCTTCCTCCAATGTCACCCCCTCCAATCCAGCTCTTCACTCCTACCAGAGGACAGTTCTAAAATGCCAATTTGATGTCATTATTTCCAGGTGAAAATCCTTTCACTGGCTCACGTCTCCTACAGCAACTGTACGTTCCTACAGTTAAGAGCAGGAACTTGGGAGCCAGAGCATCTTAGTGGGAACCCCAGAAGCATCCCTGACAGGCTTATACTAATGCAAGGGCTATTAAGTTACTTAATCTCTGTGTCTGTTACTCATTGTAAAATGGGGGGGGGGGCAGGGGGTGGGACATTTACCGCATAAGACTTTTGCAAGAATTAAATGACTTAACATTTGTAATGCACTTCAAACAGTACCTGGTACAGAGCAATCCCGCAGGAAGTGTTTGTTAATTAAACAAGGTTCAAACATATCACTGCAATAAATAAGACCTGCAGTGACTTCTCCGGTCCTTGTCCACTTTTCCAGTTGCATTTATTTCCCTCCAGGCAACTTATATTCTGCCATATTGAACCGAAAACTCAGTGCTCTCATATGCCTCTAGACCTTTGCGCATTCTATACCTTCTGCATAAGATTCCTTTCCTCACAATCTCTTGAAGATTCCTACTTATGCTGTAAAAATCATTCAAGATTGCCCTCCTTCATGAAGCCTGGAAAACAGTTAGCTTCTTCTCTGTGCTCCCATAGCTGTGTGTCTATCCGTTATAGCACTCTCCATATTGCTGTGACTGTTAGTTTATAAGTATGTCCAACTTGCTAGGGTAGTAGGCCCATGAGTACGACTCTAAATTTGTTCTATTCCTTTTTTGTATCTCCAGCACCTACTGAAATATCAGGCCCAGATATGTGCTGTGTACATGTTTGTTATTATTATTTTCTTTTATTATAATAAGTTGGAAGGGATTTAAACACCTAGCCCAACTTCCTTATATTAAATGTGTGGAGGGCTTCCCTGGTGGCGCAGTGGTTAAGAATCCGCCTGCCAATGCAGTGGACACGGGTTCGAGCCCTGGTCCAGGAAGATCCCACATGCCGTGGAGCAACTAAGTCCGTGCGCCACAACTACTGAGCCTGCGTGCCTAGAGCCCGTGCTCCGCAACAAGAGAAGCCACTGCAATGAGAAGCTCACGCACCGCAACGAAGAGTAGCCCCCACTTGCCACAACTAGAGAAAGCCCACGTGCAGCAATGAAGACCCAACACAGCCAAATATAAAATAAATTAAAAAAAAAAAAAAGAGACCATGAGTTATCATTTAAAAAAAAAAAAGTGTGGAAACTGAAGACAGGGAGATAAAGATTTGCCTAAGGTCTTCTTGCTAGAGAGTCATAAAGGTGGGGATAGAACCTTGTTTCCTTTCTTCTCTTTCAATGCTTTCTTCTCTACAATATACAGTGGAACTCCTGTTCCTCCACTGTCTACAGGTTTGCCAAAAGTTGTGAACCAAATGACCTATATAAATGCTAACCAATGTTTGCCCTGCTTTAACACTTGCAGGAATTTCAAATGCTGAGACCACACTCCACCTGGTGGCAATTTACCTAAATTGCAAGTGCCTCTTGGCATTGGTGACCTCTCCTTGGTGTTCCTCTGTTTTTATTGGCTCCTCTTTCTCCTTTTCTTTTGTGGGTTTCTCTTCTTTTGCCTATTCTGTAAATATCAGTGTTTCTTTGTGTCCTTGGGCTTCTTCTTCTACACGCTTTCTTTGGTGTTGGTGGAATTCATCTACTCTTGAGCTTCAAACACTGTTTATATGCTGATGACCCTCAAGTCTTCATCTCCAACAAGAGTCTCTCTCTTGAGCCCTAGCCAGGGCCACCATACACATTTGGACAGTGTGGGCCCTGCTCTTCCATGGGAGGTCGATCTCATTGTAGTCCATGCGATTGGCACCCACTGGTATGCAGGAGACCTTCTTTAGGAATCGCAAACATGACATGGCCCAAACAGAACTTATTATTGCCCCTCTGAAAATGATTTTTTCTCTTGCCTTCTCATATCAAAGGGTGATTCTTTTATTCCTTCCTCACTGTTGGTTCTTCTCTTCCTGACCACCATCCAATCTGCTCAACTACCAAGTCCTATGGATTCTACCACCATTTGCTCATCTCCACCTCAGCTTCTCACCTGAGCTCAAGCCCTCAGTATCACTGACCTGCATCACAGCTACATCCTTCGAAATGGCCTCCCTGACTCCAGTTTTGTCCATCTTTAATCTGATCTCCACACTGTTGTCAGTATGGACTTTCTAGGATATGTATTTGTTCATGTCATTTTTCTGTTGAAAACCCTACGATTGTTTCCCATTGCCTCAGGGTTAAGTTTAAATTCCTCGGAGTGGCTTACACAGTCCTCTAAGACCTGGGCCTTGATGTCCCCTGCAGTTCCCTTCTCCTTTTGCTCCCCTTCCCGTTCACTCTCTGTTTTGGAAATAGTTCTCCCAGTGAAACATGATTACTTTCAACGTTATAGCCTTTGCTCACCCACTTTTCTCGGTATATTCTCCTTTCTCCTTTTTGCCTGGCTAACCCTAACTGGTCTTTTGGGGCTCAGCTGAGCCATCACCTCCTTCAGGAAGCCCTCCTTGACCTCCCAAAGGTGGGTTGGGTACTCTTCTATGCTTCCCAAGGATAATACTGACCCCTCTACAAAGCCTTTATCTTATTGTATTGTAATTTAGCTGCTCATTTCCCCACCTTCTACATTAGATTTATCTTCTTTAAGGCCCAGGACTACTTCTTATTCACTGTTGTATTCATAGTACTTAGTATCCATTCAGGCACATGGTAGGCAGTCAGTAAATTTGGTGGTGGAGGGGGTAGAGTGAACAAATAAGTGACAACAAGAAAAGAAAGCCTCATGAATAGCTCCTTTGAGATTCCTAGGCTTCAAGTGTTGGCAAACGCCAGCAATTTTATTCAGAAGGCACAAGGTATGCAGGCTGGGATCTTCCAGAGAAGTGGTAGGATCCTGTGCAGTGTGGACCAGCCTGCCCAATGGCTAATGGCCTAGAAAATGTAGGTTGACTTTAAGAATGGGAAAGTCCTCTACACTGAAACATCTTTCTTCATGTGCACACCTGAAATTCTTATGTAGAAAATTCAATCTTTCAGCTTAAAGATTAACTTTCAGTTCAACTGGAACAGCCCTTGCCCCCATGCCTATATCTTGAAAACAATCAATTATACTCTAATATGGACTGGTCTCAAATATTCTTCCAAGAGGCAGTTATAACAGGGAATGAACATGAAGTTAGTGGGAACTTGCAGGGGAAGGAGGATCTTTTTAAATTTAGAAGAAATGTCCAAAAACATTCAAAACGAAGAGGCTAAAGCAATAGAGATAAAGTTTGAATATTTCATGATTTTGCGTGGATTGGCCTTTGTGTGTGCATCATTGAAAATCCATCATCTGTACTGAATGTCCTTGGCTCCTAGACAAATCAATTCTCCTGATCCCCAAAGAGAAACAAATAGAATGAGTTAGCAAGAGTGTTTAAGATGGTACGATTCTTAGTGCAAAAAACAGTACAGAATAAATTTAATCTCAAAAACTGTTACAGTTAAAATGACATATTGGAATAACATGTTAAAAAGCAAATTTAAAATTGTAAAGTTAAAATTAATTTTAAAGATATTTGAAACGTAATGTAAATTAAAAGGCCAAAGATATTTTTTCTTTGCCAAAAGCTAAATTCAGATGATCATTTTCAATAATCTCCATGAAAATTACTTTCGAAGTCATGGTTTTTAAAAAACAATATTTAGGTCAGCCATGTATATGAACAATGGTGACTCATGCAGCTTGATTACTTCTATGTTCCTAAAATTCTGAAAACTCAAGAAACCATTTTGTAGTATTGGCAAGGCCATGCAAAGCTTTATTCTTTATATATAATAAGACTTCAGCCTACCCTAGACTCTGTGAGAAAGATGGACTTGCTTAGGGTAAGGTAATAATTTTTAATATTACCTTTCTATTAGTTCTGGTCTAACTCACTAAGTTCTGGCATAACTCACTTGTGTAACAATAAGAAAAAGAAAAATATGTGTATAGATGGATGTCATCAGTAAATGCCTTTGGCTAAATAAGGCGCAATTGATTTGAGGGGCATACATCAGAATGGGCTTTTGAGCGGCCCAAGGATGGAAAGGAATGCATAACTGTCAATGTTCATTGTAGATGGTCTTTTTCCTTCTCCCTGTTCCTTTCCTCCCCTCCCCCTCCCCCCTTTCTCTCCTTCTCTCCTTGATGAAGATCAGTGATTGATAGATGAAAATATATGCGGTAATTGGAGAGGAATGAAGTTACACTAGATGTTAGAAGAAATAGACATGGAGGTGCTATTAACTGAATTAATTAAATGGAATAAAGATTCCAAAGCAAAGCATGGTCAAAGGGAATGTGAAAGAAAAATGAGACGTGAGACAATGATAACAAAGAATGATATATATTTTTTGAATTTGAAATAAAAAAGGAGCAAAATGATCTTTCTCTCTAGTGACCGTGTGCTTGAAGAACTGTAAGATGTGGAGCTTGGTAGAAGCAGAGGTTAGCACAATTTCGTTGGTCAGCATCAAGTGTTTCCTATAATAAAGCCAGTAAACAATTATGGCTAGAACCTTAACCTATCATGAAGCCGACAGATGTATGAAATAGAACTTTCAACATGGAAAAGTTGGCTATTAAAAGCAGATGAGAACAGTCCCTCCCATCAGGAAGCTTGCACAAGCCTCTTAGACAGCCTCATCCACCAGAGGGCAGACTGCAGGAGAAAGAAGAACTACAATTCTGCAGCCTGTGGAAGGAAAACCACATTCACAGAAAGATGGACAAGATGAAAAGGCAAAGAGCTATGTACCAGATGAAGGAACAAGAGAAAACCCCAGAAAAACAACTAAATGAAGTGGAGATAGGCAACCTTCCAGAAAAAGAATTCAGAAAAATTATAGTGAAGATGATCCAGGACCTCAGAAAAAGAATGGAGGGAAAGATCAAGAAGATGAAGGAAATGTTTAACAAAGACCTAGAAGAACTAAAGAACAAACACCTAGAAGAATTAAAGAACAAACAAACAGAGATGAAAAACACAATAACTGAAATGAAAAATACACTAGAAAGAATCAATAGATGAATAACTGAGGCAGAAGAACGGATGAGTGACCTGGAAGACATAATGGTGGAATTCATGGCCGTGGAGCAGAATAAAGGAAAAAGAAAGAAAAGAAATGAAGGCAGCCTAAGAGACTCTGGGACAACATTTAATGCAACAACATTCGCATTATAGGGGTCTCGAAGGAGAAGAGGGAGAGAAAGGAACAGAGAAAATATTTGAAGAGATTATAGTCAAAAAATTCCCTAACATGGGAAAGGAAATAGCCACCCAAGTCCAGGAAGCACAGAGAGTCCCATACAGGATAAACCCAAGGAGAAACACGCTGAGACACATAGTAACCAAATTGGCAAAAATTAAAGACAAAGAAAAATTATTGAAAGCAGCAAGGGAAAAACGACAAATAACATACAAGGGAACTCCCATAAGGTTAACAGCTGATTTCTCAGCAGAAACTCTACAAGTCAGAAGGGAGTGGCACGATATATTTAAAGTGACGAAAGGGAAGAAGCTACAACCAAGATTACTCTGCCCAGCAAGGATCTCATCCAGATTTGATGGAGAAATCAAAAGCTTTACAGACAAGCAAAAGCTAAGAGAATTCAGCACCACCAAACCAGCTCTACAATAAATGCTAAAGGAACTTCTCTAAGTGGGAAACACAAGAGAAGAAAAGGACCTACAAAAATAGACCCATAACAATTAAGAAAATGGTCATAGGAACATACATATCAATTATTACCTTAAACGTGAATAGATTAAATGCTCCAACCAAAAGACACAGCCTAGCTGAATGGATACAAAACAAAGACCTATATATATGCTGTCTACAAGAGACCCACTTCAGACCTAGGGACACATACAGACCGAGAGTGAGGGGATGGAAAAAGATATTCCATGCAAATGGAAATCAAAAGAAAGCTGGAGTAGCAATACTCATTTCAGATAAAATAGACTTTAAAATAAAGAATGTTACAAGAGACAAGGAAGGACACTACATAATGATCAAGGGATCAATCCAAGAAGAAGATATAACAATTATAAATATATATGCACCCAACATAGGAACACCTCAATACATAAGGCAACTGTAACAGCTCTAAAAGAGGAAATCGACAGTAACACAATAGTGGGAGACTTGAACACCTCACTTACACCAATGGACAGATCATCCAGACAGAAAATTAATAAGGAAACACAAGCTTTAAAGGACACAGTAGACCAGATAGATTTAATTGATATTTATAGGACATTCCATCCAAAACCAGCAGATTACACCTTCTTCTCAAGTGCGCATGGAACATTCTCCAGGATAAATCATATCTTGGGTTACAAATCAAGCCTCAGTAAATTTAAGAAAACTGAAATCATATCAAACATCTTTTCCAACCACAACACTCTGAGGTTAGAAGTCAATTACAGGGGAAAAAGTATAAAAAACAAAAACACATGGAGGCTAAACAGTACATTACTAAATAACCAAGAGATCACTGAAGAAATCAAAGAGGAAATCAAAAAATACCTAGAGACAAAGGACAACGAAAACATGATGATCCAAAACCTATGGGACGCAGTGAAAGCAGTTCTAAGAGGGAAGCTTATAGCAATACAAACCTACCTCAAGAAACAAGAAAAATCTCAAATAAACAACCTAACCTTGCACCTAAAAGAACCAGAAAAGAAGAACAAAGCAAACCCAAAGTTAGCAGAAGGAAAGAAATCATAAAGATCAGAGCAGAAATAAATGAAATTGAAACAAAGAAAACAATAGCAAAGATCAATAAAACTAAAAGCTGGTTATTTGAGAAGATAAACAAAATTGAGAAACCTTTAGCCAGACTCATCAAGAAAAAGGGAGAGGACTCAAATTAATAAAATTAGAAATGAAAAAGGAGAAGTTACAAAGGACACCACAGAAATACAAAGCATCATAAGAGAGTACTAGAAGCAAATCTATGCCAATAAAATGGACAACCTGGAAGAAATGGACAAATTCTTAGAAAGGTATAACCTTCCAAGACTGAACCAGGAAAAATAGAAAATATGAGCAGACCGATCACAAGTAATGAAATTGAAACTGTGATTTAAAATCTTCCAACAAACGAAAGTCCAGGACCAGATGTCTTCACAGGTGAATTCTATCAAACATTTAGAGAAGAGCTAACACCAATCCTTCTCAAACTCTTCCAAAAAATTGCAGAGGAAGGAACACTCCCAAACTCATTCTATGAGGCCACCATCACCCTGATACCAAAACCAGACAAAGATACTACAAAAAAAGAAAATTACAGACCAATATCACTGATGAACATAGATGCAAAAATCCTCAACAAAATACTAGCAAACAGAATCCAACAACACATTAAAAGGATCATACACCATGATCAAGTGGGATTTACCCCAGGGATGCAAAGATTCTTCAATATATGCAAATCATATTAACAAATTAAAGGAGAAAAACTATATGATCATCTCAATAGATGCAGAAAAAGCTTTTGACAAAATTCAACACCCATTTATTTTAAAAACTCTCCAGAAAGTGGGCATAGAGGGAATCTACCTCAACATAATAAAGGCCATATACGACAAACCCACAGCAAACATCATTCTCAATGGTGAAAAACTGAAAGCATTTCCTCTAAGATCAAGAACAAGACAAGGATGTCCACTCTCACCACTATTATTCAACATAGTTTTGGAAGTCCTAGCCACGGCGATCAGAGAAGAAAAGAAATAAAAGGAATACAAATTGGAAAAGAAGAAGTAAAATGGTCACTGTTTGCAGATGACATGATGCTATACATAGAGAATCCTAAAGATGCCACCAGAAAACTACTAGAACTAATCAATGAATTTGGTAAACTTTCAGGATACAAAATTAATGCACAGAAATCTCTTGCATTCCTATACACTAACAATGAAAGATCAGAAAGAGAAATTAAGGAAACATTCCCTTTCACCATTGCAACAAAAATAATAAAATACCTAAAAATGAACCTAAGGAGGTAAAAGACCTGTACTCAGAAAACTATAAGACACTGATGAAAGAAATCAAAGATGACACAAACAGATGGAGAGATATACCATGTTCTTGGATTGGAAGAATCAATATTGTGAAGGTGATTATACTTTCCAAAACAATCTACAGATTCAATGCAATCCTATCAAATTACCAGTGGCATTTTTTTACAGAACTAGAACAAAAAAATCTTAAAATTGTATGGAGACACAAAGGACCCCAAATAGCAAAAGCAGTCTTAAGAGAAAAAAATGGAGCTGGAGGAATCAGACTCCCTGACTTCAGACTATATTACAAAGCTACAGTAATCAAAACAATATGGTACTGGCACAAAAACAGCAATATAGATCAATGGAAAAGGATAGAAAGCCCAGAGATAAACCCACACACCTATGGTCAACTAATTTATGACAAAGGAGGCAAGGATATACAATGGAGAAAAGACAGTCTCTTCGATAAGAGGTGCTGGGAAAACTGGACAGCTACATGTAAAAGAATGAAATTAGAACACTCCCTAAATAAACAAAAATAAACTCAAAATGTATTAGAGACCTAAATGTAAGACTGAACACTATAAAACTCTTAGAGGAAAACACAGGAAGAACATTTTTTGACATAAATCACAGCAAGATCTTTTTTTTTTTTTTTGCAAGATCTTTTTTGATCCACCTCCTAGAGTAATGGAAATAAAACCAAAAATAAACAAATGGGACCTAATGAAACTTAAAGGCTTTTGCAAAGCTAAGGAAACTAACTACAAATAAGATGAAAAGACAACCCTCAGATTGGGAGAAAATATTTGCAAATGAATCAGTAGACAGAGGATTAATCTCCAAAATGTATAAACAGCTCATGCAGCTCAATATTAAAAAACCAAACAACCCAATCAAAAAATGGGTAGAATACCTAAATAGACATTTCTCCAAAGAAGACATGCAGATGGCCAAGAAGCACATGAAAAGCTGCTCAACATCACTAATTATTAGAGAATGCAAATCAAAACTGCAGTGAGGTATCACCTCACACCAATTGGAATGGGCATCATCAGAAAATCTATAACCAACAAATGCTGGAGAGGGTGTGGAGAAAAGGGAACCCTCTTGCATTGTTGGTGGGAATGTAAATTTCTACATGGATTTTTTAGAAAAATTTTGTAGAAAAATTTCTCCATAGTGGAGAACAGTATGGAGGCTCCTTAAAAAACTAAAAATAGAACTACCATATGACCCAGCAATCCCACTACTGGGCATATACCCTGAGAAAACCATAATTCAAAAAGAGTCATGTACCACAATGTTCATTGCAGCACTATTTACAGTAGCCAGGTAATGGAAGCAACCTAAATGCCCAATGACAGAAAGATGGATAAAGAAGAAGTGGTACATATATACAATGGAATATTACTCAGCCATAAAAAGGAATGAAATTGGGTCATTTGTAGAGATGTGGATGGAACTAGAGACTGTCTTACAGAGTGAAGTAAGTCAGAAAGAGAAATACAAATATCGTATATTAACGCATACATGTGGAACCTACAAAAATGGTACAGATGAACCGGTTCGCAAGGCAGAAATAGAGACACTGATGTAGAGAAGAAACGTATGGACACCAAGGGGGAGAAAGTGATGGGGGATGGGGTTGGGGTGGTGGTGGTGGGATGAATTGGGCGATTGGGATTGACATGTGTACACTAATATGTATAAAATAGATAACTAACAAGAACCTGCTGTATAAAAAATAAATAAAAGAAAATTCAAAAAAAAAAAAGCAGATGAAAATATGGACCATTACGTGTTTTATGAGATGCAGTTTTCTTAAAAGTAACAACAACAAAAACATGAAACTATAGCAGCTGAAGTGTCAAAGTTGTACCGGCCCATCTGAGTATTTTAATTTTAACATAGTTTTTCAAAAGTGAAATTAAAATGCTGTTGTGTCACTCAAAATAAATGTTTGACAGTAAAACAATGTTTAGAAGTTGGTTATAAGCAGACGTCACTGGGGAGAAGCAAAAAATGCATCGCAAACCTGAGTCATGTGGTATACCATTACCCAGAGAAATGTACGCATCTAGTGAAAAATACATTTAAAAGCATTACATTTTGCAAAAAGCCTCGACTTCTCAGGTCTGAAGTTGAAGAATGAGTCACTTCTAAAAGCAGAGAAGTGGGTGTGACTTAGCATTTTAACTCTTGGGGAAGGGCTTTACTCAAACTAGCAGATTTAGCAAAACTGGCACCTTTTCTTTAGAGCAGTGAAGCTGCAGGATTCCTGAGAAAATTGGGCGCAGTTGCTGCTTAAGCTTTTAGTCAATGAGTATTGTGAAAGGCAGGAATAAAATCATAATGATCTTTCAAATTAAAATGATGTCAAAGGCCATTAATGAAGCCAATGTAGAGATGACTATTATGTGTAGACGGAGCCTAGCTGCTAGGCCGGTTCAAGATTATTTAACTGCTTGGAGAAGGAACATAATAGCAGGTGATTTGAAGCTCATCCATGCCCTACTTTACCTCCTTGACTGCCAGTGCCCAGTGAAACCGAGTGGGGCTCTGTGGGGCTCCTGGACACAAAGGCCTTTTTCTGTCCCCCGTTTCTCTTAGGCAAGACTCCAGTCTCCATGACCTTCCCTGAGTTCCAAAGGGCAGATTTGAACAGTTGCTAATCAAGGGAGGGGCAGCCAAGAAACTACCTGAGGCCAGATTAAAGGAACCAGAGAAACTCATCAAGATTCAGGAGAGCCTGCACACACCCTAATCTTGTCAGCAACCCGACCCTTGAACCATTGCCATAAAACTCCTCACCAAACTTCCCTGGCTGGGACATATAGTTTTCGAGGGCAGGAGCCCACTGTATCCCCCTTTGCCTGGCAAAGCAATAAAGCTATTCTTCTCTACTTCACCCAAAACTCTATCTCTGAAATTCGATTTGGCACTGGTATACAGAGAGGCTGAGCTTTCGTCATCACCTCCTGTTATATCTCCAACTTTAAGCAGGTGTGGAACACTCACTACTCTTTGACTTTCCTTACAGGATTAGCTTCATAAAAGCAATGGTCTGAGCATAATCTCGTCACCACCATTCCTATTCTTACAGATAACTGGACTCAAAATTTCTGAGTCTTCTTTGATTCATTCCTCTATCTCATTTCTCATGTCTTGTAAGTCATTGTACTTTCAGGTTCTTTTTGGAAAAGTCTGAGCTTTGTCCTTTTTTTTCTAAGATTAAAGCCACACCAGTCTGAGAGCTAATTATCTCCTGCCTGGAACTTTAAAATTGCTTCCTGGAGGCACTCTGCTATGACCATTTAAGTATGCCTATACATTTAAATTAAAGCGTTTTCATTATCCTTGTTGGTAAGTCTGTAAATGCTAACAATTTTTTATGCATTAAATTATCTATAAAATTATTAGTTATGTTAAATTGATCAGAAGAATATAAATATATTATAAAATTTGGTAATTATTAAATATAAAATGTAAAGTCTCTTGAAAATACATCTGTTATTGAGGGATAAAGCTGGCTTTTTTCCCAGTTTATGGATCTACAGATGAATATTATTTACCACTAGAATGTGACAGAGTTGAACTTCAAGTTTCTCTCCTTCCTGTCCTCTCCCCTCTCTTCCCCTCCCCCACCCTCTTTCTCCCTCCACCGCCCCCCTTCTTTCTTTCTTAATCTAGATGTAGGTACCGAGAAAACTTGCTCACAACAGTTGGTGGTAATGGTAGGAATTTTGATATAAGAATACATTTAGTTATTTGAAGTTCTTCCAAGTTGCACGCCAAAAGAATATAGTAATCTATAATAAAAAATATTTTAAATTATTTAGCAGCTGGTGACTTCATAATGACCATTTAATTTTGTAAAAGGCATGAATTGGAACCATCTGATTTGCAAAAGGATTTGCTACCCTGTCATTAAAATCATTAAATTTCTCAATATCTGGGAAGTATATTAAAAAGAAATGTATCAGCTCTGATTCCTATTAATCTTTAACTTAGAGGTCCCTTGTTTATGGAGCTAAAATTACATGAAACTGGGTTTAAAAATAACCCTGAATAATTAGACTTATGTATTTTAGGAATTTACCCATTATTTCTGAACACAGATCTATATATTAATGCCAAATTTAAACTGCCTAGGAAGTCATCACAAAGTCTTTAAAAGTTGTGATACTTGAGAATTATTATATATAAATAAATTCTAATTTTATTTTATGATGAAACATGATGTTTTTATAACTAATATATTTGACAGAATTGAAAGAGATTTGAATTTGCAAAAGAGGAAGCAATTCAAACTAAATGAAGCTGGTTTTCTAGGGTTTAAGATATATCCAAAAATGCATTTTAGAAACATTTTGTCTCACATTTGCATATAAGAGGATGGTCTGTTTTTAAGCCTACAGATTTGCATTTTTATAAAAATTGACAAAAAAACTATATGGCCACTGTTAATTTTAGGGCATATAAATGATGTATTAAATAAAAAGACGCATCAAAAGAGAGATGAATTGGGACTTCCCAGGTGATCCAGTGGGTAAGACTTTGCACTCCCAATGCAGGGGGGCCCGGGTTCAATCTCATGTCAGGGAAATAGATACTGCATGCTTGCCGCAACTAAGAGTCTGGATGCCACAACTAAGAGTCCGCACGCCGCAACTAAGAGTCCGCATGCTGCAACAAAGATCCTGCATGCCACAACTAAGACCAGGCACAGCCAAAACAAACAAACAAATAAATAAATAAATAAAATTTAAAAAGAGAGATGAATTAACTATTATTGCTAAGTGCATGATTTAGGGTAAAAATCTATAACATAATCTCTTTATTTTAATCTTCAGCCCCAAAATACATGTAACAAATGAACATAGGCAAATGCAGGCAAGTGGGAGATTTGTGCCCAAGTTAAAAATGAATTTGTATTTACAGTATCTAACGGTTGGGCAACAGTTAATGAAAATGTTTCTTCTACCTGGGTGAATAATATAAGAAAATATGACATTAACTTACCTATTACCCATAGATCTCTTTTACTCAAAGATATACTATCATTTTACTGAAATAATCATGGAAAATTTTACGTCTTCTGGAATCATGCAAAATAGGCAAAACACTGAGACATTCTGACCCAGCCTTCCTCCATCAGTAGAGCCTGCAATGCAGGAGGCTTATTTTGAGAAGTGATCCCGAGAAATGGAAGTGGGAGAGAGGAAGGATTGAGAGCCAGAAGGCAGAAACGCCAATCCAAGGGTAGTTTGTTGAGCTGGGTCACCACCGGGGGCAGTTGCAGCTCATTCCCACTAAGGACTCTTCAAGGAGTCGTGTGAAATGCACCTCAACGTTGCCTACCCAAGGGATATGTTAGAGGAGTTTTCATCCTCCGGTTCTTGTTCCCATGGGGCAAAGGTCACCTCATGGGATATGAACTATCTCCCTTTCCAGTCTGTGCATGTGTCAAACGTGGGTGTCCCACCTGGCGGCAGCAGAAGAGAGACTTGAGGGTAGAAAGTAAAAGAGATGAAGTGCCGCTGATGTTCCACAGATGTGTGCAGCTGGTTGGCTGCAGGGCACGGGGTGGGCCTGGAGGACAGAGATGGGGCACAAGTGTCTGATCTGATTGACATCTTGTCATCAAACGCTGTTATTACTAAGAAAGGTGAACATACAGAGAGGCTGGATTTGCAGCAGATAAGTGTCTTCAAGCATACTTTTTGTTTTGTTTTACAAATACTAATCTAAGAAGCTAAGGCCTGAGACTCTTGCCACGTGTTGTTAACTAGGAGAAATAAAGTGACACTCTTTCAGTTTTAACCCACATGCTTTGCCTTTACTTTCCCACCCACCCTCCTTCAGAAGTACTGCATCCTTTGCCACTAATTAGGGGGCAAAGAGGTGAGACTGTTAAAGGAAAATTGTCTTCACTTCAGCTTCCCCATACTACCGTCTGATGAGTATGATGATCAGAGGAGGCCGCGCCTACAGCAATGTTTGAAATTTTCTTGTTCTTTGGCGTCCTGGAGTTTTTATACTACAGTTCAATTCACAGTGGGTGAGAGGGAGAACATTTATTCCTGAAGCGGGAACCCTGGTCCTTGTGAAAGGGGAGAACCAAGATAATCCTTCCTCAGTTCTCAGACAGATCAGCTTTAGGGAAAAACACAAACGGAAGTTGAGAATATGCAAATTAATTTCCTTACAACTGTCTATAGTTGTGCACCCTTCACAAAGTCTGTCTTTTCAAGGATTCTCTCACCTTAGTTGGATATTGGAAGTATGTGACGTCATTAACTGCTTTACTGTTGCTTCCTGCCACCTGGATAAAACCCTATGGCCAATCCCTAGAAGGATGTCATCCATCGCCAAGAGCGAGCTTTCATGGGGAGCTGGGCTGGGGAGAAGATTTCTGAAGTGTGGAGGTTATTTTCTTTGCAAATCTTAGTGCTCTGGAATTGGTGAGTGAACGAGAGCAGATATCCTTGTCTTCATGCTCAACAGGATGGCATTTGGATACTTGTTCAGATTCTTTCTTGGAACTTGTTTCTTAAACAATCACAGGAGGTTATTCACGAAAGTCAATGAAACTGAAATGTTCTTTGCCAGCAGGAGAATGTAACTAAATGGGCTCTCATTACATCCACTGGAAGCGTTTCCCCTGATCTTCAAAATATATTATTACATTTCAGATGACATTAAGAGATAAGTCTTTAGTCAGGGAATTCTAGTAGGAGGGGAAAAAAACGCAGTTTGGGTTATTTTCTTTATTATTGTCGTTAAAATGTGAATCATGCCCTTCAGTTGATGAATTCTCATTGATGCTTCAATGGAAGGAAGGGGAAGATGAAATAACATAAATGATAGCCATAATTAATTTTATACTAAGCTTCCTTGATGAAATTAGTATTGTCAGATGGAAATGTAATTTAAGCAAAATATGCTTATATGCTCATGTAAGCTGAGTTACACATTTGGACTTTAAGAAAAAAATCACTCTTGCATTTCATAGAACTGCTTACAGAATGATTTAGCTTAATTGTTTGTACATCTTTCTAGACATTATAGCTCTTTAAAGGAAATAAAGGCATATGAGATGAAAGGGTGAAAGACAAAGGGTCATTTTAAATATGCTTCTATTATTTTGAAAAAAAATGCAGGACACTTCTAATTCCCAAAGAAACTAGTTTTTAACACATACGTTAATGAACTCTGACAGTAGTTTTGAATTCCTAAAAAAGGGAAAACTCTGGCAATTTAAAACAATTTAGATCTAAACTGAAATAAAGTATATTGGTTTGTTAAGTAAACTTCAAAACATATTGACCTAAAATGTCAGCAAATGTTAGTGAAAAATTTACGAGTCAATATCCATCACATGCCTGAATTCTTTGTCTTTATGTGACATTTCAAGCAATTTCATAACTGGTCAGGAAAGAGTACAAAATAACAAACACCAAGACAGTTCACTGATTTCAGATAAAATCTTCCATGTTCTCGAAAAGAAAACAAACAAACCCATGAGGGTCATAAACTAACATTGATTACTTTTCTGAAAACATCAACATCTGCAACTTGTTTCTTAATATGAAACCAAACATTATGTAACATATGAAAATTTGAAATATAAATCGTTATTTCTTCCTTAAAGAATCTACTCCCAGTAGACAGTCAACACAGCATTTGTTAAATCAGCTGATTACGAGAGTTAAAGGGCTCATACACAGGAATACAGAAACTCCAGTTGATATGCCGGAAGAGAGGTGGCTTACTGGTCAAGTCAGCATTTTTCTCGACATTCACTAGGGGAATACGCTATAGTGATCTACCTTTTTTCCTCCAGAATACATTGAAGCTATACATCTCTGTTAAAGATGTGGCATATTTATGAGAATGTAAAGACCTCATTGGTGAGGTTGCCTTCATCTTTGTGATTAATGTCTGGGCCGTCAGTCTTGCTTTGACCACTACACTGTGCTTAACTCCTGAATAGAGAGTAGACATGTCAAGCAACACTTGGTCCATATCCTCCTCCTGTGGCTGTATAGGTTGGTTGTAAAATCTCAGACAGCTGGAGACAGTAGGAGGAGGGAAAGAAACTTGCATTTATCAAGGGTCTCCCTTGTGTGGCAAACACTGTGTGCCTACTTTCCATGTGTGGCCTCACATTGTTCTTTCAACTACCCCAAGAAGTGGGTATTATTTCCATTTCACACATGAGGAAAATAAAACTCAGACAGACTGCACTATGAAAATGTAGTGAAATTAAAAATTTTAACCCAGGTTTTTTGTTATCTCAGTGATTATTTCTTGCATCTGTGGTTGTAAGGCTTCATATTCTTTCCTGTTACCGATCCTTGTCTTCTAGCCTTGCGAGATCTCTAACACTTCTAATTCATGGTGTCCCAAACCACATTCATTACTTTCCTTTCTATTTTTTATTTTATTTTTAAAAATTTATTTATTTTTTATGTATTTAGTTTTTGGCTGAATTAGGTCTCTGTTGCTGCACGCGGGCTTTCTTTAGTTTCGGTGAGCGGGGGCTACTCTTCGTTACGGTGTGTGGGTTTCTCATTATGGTGGCTTCTCTTGTTGCGGAGCACAGGCTCTAGGTGTGCGGGCTTCAGAAGTTGTGGCTTGCAGCCTCTAGAGCGCAGGCTCAGTAGTTGTGGCGCACAGGCTTATTTGTTCCGCGGCATGTGGGATCTTCCCGGACCAGGGCTTGCACGCGTGTCCCCTGAATTGGCAGGCGGATTCCCAACCACTGCGCCACCAGGGAAGTCCTAACAAATGATTTTAAGTAAGTTTGTGTTGATATCTATTGCATAAACTAAACAAGCTCTAATGTAGCTAAGTAGAGGCCCTGTTACCCACTAGGGACATCTTTGTTGCCAAGCCTCTGGGTAGCACCCCAAATCTTCAGGCATTTAGAAAAAGACAACCCAGCTTTGTTATAGATACTATTTAGGTGGCCTCAGGCAAACACTCACTTCCTAAAGCATTGCTTCTCAACATCGAATTTGTCTGAAACACATTTGAGACTCTCCTGGTGTACAGATTTCTGGGTCTCTACACCAATTCTACAATTCTTACCTAGTAAGTTAAGGAAATAGAAACCTCTCTGCATATTTTAAACATAAAGAAATTTAAAATAGAGTTTCAAGTGTTTACAAAATCGTTGAAAGAGGTATAGGACTAGGCTATAGGCTGGGACTCCAGAATGAGAAGAACTGACCCAGTAGGGGAGCTACTGCCTTTGAGATGGCCACGGGGGATGTGAGTTTGACAATTCATCACTGTAGGTGTCACCCAAGTTCAAGAAGTTGCTGTTTCTGCCATGGTCCCTGCTGTAATGACCTCTTGACACCTAAGAAGCCGGAAAGTAGACACCTGTAGCTGTGAGCCATGGATGGGAAAGCCAGACTCAAGGATCTACTTCTGCACCAGTTGCCACCACGACTGTGTGTCAGCACCAGGAAGCTGGAATATTTCTGCAGAAAAGCTGTTTTCACAGACTGTCTTCCAAAAGAAACAGGCAAGATGGGCAGGGAATTGCCTTTGCTTCACTTACACTCCCAAATCTTGTGTAAGTCCTTCTAATAGGCCAAACCTCGTTCATATCCAGAACCCTAGTGGGTTTTAGCTTCCAATCCCTCCACCTAGAAGGAGGCTGGAAGGGCACCCAGGAAGGCAATCTACAGTACCCTCCACACTGCGGTTAACAGCTTCAGAAGGTATCTTTATACAGCTTTGCCTATATAACATACGCAGAATATAATTTGTGTATAAAAGTATGTTGAAACGTATTATATTTGGACTTGTCTTTGTAATCTTTTTCCTTGGAGATCATTCTTCATCAGTGTGTGTGGATATAAACCATTAGTTTTTTAAACAGTGCCTGGCATGTGCATATAGATTGTACCTAATTTTTGCTGGAACTAAAACAGCCGCAATGATATACTTGCACCTATGTTTTGGTGCACATGTGTGAGTGATTTTATAGTATACATTCCTAGAATTCAAAAGATCTTCATATTTAAAATTTTGTTAGATGTTGTCAAATTTAAAGAGCAAAACTATGGTACCAAAATATCTTCCTGTGATTAGTTTAGGAGGTCCTTGGTTTGATCATACCTTTGCCAATACTGAATATTTATTTTCTGTGACTCTGAAGAGTGAAAAATAATATTTCATTGTTTAATTTGCAGTTTTGGATTATGAGTGAGGTTGTCTTTTTTTTTTTTTTTTTTTTTGCGGTACACGGGCCTCTCACTGTTGTGGCCTCTCCCATTGCGGAGCAGAGGCTCCGGACACGCAGGCTCAGCGACCATGGCTCACGGGCCCAGCCACTCCGTGGCATGTGGGATCTTCCCGGACCGGGGCACGAACCCGCGTCCCCTGCAACGGCAGGTGGACTCTCAACCACTGTGCTACCAGGGAAGCCCCGAGGTTGTCTTTTTTGTGTTTTCTGGATATTGGTAGTTCTGTAAATTGCCTGTTCATTTGCTTTACTCATTAAAAAAAATCTAGTTGTCATCTTTCTATTCATTTAAGGAAACTTTGTGTATTATAAATAATATTTCTTTGTCTAATATTGATTTCAAATATTTCTCATAATCTGTCACTTATCTTGTAACTTTGTTTTATGGTATCCTTTCTTAAATATCATACAGAAAGTTTACATTTTTATATCATCACATCGATCCATCTTTTTCCTTACAGTTTCTGTATTTTGAATTGTATTATCTTTCCTAATACAACTGCATATCCCAAGATCATTAAAATACCCTTCCCTATTTTTTTTGGTGTGTTGCAATAAGCCTGTCAAACTCAGGGTCAAGGGCACAGTTCTCCACAAAACTGCCCTCACTTCAAGTGCCTGGTGCAAATTTGGGGGTCTCTAGGGCCACCCTCACTTCCAACCAACTAACCACAAATTCAGGGGTTCCCATGACCACCCTCAGGTTTGATAGCTCAGTAGAAAGACTCACACAACTTACCGAAAGGGTTATCCTTATGATTACAGTTTTATTACAGCAAAAAGCTACAAATCAGAACATGCCCAAACAAGAGATGCACAGGTGAAGTCTGGAAGAGGTCCAAATGCAAATCTTCCAATCGTCTTCTCCCTGTGGAGTCCTGGATGGTGTTACCTCCTTTAGGCTATGGTGTATGATAACACTCAGCATACTGCCAACCAGGGAAGTTCACCCACACCTTGGTATCCACAGTTTTTATTGGGGTTTCATTATGTAGGCATGATTGGTTAAACACTGGCCATGTGTTGCACTCAATTTCTAACCCCTTCTCCCCTGGGGAGATCAGGCTGTTATCATGGGGCTTAATGCCACAACCCTTTAATCACTTGGTTGGTCTTTCTGGTGTGGCGAATCCCCAACTTGAGTTACCGCCTTAGCATGAACTATCCACCATGAGTCACCTTGTTAGCATAAATTATCAGGTATGTCTGAGGGGCCCACCATGAATAACAAGGACACTCCAGTCACTGAGAAAATTCTAAGGGTTTAGAGATTACCTCCTGGGAGCTGGGACAAAGACCAGACCTCTCTTTGGGTAAAGTTTATTCTTTACTACACAGATGTTTTCTAATTAAAAGATTTTTTTTAGATTTTTAATATTTTTGGAATTATATTTTTATGACTGGTGTGATACATACATTCAACTTTTCCAAATGAGCAGCTAGTTGTCTCAACATCACTTGAGTATTGTAAACTTCCCATTATTTTGAAATATCATCTTTATCATATCCTAAATTTTTATATATATGTGGCTCTGTTTCTGTATCTCAATTCTGGTTCATTTATATTTTTCTAAATCTGCTCCAGTATTACACTATTCAAATTACTATAACTTTACAGTATTTTTTTCATAGTAAGCTTTGGTAACTAGTAGGTCAAATTCCATTTAGTTGTTCTTTTTCCAAAGTATCTTTGTTCTTCTTGTATTTTTCTTTTCCAGAAAAATTTAAAAATTTTGTCAGATGCCATGAATAAATCTTAATGGGATTTTTAACAGGGATTTTATTGACTTTATGAATTGCTTTAAGGAAGTTGGTATCATTAGAATATGGAAATTTCTCACTCAGGATGCTAGCATGCTACTCTATTTATTAAGTTCCTTTAAAAAATGTCCTCCAGGTGGGATAGGGAGGATGGGAGGGAGATGCAAGAGGGAGGAGATATGGGGATATATGTATACATATAGCTGATTCACTTTGTTATACAGCAGAAATTAACACACCATTGTAAAGCAATTATACTCCAATAAAGATGTTAAAAAAATGTCAAGAATTAAATTTGCCTGCAGAACATTTAAAAAACAAACAAAAAAAGAAAACAAACGTTCTAAGGAGTCTTACATAAAAGCTCATCTCTAATCTATTTAATGTTACTTGACTGGATTCTAGTCTTTTTAGGGTTACACAAATATTTGCAAATATTTTTATGTATGTTCATATACCCATTATCTGACTTGAACTGTCATTTTGGAAAAGAATTTAATGTTTTTGGTCATTTCAGATATATATCTGCTTTACCTTTCTCATCTACATTAATGAGATATCACCAACATTCACCTACATTGGACCAAATAAATTCGGTTCAGTCTTGCTCATACATGCAATTTTTATCTTTTATTTATTCAAAAAATATTTCTAAAAAAAGAAAATGCATACAGATATACACAGGAGCTGAAAGCAAGGCAAAAATATAAGCTAGGCATAATAAGCTAATATAGGTCTGTTTTCCCTTAAAAATTCTATTTAATGTATTCTAAAATTCCTTAGGAGAGATCACTGACAGGGGAAACGAACCAAGAAGGACTACTCAATTTTACTATTAAGGTAAGAAAATGTATCAGAACGTGCATAATTCAATCATACATTTAATTTTCTCTACAAGAAAACCTAAAGAGTATTTTTTCTATCTGGAGATTTTTAGAAAAAATTAAACCAAACAAAGAAAAAGGAGAGGAAAATTCCTTGATTTAATCTGCTAATATTTACAAATGGTTCATCAGAAAACTTAAAGGTATATTACATTTATTTGTATCTTATCCTTATCTGAGGATATATACAAGCACTTATTTTTCTGTTTTTGATTTTTTGGGCTAGTGTGGAGAAAAAAATAAAGCATCTACTATTCCTGGCAACTTAGACATGTGTGCTTATTCCATGAGAATTGTTTATTCTGCAAAGAAGACTTCCGTTTTGGGTATTAGGGGATGATAAAGGGGTATTTTTATTTTAATGCCTTAATCAAGCAAATTGTATATAATTGAACTTGAAAATGTGGCTAAACGTGTACATGCAAACCTAATAAAATTTCATATTACATTCTCATTTAGTGAAATATAGATTTTTTAAGACCCCACAAGCACCTTGCAACAACTAAATGTGAAAATCCCCTATTAGAAGTAATACAATAGGGGCTTCCCCGGGGCTTGCCCGGGGCTTCCCTGGTGGTGCAGTGGTTAAGAATCTGCCTCTAAATGCAGGTGACACAGGTTCGAGCCCTGATCAGAGAAGATCCCACGTGCCACAGAGCAACTAAGCCCGTGCGCCACAACTACTGAGCCTGCGCTCTAGAGCCCTCGAGCCACAACTACTGAAGCCCGCACGGCTAGAACCCGTGCTCCGCAACAAGAGAAGCCACCGCAATGAGAAGCCCGCGCACCGCAACGAAGAATAGCCCCCGCTCGCCGCAACTAGAGAAAGCTGCAACAAAGATGCAATGCAGCCAAAGATAAATAATAAATAAATTTATTTAAAAAAGAAGCAATACAATAATTACACCCATAAATTATTAAACATGCATACACAAACACATTTCCTGAGTTCCTTAGCTATTTGAGTAAACCTTTTTTTTTAAATTCAATTTTCCAAATCATTCCTATTTAGTCTTAGTCTGGTCTGCTGCCATACTTAATCAGCGGTTCCCTCCAAAATTCACATTAACCTAGGCTTAAAAGGAGTTTTACTGCTGTCACAGAATAGTATCTCTGGTTTTGCCTCTCATCCTCCATGTAAACCAGCTTTACCTTTAAAGGAATCATCTACATTTTGGTCCATTAGCTATACTTTCTTTGTAAGTCTAATTCTTCTTAATTAGTCTTTCTCTGAAGATAATTCCTATCTCTTTGGGTATTAAAAAACAATGCAAATACCAAAAACAATGTACATCATAAGATTTCATCAATAAAATTGATTCTAGCTTCTGTTTTAAAAAAAAGTCCTCCAGTAAAGTATTAATTCCTGTCTATATTTCTTGCATGCTTTAAAGACAATTTCTAGGCATTTTGCTTCTTTGTATGCAATTGTGAATGAATTTTTTTTCTGTTCCTGTTTCTGATTATTGCCTTCATAGAGAAAAACTCTGGGTTTATATCTTAAATCTAGTACATTATTAAATTACGTTATATTTATTAGTTCTAATAGCTGCTCAGTTAATTATTTTAGATAGATAATTATATAATCTGTGTAATGATACTATTGTCTCCTTTTGTTTTGTTTGTTTGTTTTTGCATGGTGTAAAAGTTTATTAATGGTATGAAACCTCCAACACACATACATTAAGATTATATGATGTTGATCAGGGAGCAAAACATATTCCTCCTTAGTCTCATTTCCTCTTCCCTGTCACAAGTAAAAGGAAAGCAACTGGAGAGGCATATATAACATGGTAGAGCTCTCCATATTATGGTATTTGTGGCATCTTTTAAAATGTTGGTTGCGATGAAATTGTATGCACTATTGATTCAAGCTTTAGAAGAAAAAAATTCTCCTGTGGGATGTTAGGACATTAAATTGGGGGGTGTCTGGGAGGGAAGGACAATATTATCTGAGGGCGGGCATGGTCATGTGTCATGAACAGTTGTCTTACATCTGGCAGTCACTCAACAAAGAGTGGTTGAGAGTGTGAGCTCTGAAGTAGTATTCTGTACTATCTATTGTCTCCTTTTGAATAAATATTGGAATATGGGGGTGCAGCAAAAAATGTGGAATAGAAGTATTGTTAGCAGGCATTATCATTCAGCTCATAATTTTAATGTGAATGCTTCCAATATTTCACTTTTAAGTAATACGGTTGTGATATATTTCTATATTATAGCTTTTGTCAATTTTAGTAAGTTGCTTCTATTTCTAGTACTCTGTAAGTTTTAATCAGAATAAGTGCTTAATTTACAAAGTGCTTTTGGAATTTAGCAAGATCATTTTATGTAATTTCATTTGTAATATGTTATAGTGAATGACATGAAAACATTTCCTTATATTAAATCATTTTTCTATTCTGTGGTTAAACATAGTTGAATCATAAATAGTACTTTTTAATAAACTGTGGAAGTTAATTTCCTACAGTTTTAGTTAGGATTTTCATAAGTTATTTTGATAAATAGGATATTTTTGGTATTCTCATTCACCTGGAATTGGCATCAGAATTGTGCTATCCTCAGGGAATGAGGTAGGAAAGCTTCCATAGTTTTCTATGCTTTGGAACAATTTAAATAATATAGGGATTATGTTTTTTTTAATTGCTAGAAATTACCTGTAACTGCACCCAAGACTTATACATTTTACAGGAATAGAAATTTGACCAACTTTTACATTTCTTCTCTGATTGTTGATCTGTTGAGTTTTATGGTTCTTTTTTGAGTTGTTAGTAGTTTGTATTTTCTTTAAAAATGGTGTCTTCTACATAAATTTTCAATTTGGGGGTATATTTCTGCATGTTTCCCTTTTATATTTCAAGCATTTCTCTATATTTGTACTTATTTACCCTTTCACATTCTTATGTTTTTTTCTATTTTCTTCCTTCTTTTCTTAATAATGTGAATATATTTGTAACAGGCATACATAATTGATCTTTTATTTTTTAATTTAATTTTAAAAATTAATTTTTATTGCAGTGTGGTTGCTTTACAATGTTGTGTTAGCCTCCACTGCACAACAAAATGAATCAGCCATACACATACAGACATCCCCTCCTTTTTGGACTTCCCTCCCATTTAGGTTACCACAGTGCATTGAGTAGAGTTCCCTGTGCTATACAGTATGTTCCCATCAGTTGTCTATTTTATACGTAGTATCAATAATGTATATGTGTCAATCCCAGTCTCCCAATTCCTCCCACCCCACCCTTTTCCTCCTTGGTATCCATACATTTATTCTCTACCTCTGTGTCTCTATTTCTGCTTTGCAAATAAGACCATCTATACCATTTTTCTAGATTCCATATATATGCATTATTATACAATATTTGCTTTTCTCTTTCTGACTTACTTCACTCTGTATGACACGTAATTGATCTTTTAAAAGAACCAGCTTTTGGTTTTTCTGATCAAGTTTACTTAAAAAAATTACCTGTATCATTAAATTATCTCTTTACTATTAATTCCTTCATTTACTTTCTTTAGGGTTATTTTGTGATTCTCTTTTTATCTTCTTGGACTGAATATTTAATTTCTATATTTTCAAAGTCTTTTATTTTCTAACAAATTTATTTAGATCACATTTTTCTCTTTGTCCACATCCTACATGTTTGGATCTGTGTGCTTTTATTTATTTTTTAAAATTTCTAAATAAATTGCAGTTAAGTCTTGATTTCCTCTTTAAGAATTCTTTAGGTATGTTGTGAAATATTACTAGTGACTGAATTTGTTAATTTTTAATTTTACTGCAAATGTGGCTTACATGACTCCTGTAATTTTTACTTGAGTGGAATTTATTTACATTTTCTTTGTGGGCTAATAACGTTTTCTTACTACAGTAAAAACATTGAATGTGCTATCTACCCTTTTAACAATGTTTTAAGTGTACAATATCATATTGTTAAATATATGTACAATGTTGTAAAGTGGATCTCTGGAATGTACTCATATTGTATAACTGAAGCTTTATTCCCATTGAATAGCAACTCTCTATCTCCTTCCCCCCATCCTCTGGTAACCACCATTCGACTCTCTGCTTTTATGAATTTGACTACTTTAGGCACTTCACATCAGTGGAATCATGCAGTATTTGTCCTTCTGTGACTGGATTATATCACTTGGCATAGTGTCCTCCAGGTTCAACCAAGTTGTTTCATATTTCAGGATGTCCTCCTTTCTAAGGCTGAATAATGTTCCATTGTATATATATATCACATTTTCTTTACACATTCAGTGGATATTTAGGTTGTTATTGTGAATAATGCTGCAATGAACATGGGAGTGCAAATATCTCTTGGAGATCCTGATTTCAGACTAACAGATTTTTGAGTTTTGTAAATTTTATGGGTCTTTTGAAGAGCACCTGGAAGATGGAGAATGGGGATAAGGAAACTATGTAGAGAAAGTTGTGGGGGAGATAAGGAGCTCAGTTTTGGACATTAGTGTTTGAGATATCTCTTAAACATTCAAATGGAGCTGCAAAGTAAGCAGTTAGATATACAATTCTGGAGCATGGTTTTGAAATCTGGCCTGGAAATACAGATTTGGGAGTCACCATCCTATGGATGACATTTAAAGCTACAAGATTAAATGAGCTCACCAAGGATGTGGGTGAAAACAGAGAGGGAAAGAAGATCAAGGACTGAGCCTTGGGTTTCTCCAACATTAAGAGGTTGGAGGGAAGATGGGGAAACCAACCAGAGAGACTGAAAAGGAGCTACCATTGAGGGAAAAGGAAAACTAAGAAACTGTGATGTTTAGAAGATTAATGTAGAAAGATTACCAAGAGGGAAGGAGAAATCAATAGTTCCAAATGCTGCTGATGGGTCAGGTAAGAAGAGAACTGATTATGGACCATTGGCTTTAGCAGCAAAGGGGTCACTGGTGACTTGACAAGAGTATGCCTTGCTTCACACTTTGACCCTGCCTAGATGCTTTGCTATTTACCTCTGTAGCTAAATTACATGTAGCCAGGAGTTGGTAAATGTCCTAGTCTGCTCTGGCTGTTGTAACGAAATACCACAGACGGGGTAGCTTAAACAATAGACATTTGTTTTCTCACAGTTCTGGAGGCTTAAAGTTCAAGATCAGGGTTCAGCCAATTTGTTTTTTGTTGAGGGCTCTCTTCTTGGCTTGCAGATGGCTGCCTTCTTGCTATGTCCTCACATGGCCTTTCTCAGTGCATCTGGGGGTGAATGTGGAGCACTCTCTGGTGTCTCTTCTTATAAGGACACTAATCGTTTTGGATCAGGACCTCACCCTTTATGAACTCATTTAACCTTAATTATTTCCTTGGAGTTCCCATTCCCAAATACAGCTGCATTGGAAATTGGAACCTCAACATATGAATTGTGGGGGGACACAAACATTCAATCCATAACAGTAATCTATGGTCATGGGTCAAATCTGATTCACTGATTGTTTTTGTAAATAAAGTTTTATTGGAACACAGGAATGCTCATTTGTTTATGTGTTGTTTTGGCTACTTTCACACTACAATGGAAAAATTGAGTAATTGCAACAGAGACCTTACAACCCACAAAGCCTAAAGCATATATTTACTATCTGGTCCTTTACAGGAAAAATTTGCTGACCCCTGCATTTAGCTTGGCACATGCCTTACTTCCTCTGAGACTAGACTGATTACTCTTCTGAACTCCTGTGGTATTTATTTTATGGTACAGTCACCTGATTCTTCTAATTCATTATCATGTATTGTTATTTTTTAGGTGATGCTATCTTGCTTCCCAATTAGATTAAAATCTCTTCAAAGGAAGAAATTCTGTGCTATTTTTGTTTGTTTGTTTCCACCACAATGTTATACGCATGCACACAAAAAGATAAAAAATAAATATTCATTAACTTATTTATGTTATATATTTGCAGATTTCATTGCTTGCTGTGCCCACAAATGAGAGATCTTTTCCGAAGCTCGGCAGAACGCACTCATCAGGATTCTAGATCCCTGGGTGACCTTGTTCATTTGGAGGAGAGATTGGAAACATAGTCTTGAAGGATAGTGTTAATCTGCAGGAGAAATAAAAGCAACTTTTTAAAACAACAAGAAGCCAAAAGTCAGGCTATGTGAAATATGCCAGAAAAGGCAATAACGGTGGAACAGAGGCTGGATCTGAGCCAGCCAAAAAGTGAGGTGGTTGCAAAGTAAAGTTAATTCAAAGACAAACACAAGCAGAGCATACTGACACTGGAGAAAAGGTTTCTTTTGTACTTAACATAGTCGAATCCAAGTCAATGAAATGTAGTCAGTGCGTATTTGCTTATGGCGCCCTTCTAAAAAAATATGATTTCTGTTTTCCAGGCTTATAGGCTAAAAGAGGCAACATTCAGATTAGTTTCTACATAAAGAAGACTTGAAGTGTTTAATACAGAAGCTTAAGTACAAATAAAACGTTGTAATACTTTAGAAAAGCTGTTCTGTTAATTTTTAAAA
Source organism: Grampus griseus (assembly GCF_964374135.1). Taxonomy (NCBI): domain Eukaryota; kingdom Metazoa; phylum Chordata; class Mammalia; order Artiodactyla; family Delphinidae; genus Grampus; species Grampus griseus. The sequence goes on from NC_139006.1 coordinate 47,870,380, forward strand.
GTACCTTCAGTTCTCCCTTGTTTTTAATGACAGCCAAGCAGACTCTGGAGATGGAGGTGGGTTCAGAATCTGGCTGTGTTCTCACCTGCTGGAAGCCTGTGGATGAGCTATGTAGCAACTCTGATTCTTGGTTTCTTGATTTGAAAAATCAGGGGTGATCGCCACCCTGCAAGGCTGCCACTTTCAGACGAGGCTTGAGAGATTTCATTTGCCAAAGTTACACCAACTCCTTATTTGGTGGCTCAGTTTCCTCATGTCTAGGAGCCTTTTTGCGCTTTAGAGTTTGTGATCACCTGGGTAGAGGTTGTTGCTTACAAGAGAACTTCAGAGTTTATTTGTGGTTGAAAAATACACAATGAAATGTTAAGGGAACCAGGAGGAAAATACGCGGTGAGGTAGTAAAACTTGATTAGCTCAAGTTCCTTCAGTTCCTTTGTATTTTAAGTTGGGGGTAGTGGGGACAGTGGGCTGCAAAGGGGACAGTAGTTGTTTATTTTTTAATTTTTTTGAGATGGTTTCTAACATTACTTCCAGCTCTAACATTTGATGAGTCTCTAAGACCTGGAGCAAATTTAATTTTTCCTTGACACTGAGGGTTCTTGCACAAAAGACAGTGGCCAGCTTTAATACATCTTCCTTGAGGGTTGAATTAGGGGAACCAGACTGTACAAAAGCACCCATGATTTAGGTTAGAGATAAGGAAGACTTTCCAGACTGTGGGAATTGTTTACTGTTGTGAATTAACAAGGGAGGATGGGACAGTCTAGCAGGATGGATTTCTTTCTTTCTTTCTTTTTTTTTTTTGCTTAGTACATACTCATTTTAATACATTTTCACAGAACAGGATGATACCGTGCATAATGTTTTGTGAACCAATTTATATTAACAAAGTCTGAACAATTTCCATGTCAATACATATATTTTGTAACTGACATAACATTTAACTCTTTTATGTTTTTATCTAAGTGGTGTACATAATAAGAAAACAAACACACATAAGTCTTCCAACCAACATAAAAAAAAACATGTTTGGGGCATTATCAATATTACTGACATTAGCTGTGCATTCATACACAATTCCTATCCTAAGTTTTTCTAGCAGGATGGATTTCTATCTCTCCCTGGACAGTGTAAGATTCTGAACGTGCAGACTAGGTTTCCAGTGAGCCACGGAGGGTGGGAGGAATGTGAGGTGGGGAAACAGATGAAGAAATTAATGGCCTTTCCCTGCCAGCTGACTTGTCGTCCCGGGTTTCACGGAGTTAATGCTCTTCGGAGTGCAGGCCAAGCTTGGTGATGATCAGTGAGCAAACACAACCATCAGTGTGCTTTGCATTGGGGCCCAACTAAACGGTTAAGGAAGGGATTAATTAGCACACAGAGCAGACAGGCCTAAGTGTCAAAATTCCTGGTTCTTTTTTTTACCACTCTGGTTAAGAGGACTGTAAAATTCTGGAGGATGGTAAGGTTCTAAAAGTGGTCAATCTGGGGGCTAACAAAACAAAACAGCCAATCCCCTCCCCCTCCAAGTTCCCAAATAAAGCAAGCAGAGCATCTGGTGTGGTGACACCACAGGAGGAACACCGTCGCGCTGAAAGGGAGGACCTGGACATGCTGTGTCAGAATCGCAGGCTGTGCTGCCAGCCCCCCAATCCCCTCATGATGACGGCGGTTTTCTCAGCTATATTTAGACTCGATAACCACTTTCATGTTGCTCTTCTAATCTTTATTTATTATTTTATTTTATTTAAATTTTATTTCCTACTGTCTCCTACTGTCTTCAGTTTCTCTGTATTGTCTCATTGGTTGAGCTCCAATTTTTTGTTGTCGTCTGTATATTTTTTGCATGATGGGATTTTTATCGAAAAGATTTCATTATATCTCAAGACATTCTTGTGGTGTATTATTTTGTTTGCATTTGTTCTCAGCCAATCTGATTTCTACTTGAAACTACTGTCGCCCCACTAGGGGGCCACAAGTGCCGTAGTCTGAGCCAGCCGTTGGCTGCTTTCCAAGCAGAGTGCTAGAAAGTTAAGACTGACACACACTTTAGGGAGGACAAAGCATCGCTGTGACCATAGTGAGATGCAGATCCCTTTGTCCTGATACTGGAGCAATTGTATGGTCAGAAAAAGAGAAGACATTAAAAAAAAAACCCAAAAGCTAAGCTTGCTATTTTAAATGTTGTTGGATACTTGAGAGCATTGTTTTCTTTCAGAAACAGAGAGGAAATTTTAGGAAAAGACTATTTGTCTAGGCAACGTGTGGCCTTGTGAGATGCTTGAGAAATTTGCTCAGGGCTTTTAGGATTGGCTCATATGAAACTCTCCCGTCTCTATTCTCTCTCCATTTCAATTCAGCTGATCCACTACTGACAGATGAATCTTCCAAAAAACTATGCTGTCATCACATCACTGCCTGTCTCAGGAATCACCAACAGTTCCACATTATCTAGACAGAAACTTCCAATCTTTCAGAGTAATAAGGACTCCTTTTAATATATAAATATATGTAGAAGGAACAGCCACATGATATTTTTAAATCAATTCACTGTACTTTTAAGTGAATTTGTATTTAAGTATTCACAACAATATCTACGTACTTAAAAAAAATGGTACAGGTGGGAGAAGGTATTTATTCCATCAGCTTATAATGATTGGCTCACCTCTGGATTCCTGAGCCCTTTGAAATAATTCCAGGGTACTATGAGCCTTGGGTCGGAAGTGTTAGCCTGGAGGACCACACTCTAAGCAGTGCCAGGATGTTCTCTGATTCTATCCATTCTCCTAGGTGGGAAGACTTTCTGAGTATATCCTCCCTCCTGTAACCCCCTGGACCATTCTCCCTCACTTCTGTATTTCTAATCACTCCCTTTTAATCGACACTTGCCTTGCAGCTCCCAAATATGCTCAAATATCAAGTTATTTAAAATATCCTCCCTAATTCCTAGCCCTATCTCCTTCCCTTCATAACCACGGCTCCTCTCTGGGCCAGTAGATGCTCGTTTGTTGAATTCCTATCCACACGTCAGTCTTACAGTCCCTGCTTTACTTCAGTCATTCATCATTTTGCACTTGTCTCCAATTATACAAGATTTCGATATTATAAGTAACCTTATAATCTTTTTATAATAGATGTAACACATAAAAACTGTGTTAATGATAGAACCTGAAAATAGAGTCTTAAGCAAATAAACAAAAAGCTTTCATGGTGATATAATTTGTAAGAGTAAAAAAATAAAATGAAATTGAGCTCACTTGGTTTGTGGCTCCCTCCTATTCTCTACCTGATGTCTGTGGGTAGCCTTGTCTGCATGGGGTTTCTATACCTTATTTTAATCTATGCTTTTCAAACCCACTTTGTCTTTAGCGCTCCAAAGAGGACCATCTTGGGAAAACGGAAGCTGCTTACAATCAACCAACCAGTAAAGAACAGCCTTTGCAATGATCAGAGTATATTTCTTTTTTCTTTTTTTTTTTTTTTGCGGTACGCGGGGCTCTCACCGTTGCGGCCTCTCCCACTGCGGAGCACAGGCTCCGGACGCGCAGGCTCAGTGGCCGTGGCTCACGGGCCCAGCCGCTCCGCTGCATGTGGGATCTTCCCGGACCGGGGCACGAACCCGTATCCCCTGCATACGGGTCCGGACTCTCAACCACTGCGCCACCAGGGAAGCCCTCAGTTTCATCATTTTAATTTAAAAATTTCAATAAATATTTGTTGAACGTGCAAGTCTTTTCTGTCTCCTTAGTATTTCTCAGATCTATAAATCTTGCTTCTCTCTATGTCATCCTTTAAAATTTTTCTTTAGAGCCCTTCAGGTTATATCAGAAGACACTCTCAAGTGGTCACTCATGAAAGGGGCACAAAGGCTCATCGGGACGCGGCCCCGCCAGCTTTCTGTCTCACCCCTCTGAGCTCCCCTCCAGCACACTTGCAGGCCTCCTAAGATTCCCAGCTCTTTCTTGTCTCAGGATGTTGCATGTCCGCCCTCTGTCTGTAACGCCCATTTCCCCTTCCACCCCAGTCCTCAGAGCTCTTTTACTCCGCACCGGCCTTGTCTCATCAAGGCCAGGTTAATTGTCCATGTATACAACTGCCCCTTAGAATCCCATCCAATTCCCTCCCAACAGCTCTCATTCCACTGCAGTCCTTTGTTGATTTCCTTTGTTAGACTGTAAGCTCATTAAAGGAGGGACTGTATCCTGTTCATCACAGAACCCCCCGTGCCTAGCATAATGCCAGGCAGATAGTAGACACTCAGTTATATTTGTTGAATTTCAGTAATTGGACAACAAACTATATTTTCATGGGACTTTATTTACATCTATTATCACTTTGGCTTCTCAGTCCAGGCATACCTTGGAGATATTGCAGGTTCAGTTCCAGACCACCTCAATAAATTGAGTCACATGAATTCTTTTTGGTTTCCCAGTGCATATAAAAGTTATGCTTACACTAGTCTATTAAGTGTGCACTATGTCTAAAATAACAATGTACATACCTTAATTTAAAAATATCTTCTTGCTAAAATAATGCTAAACATCATCTGACAATGCAGGGCTGCTACAAACCTTCAGTTTGTGAAAAACGCAAAATCTGTGAAGCACAATAAAGCGAGGTGTGCCGGTACCACTCTAGTACCTAAGTATCATTATCCCTGTTTCACAGTGGGAACCTGGGCACAAACAGCCAGCCTTCCATAGCTACTTTGTCCATAGCTTCACTCCCAAGTAAGAAGTTTTCATGGGTAATTCAGGAAGTGGTTACTTTCAAATATCTGGATGTCTTGATTGTGGCATCTTACAGAAATCAGCTGTCACTTTTCCCCCTGATTATTCTAAAAATGCCAAACATATTATGATGTTAATTCTCTTGGGAATAGTCTTAAGCTGTGTCTACTGTCAGAGGGGGAAAAGTAGGAAACTCTTCTAAGGTGAAAGGATCCTCCACAGGCCTGTTCAAGCCAAACAGTCCAGGGCAAGTAAAATAAAATGGTGGCGAGATTTTGCCAGAAGTTGAATATTACCTTATCTGTGAGCCACAAGCTATGAGCAATTTGAAAGATAAAGCAACTACCTACCCACTAAAATAAATATGTGGTCTAAATAGTAATGAAATTGAAAAAAATCTAGAAAAAGATAGTTAGTCAATCTTGTATTAGGCTCTTGATATATCTAACTAAAGCAGAAAAAGTTGCCCATGCCCGAGCTAACATATTTTGCGCCAGGGAGAGATCTATAGGTGATGGTAATTTACATAAAGAAAACTGATTTAAAATTTCCCTTCAGAATTTGCCATTTTCCCTTCATATTCCCTTTGCTCCCTTTTTTTTTTTTCCATGCTGCGCCACCGCTTGTGGAACCTTAGTTCCCCGACTAGGGATCGAACCCACGCCCTCAGTGGTGAAAGCGCAAAGCCCTAAACACTGGACTGCCAGGCCGTTCCCCCTTTCCTCCTCTTTATTATCCTTCCTCCCCCACCTCCTCTTTTTAAGTACTATGGACACCTCATATTCTCAGGCAGCTCCAGGACATGTCTGGTTTCTAAAGATGGTGCTGTGGTTCATTGTTTATTCTAGGGATAAATGACCCAATCTCTAATCTTCTGAGATATTTTAAAGATGATTGCTTAGAAGGGCCAATGCTTAACCCAAAGGAAGAAATCCCCTCAAAGTAGAAAGTAGATTACCAAGCACTTTGTTTTGACAGGCAAGGATGTTTTGGGGTCAGGAGACTTTCTCCTGCCCTTTCGCTTATACCGCGTAAATAACAGGCTGTCCTGAGTATACATAAGGCAAGCTTTTTCTGAGGATATGAACACCCTCTACCAAAATTAAGACTAATCCAAGGTGGGTCACAATCTGGAGAGCTTCCTGAAAACTGGAATACTATATAGAATTGACCACATTCAGGTTGATTCCAGTGTGGTTTAGGAAGTCTTGGATTAAATTAGTCAAGATGGAATCATTTAAATGGCCATTGAAATGATAAACTTTCCAGCTTCTCAAATCAGCTTCAGTGGTAAGGGGTAGGGACTACGTTAGCCTTTCATTTCAATACTGTTGAATTCCTATGTGCTAAGATTTACTAGTGAGCAAATAAATGGTTAGGCAGCAAGTCTGGAATCCATCCTCTCAAAATAAGGGGGAGATGGCCCTGGGGAAAAAATAAGGTGACTCGGTCTAGTAATGGTGGACTTCTTCCAAACAAAATAATGGTATCTGCTAGCAGGAGAGTCCTTAACTGTGAAATGCTTTTAGCAGAATGAACTTCGTTGTCTGGGATGCCTTATGGTAAACCAACCTAGAATCTATGGATTATGGGAATGGCTTCTGGAAGATGTCACGTAAACAATGTAACTAACTGAGGACAACATAGAAATGCTTCATGATCAAAATGGCCCCTTCTGTGCAAGTGACTGGATCATACACATCACTTAGTGATATCACCTGGTAGATCTGGGCCCAGAGTGCATTCAACATGGCAAAAACTATAACCTGGGGAGCTGAAGTGATAGGGCTGAACCTGCTTTACCTCAGTCTTACTTATCCTTATTATTAGTAAAGTTTGATACTGTGGGTTAGATATTTCTTTTGTGTGAGTCTGATGTGATAGTCTGATCTTTTGTGTTATCCCACCTAATCACTTTTGCTGGGATGTAATCAGTTGGTAGTTTTTTGGATTAGCTTTAGCTCCATTAACTCATTAGGCTTTTTACATCACTTTAGTGTACAACTTAACTCTATCACAGTTTCTCTTTTTGTGAAATGAGATTGATAAATACCCATACCAGATTTATCCCACTTCCGGAGGGAAAACCTGTGAAAGTTCATCAAATAATTATTACAATGATGTTTGTTGTTTGGGGGTGGATCCTTAAAGGAAGGAGTAATGTAACATGAATTGAGTCACATTTTACTAGTGTTTAAGATCCCCAAGAGGAGGTTGGGCCCTGTGACCTAAATCTGACTCCATTTCATCTTTACTCTTCCGTGCCAGGGCTCCATTTTGGGAAATTTATAAAAACTGCCTCTTATAGAATAATTTATTTCTAAGAATTAAATGTCCTTCAACACACCCTATACTAGTCATTTTCCTAGAAAAGTAGGGCAGTAGAATTAAAGAACTCTAATGGTACCATGGTAAAAGAAGTAATTTAGTCCAATACTCATCCTTTTCGGATGTTGGAGCTAAAATTCAGGAAGGTTCTGGTACTTTCCAAAGCTTCTTACACAGCTATTAAAGTTACAGCTGGGTCTTGAACCTTCCTTCTGATTACAGAACTCGCCATCCTTTATGCTTTTGGGAATGCCTCCCTTCCCCTATTCTCACTTAATGTGGTTCTGAGGGGCTCCAAAGGCGGGTATGTGGCTAAAACCTAGTCAGTCAGAGTATTCCATCTACCTAAGGGTTCAGGGATGGATTTGAGGCCCAAGGTGGGCCAATGAGAGTCACACTGGGACTTTTGCTGGAGCTAGTGGTGAAGAGGAGGTCTGTTCATGCTGGCGCTGCTCAATGGGGATAGTGGTGGACGTTCCTGGCACCAGTGAGGGGGAGAACAGGCCTGACAATCGAGCACACACAGAATAAAGAGAGAGGGAAAGAGAGAGAGAGAGAGAGAAATTGACCTTGTTAAGCCAGCTGAACTCTGATTTCTCCATTACATGAGGCAATGAATTCTCTTTTTGCTTAAGTGAATTTGATTTGAATTGCATTTCTAATATAGTAAGAACAGTTCTAACTTATACATTGTGTCTTATGATTTCAACTCCTATTACAGACTTTTCTAACATTTTTATTGGTAGGAAAAATGTTCAGTTTTTCAAGAAGACCCAAAGTAACAGTACCTGTTTAACTGTGGATTCAAATATAACTTTGCAAGAACAAAGTAGATTCAGTCTTTCCAGCTGATCCTGGCAAGAGAATTCACCTCTGCTCCGTTCCTGTGTGGCTTTCTATTGTAAGAATTATGGGATTGATTTTCTCTGTTCCCATAACCTCCCCACACTAGATTGGAAGCTTCCTGAGGACAGAGGCTGTGAATTTTCATCTTTGCATCTCTAGTAACCACTAAAAATAATATTGATAATGCCTAACACTTGTTGAGTGTGGGTGCCAGGAACAGATTAATATGTTTTATTTATTTAATCCTCACAGTAAACCTAGGAGGTGGGTACCATTTTATAGATGAGAAATGTACTCATGTTTGTAACTCATCAGTGGTGGAGCTGGGTTTCAAGCCTACACAGTCTCTTAAACAGTGCCCTGCACTGCTTTTCCTGATGTATAGTTTTGCTCTATAAATACGTGTTAAGTGAAAGAATAAATAGCTCTGACATTGCGATGGGAAACTTCTGTGGTCCCAGTTTTACATTTGGGGAAACTGAGTCAGAATTGAGTGTAACTAAAGCCTGCACCTCTTAACTCCTACTGGGGCGCTCGTTCCATTATCCAGTGCGTACCTTTGGGTCAGAAATATAGGTAAGTATTTTAATTTGAAGCTCCAGGTAAGATTTTGTGTTTATCAGCATAACTAACATTTTTGCAATAGACTATCCTCTACATGAACACATTCAAAACCGTATCTTCTTATTTAATAAATAAAAAATAAGAATAATAATGAGAAAGCCACTTAAAATACAAAAATATTTCGAAGTATTTTCCCAAAGAATGAAGAAAAGAATTAATATGGTGGAGGGGTGAGAAGTTCTCCATAAATAAAACAGGTGGTGGCATTACTTAAGTTGCTATTCATCATGTTAATAACTTGAAAATAAGCTAAACTGACTATAAACTATTTCTTTTATTTGTAATTTAGAAAGCCTAGAATAAGGAGCTCTGAGACAAAGATAGGCCACGTTCTCCATGAAAGATTCCTGGAAACTGAAAAATAAGGTCTTTTAACATTTTGTGATACAACTGTTTTTCTTGGGTTAAGCGTAGGTTTTAAAAAATGGTGCTCATTGTTTTGCTTCTCGTTCTTTTATGCATGGACAGCCGTGCTGATGGTGCATTCAGTTTAGGAGAACTTTCCAATTGAAAAAGTGCTCTGGAGAAGTTTAAGTGCCATGAATCACCCAAACCTCATCTAAGCCTCGTGAAGGCAGAGGCTGTGAAAGGCAGTCACAGAGGGAAGACGTATTGTCGTTGTGCTGCTTGATTCAACTAAATAGAAAAATATTTTGTAAAGACATGAGAATTTCAGGCATCTGACACACTGGTAAGGATAAATGTCACATTCTGTCAGAAGGGCAAAAATGAGTGACCTGCCACTCACGCTCCCTCCTCCTCTTTTCTCTCTCGTGAGGGGCAGACTTGGAATCCCAGTCTCATGTCTACAGAAAACACAAACCAAAAGCCTCTTATTTACATTTAGGAAAGCACTGGAAATGCGAGGTGGCATTTTTCCCCCCTTAATTATTTCCTAATGGCTTTTGGACATTCAAACGGTTTGATCAGGTGAATAGATCAATACATTTTTCCAGGGTGAAGGAAATAGGTTGTTAAAAATAATTATAATAATAATAGCAGCATCAGCAGCAAATGTTTTCTGTGTAGCAGGTTGGCTGTCTCCATCCTCATCTGCCCAGGGAAGACCAAGAGAATAGAGCGGTAGAGCTTTCCCACTTGCCTGCTCTGTAAACTAGTATTTAATTCTGAATAGAGTACATATTTTATTCTTTCTCAATTATTAGGACATAGTAAATGTGTCGGATGCCTGGGTCCTCTTCTTCTCAACTTTACTAACCCTTAATATTTCTTTTAAAAATATTATCATGGGGCTTTGAAGTCTTTCCCTTCTCATGTGTCTGAGTTCTAGCTCCACTGAATGAGAATTCTCAGTCCAGGAAAATATCTAAGTGGTGTGGGTGCTCTGATGGCCTCGTGAGTCTGCAACTCTCAATGGAAAGTTATATAGTGAGAGGTTTTACTTGTCTGTCCGACTTTCTCTGTATCCACTCTGTTCCCAGAAAAAAGGAAAATGTGGACAATGTGATCTGTTATGCATGTGACTTGGGGACAGATTTGCAGTCTTTTTTTTTTTTTTTTTTACATTTTCCTTCCTCCTCTCCCCCCCTAGGTAAGCAAAAACAGTGTCCAGGAGGATACTTTTGCAAAGCACCCAGTGCATTCTCCAGAATTTGGAAGGTACTTCTCTGAAGGGGTGTGTGTGTGTGTGTGTGTGTGTGTGTGTGTGTGTGTGTGTGTATGTGTGTGTGTGTGTGTGTGTGTGTGTTTGTGTGTGTGTACAAGGCTATTCTGAGCCCTAGATCACTAGGCAGGCTGAACTTTAGGCCTTTAAAATCTCTAGTCCAGTATAGCCTTATCTCTTTAGAGCCACTCACTTTGGGCCTGAGTAGCCAATGGAGCAGCTAGTGAGCAGAGGCTGTCATACTTTGTCTTCCTCAGTCTGACGAGTACTAGCTCATCTTTTTTGTTTCGTTTATTCCACAGGGGTTCTCTTGTTTTCCATTAACAGCTATTTTCTTATTATCATCCCTTAATTCATAGCAAGTAATTTGATTGTTTCCAAAGGATGAATAAAAATGGCATTACTTTAAAGGGAAAGTAGGGACTGGAAGTTCAAATCCAAATTTTACTGGTTGTAGGCAATCATTGACCAGGTCAACGCGGCCTCGAGTCTACTTAGGTACCTTGACTCCCTAAGCCTACCTAGATTCACCATTAGAGTAAGTCTAAGGCCTACAGAGATATCTAAACATGAGCCAATAACCCCCTGGTTGAGGAGCGATTACATGCTATGGGTACAGGCAATAAAAACGATGCTGGGACTGTTCCTCTGTATGTTCTCCACTGATTCTCTTGACCTTTCCATTTTCTGACATGTATCTTCAGCACTAAATGGTGGTTTGGCTGTACTACATACTGATGTGCAGATGTACTCCAAACTGCAAGCTTAATTTTCCTTTGCCAATGAACAAGTCATACCTCTTTCTAGAGTGCGCTACCGCTATGCCCCAACTGTGAAATGATTTAAGCAGTGATGGCTTGCTTACACAGCATCAATGTTACTCAGTTTCATGTATGTCAACTTTGTTTCCCCAGATAAAACTTCCTCTACTTTCCTGTTCCCGCTGTCCAGAGTTGGGAATACAGCCTGCCTTTGCTAGATGCTTATTGAACAATGGGATGCTTCTCAATTGTTGTTTGTGCAACAAAGACACACACATTTTCCTTTGAGGATTTGGTTTTTAATAGCAATCGAGCTTAATGGATTATGAAATTGAGGGTCAAGATTGATGTACTAAAAAAGGGGAGGTGCAAAAAGAGGTAGGAGAACCACAACTTACCTGAAAAGCCGTAATGTGATAGGAAGAGCAAGTTGCATCAAAGGGTCTGGTGCAACTCCAAGTGATGCCATTGATAGGCTATGAAGCCTGACCAAGTTGCTTCCTTTTTAAGGCTCTAAATTCCTCATTTGGGAATAGGTATGATACCAGTCCTTATCTCACGGTGTGAGTTGTAAATGCAAAGCAAATGAAATAATGCCCCTGGAAATACTTCATAAAATGTAAAGTACACCACAAATGAGGTGATTGTTATGACAGTTATTTTTGGAATGCTCTTAGGCTAATTGTTCTTTGACTCTCCTCTGCCTGACAGAGATCCTTTGTATTTCTAATAAGAACTTGGGAGAATTCAAAGACGACTTCCAACTATAATTTTCCCCACTCCTCCTCATTAATATCTATTCCTTTCCCCTTCTATCCTATCTCTAAAAAAGTGAAACTCATATGAGCCTGTTTGTTTTCTTTCATTAAAGGTGAACTATGTGTTAGCATCAATAAGTGCAGTTGATTCCTTTTACTCACAATAATTATAATAAGCTTTATAAAGTTGCCAAGAACACTAAATTAATGAATACTCTGTGGCTTCTAGGGGAAATACGGGGTTAGGTTCCTGTGAGCCGCTGGTCACATTTTTGCCAACCCATTAATACATAACCTTGTTTTATATGTGTCTTTTTTTAGACACCTTATTTATTTAATATATAGTTGGTTCATTACCATTGAACTCATGACCAATACCATTATAATTCATTCCTGAACAAAGCTTCTCTAACACATGTAATTTCTCTGTAAGGCATATCATAGCTCTCTTGTGTTTAGGAATACTAGACAGCACTATGATTCGGGGTCATTTAAAATAGTGAAATCATCAACAAAACACAAAAATGCAAAAAAAAAAAAAATGTGGCCTTAGTAGACCACAGAAGGATACTTGTATATAACACGAGAGCTGGAACAAGAAGACAGAGCATCTCCGTGTTTGGTCTCAACTGGGAATGTGCATGTTTTTACTCAAATTTTGTGCCACTGTGTACATGTACACAAATGACCACAGTACTGTTGGGGCTACTGATTTTGGGGTGAATTTGCAGATACAAATCCACAAACCACAAGACTCAGCTGTATCTCTGGAGGGCAGAGTTAGGACTGACTGATGGAAATTACAGAAGAGCAGTTTTCAGATCACTTCCAAAAAAGTGTTCCCTGATAATTAGACAATTATAATTGCTCAGCAAGAGAACAAACTTGCCAGCGAGCACCTAGTATTGTGCAGGTTCTAGAAGAAGGGGAGTGATTTAGACTGACCTGGGAAGAGAATATAGGTCTTGAGAGGAGGCCACATAGGCTGTAAGATGAGCCATGATTGAAGAAAGAATAGAAAAAAGCCAAATACAGTTACCATCGTGATTGATTGCTCCCTGAAATCCATCTACATTCTTTCACACCCAAAATGGAATTTCAATCAGGCCAATATATAGTGCTTAAAAAAAAAAAAAACCCAAGAAGCAGTGCTCTTTTAAATGGGAATATGTGCATAAGTGTCCTTTATTCTTGTAAGCTGTCAGATGTTAGAAGCCACGAGCAGCACTTAGTAGATTATGGAGCAGTGAGAGGAAAATGCTTAGAGATAAGGAAAGGTTTTTGAACTGGAGGAATAACTTCTCCAATAAATCATCAGAAGAGAAGACAGAAAGATCTCTGGTAAGAAGTCACTTTTAAAAATTCCTAACCAAAGCAGGAGGAGAGAGTGCAACTCCACAAAGGATTGAAGTATCCAGAGATCTCCATTAATGGAAAACAACCCATGTCCTTTTACTTACAAATAAATAACAAAATGATATCACCTCCTCCAAATAAAACTAACTGTTTAATAATCAGGCAATTTAAGGCCATGCAGAAAAATCAGATGCTTAGGCTTAAAATATATTTTTAAAGGTTAAGTTAGGGAGGAGAGGCTATAACCACCCTTAAGTGTTTTCTCCCCTCCAGTTCCTACAAAGAGGCTAGGGAAATTCCAGGGACATTCAGCTGAGAGCTGAGAATTTTTTTTTAAGCAGAGCCAAATAAAGTAGCAGTAAATTCCCTCATTTGGGCCCCAGTCTGGCTTGTCTTCTTGTGTTGGATGGTGGAGGTCCTCCTGTGGACCTCATTCCCAGGCACTTTTGCTGGGATTTGATGGATTCTGGGCTGGTGGGGACCTGGCTTACGTCCACTCATAGGGCTGGGCTGGGTTTCTGATTTCTCCCCCTTCCTCCACTCATATCTCAGAGCAGACAGCTGGCAACTGTGCTGATTCTGTGAGGTTGAGGTCGTTTTGTTTTGTTTCATTTCCACATATGGAGAGTCTTTCTTGGGTCCCAGAAGGTAAATCCAGCTGCCCCATTTGCAGGGGTCTAGGACTCACCCCCTCCAGCCCCCAACATCTCTTCCTGGTTTGGATGTCCCTGAGCTGTTCAGTTCAGCTTCTATTTAACACTTTGTCTATAAGTTCTGTTATTTCTGGAAGATGAGCTTTCTTTTTCTTGCTTTCAAGCGTAACCAGGTATTAAGGAAAAGAATTTTTTATCTAGAATTTTTACATGTTCAGAAAAGGGACACGATGGCTTCCTGTTCCTGCCCCATCTGCCATAATGAACAGAAGTCTGAAGATGGTACTCCCAACTCAAACTGTTAATTTTGAAAAATGTCAAGCTTTCCCAACAGTTGAACAAATGGTTCAATGGCTACCCATGTACCCTTCACCTAGATTTATCCAATTGTTAACATGTTACCACATTCCCTCTCTCTCTATGTATATTGATATTTTGCTGAAATATTTAAAAGTAAGTTGTAGATATCACACCACAAGTCATAAATACCTCAGCATACATTTCCTGAGAAGGACATTCTCCTTCATAACCACAGTACCATTATCACAAAGTTGACAATAATTCTTTGTATTCTAATATACAGCCCATTTTCTAACGTCCCTGATTATCACCCAATTATCCTTCATAGCTTTTTTTTTTAAGTTATTTTTGTATATGGTGTAAGAAAGTGGTCTAGTTTCATTCTTTTGCATGTAGCTGTCCAGTTTTCCCAACACTATTTTTTTTTTTAACATCTTTATTGGGGTATAATTGCTTTACAATGGTGTGTTAGTTTCTGCTTTATAACAAAGTGAATCAGTTATACATATACATATGTTCCCATATGTCTTCCCCATCCTTCATAGCTTTTTAAAAGGAAATCTAGATTCAATGCAAGTTCACCCATGGATTTAGTTGTTGTGACTCTAATCTAGCTAAGTCTCTAGAACAATCCCTCCAGCTTTTTATATTTTTCGTGACACTGCTTTTTTGTAATAATCCAGGCCCATTGTCTTGCAAAAAAAATTTTCTGATTATTTCTTCATGTTGAGATCTTTTTTATTGTCTTAAAATATACATAACATAAAATTGACCATTGTAACCATTTGTGAGTTTACCATTGTGAGTGCAGTGCATTAAGTACGTTTACGCTGTTGTGCAACCATCACCACTAGTTATCTCCAGAACTTTTACCCCATTCTAAACAGAAATGCTAGATCCATTAGACACTCATTCCTCATTTTGTCCCAACCCAGCCCCTGAAAACCGCTATTTTACTTTCTGTCTCTATGAATCTGACTATTCTAGCCGCTTCTTATAAGTGGAAACGAATAATCTAGCTCCCAGTTTAAGAACTTAGAAAAGAAAAACAAAACAAATTCAAAGCAGATAGAAAGAAGGAAGTAACAAACATAGGAGCAAAAAAATCAGTGAATTGAAAACAGAAAACAATAGAGAAAATCAATGAAACAAAATTCTCGTTCTCTGAAAGATCAATAAAAGAAAAATCTCTAGCAAGTTTGAAAAAAAAAAACAGAAAGAAAACTCAAATTACTAATATCAGGAATGAAACAGTGGGTATCACTACAGACTCTGAAAGTTATCAAAAAGATAACAAGAGAATACCACAAAGAAACACGACACATATAAACTTAACAACTTACATGAAATGGACTAATTCCTTGAAAGTGCAAACTACCATAATACCTAATATGGAATAGATAATTTGAATAGCCCTATAACTATTGAAGAAATTGGATTTGTAATTCAAAAACTCCTGAAAAAAAGAATCTATAAGTCCAGGGACTTCCCTACTGGTTAAGAAATGGGTAGAGCTGAGAGTGGAGGGAAAGGGAGAGAAGGGGAGTGGGTGTGGCCATGTGGGATCCTGGAAGTGATGTAAATATTCTAAACAATTTTTACTGTATCAATGTCAATGTCCTGGTTGTGATAATGTACTACAGTTTTGCAAAATGTTACCATTGAGGGAAACTGGATGAAGGGTACATGGGATCTCTATTATTTCTTACAACTGCATGTGAATGTACAATTGTCGCAATATAAAATATTTAATTAAAAGTTTATATTTGTAGATCCTACTCCCAGAGGTTCTGATTAAGTAAGTCTGTCAAGGGACCTAGGAATCTGTACTTCCAAAATACCATATATGATTGCAATGTAGGGAGGCCATGGAGCTCACTCTGTGAAACACTATTCTATGCCATTTCAGTGGAAGTAGGTAAAAAATGTCCTTCTGATATTTCCAATTCAAATGTAACACCAGAGTATCATTTTCTTTACCATCCTTTAGTTTATATTTGTATTTTTTTCCCCTTACAGTGAAAATCTGTATTCCTAATAACATTAATGGAGTTCCTTATTTATTTTATCCTAAAATATACATAAAGCAATTAGAAAAATTATAATACCAATAGTACTCTAACGATGAGCCCACTAAGTAAAGCATAGGTTACTTTGCAGTTCTTTGTGTTTAGAATATATTGTATAAAAGTTTATGGTTCAAAATTTACTTGAGTTGATTCCTTCCTCTGTGAGCTTATTTTATTTTATTATTTAAACTCAATTTGATATAATTTTAGTCTCCTTTGCTTTTATCTAGTATAGCATGTACTTTTTTCATCCTTTTTGATTGAATTTATTTTTTGAATGTATAAAATGTTTAGTTAATTAAAAATTCAAAATAATATAAAAAGGTATATTTAGTGAAATCTCACTCCCATCCCCTTTTCTGACACCTCCTGTCTTCCACCCTCATTACAGATCTTCAAAATTATTAGTTTCTGGTTTATATTTCCTGTATTTCTCTTTGGCAAAAATTTAGTGTATTCTTATCATATATATTCTTTATTTTAAATATTACACAAAAAGTAACATACTCTATACATTCTTTTACATCTTGCTTTTTAAATTTAAAAATATATCATGAAGTATATCAGTTTATAGAAAAGATACATTCTTAATAAATATTTGATGATTGAAATCTGATGAATATTCTCTCAGGGACTTATGAAAAAATATACAGAAGGGTGAAATCCAAACATCTTGCATTGGAACTCTGAAGTATATTAGTTTATTCTCTGCTCTATTCCATAAAAATTTTAAGGCAGCTAACCTACTATGGGATAAATTTTAAGGGCAAGATAGTGTCCCTAAGCTATCGGGTATCCTTTGCTGGTAAAAGGTTTCATTTTAAAGCAAATGAATTTTACACAGTTTGCATTTCATTATTTTGCAAGTATTCTAGGTTTTTTTCTTCAAAATGTTCAAGCAAATCCTTCAAAATAATTTGTAGCCTACTATGTATAGGTTTGGGCTTGTGTTTAACTTGCACCTTGGGGAGCATCTATCCCTGAGCAGTGAAATCTTTCCTCTCGTCATGAACTCCAGGGCAATCTCAAAACGCTCTTCATGACTGACTTGTGTACTCTGGGGTCTCTACAGGCAGGATTGCTTCACAAGAGCCTCTTCGAGCAGCAGATCTTCTCCTGGGAAAGCTTGATACCACTCACAGTTGGTGTGGTTAGAAAAGTAGTGGGAAAACCTGTATAGAATCGGTTGTGGATATGCTTTGCTTCAGCTTTCAAAGCAAAAGAACCAGATCTTACCAGTTGGATGCAAAATGTGTGTCAATTAACAGGAATATACAACTGATCACTGTTACTTTAAAAAACCCTTGTACAGAGCAAGGAAAATACCAAAAGGTCTATAAATTGCATCTTAGTTAAATTTACAGAGAGAAACACAAAGAATGAAAAAAGACAGTGAAAATCAGGGATGTCACCCCACCTTGAACATCATTGTTCAATCATAGGACCTTACTACTCATGTAACATGAGGATTCCACGATGCTTGCAGAGCCCACGTGCAATGCTGAATATTTTCTGAGTAGATGTTCATAAACAAATACAGTAGTTCAACAATTAGAATCAGGTAAAATAATGCTAGTGGCTGTTTTATATTGATGATCAATACAAATTTCTTTTTATCTCCTATGTTTTCTCTAGGATTTTACACTTCAGTCCTTTCCTACACTAGTACATTTGGGCTTCACATACATACATTTTGCAGCTAAAATCCATAGCACATTTTAGTTGTGCAAATGTATTCAACTGCAGTCAGAATAAAGATATTTATTTGATAGGCATTTAAGTTAACCCATAAAGCAGCAGTGTGTGTGTGTGTTTGTGTGTGTGTGTGTGTTTAGCCAAGTGCTTTACATGCATCTCATTTACTCTCAAGTTTATCCTCAGATGAATAAACGGGCTTAGAGAGGTGAAATAACTTTTCCAAGAAGTTGGACACATATTAACACAGCTCATAAGAGGCTGTATGGAGATTCCAAATGCCTGAAGACAGCATCCTGAAAGCCCCAGGCAAGTCAAGCTGTCATATTCTTTAGAATACCAATTTTCTATTCTTTGTGTGCTCATTAGCATTATACAGGTCAAAGGGTAATTGTTTTTCAAATGTGTATATATAAATATAGCTAGTTCCAAGGGGCAAGCTGTGGGAGACTCAGTCTCAATCAGTAGATCATGCAGCTCAATTTCCTTGACCAAGCATGAAAGAAGAGGCCAGTGAAATAGCCTAGTTGATGGGAAAGCAAATGGACAAGAAGTAGAGGTGATTATCCTCCATCTTATCTTACTAGAAAACCGTTCTAAAGTGCAGGATATATATATTCCAGGCAGGATGGCATCTTTCCCCTTATTCCAGTTACACTTGTTTCTGTTATAGTTACAGATAACCACAAGTTATCGTGGTAGTTGTTCAAGTCATCAGCTCTCTCTCTTTTGTTGTGACATTATTTGCTGGAGATAATGAGTGGATAAGAACTAGAAACTAGGGGGCTTCCCTGGTGGCGCAGTGGTTGAGAGTCCGCCTGCCGATGCAGGGGACACGGGTTCGTGCCCCGGTCCGGGAAGATCCCACATGCCGCGGGGCGGCTGGGCCCGTGAGCCATGGCCACTGAGCCTGCGCGTCCGGAACCTGTGCTCCGCAACAGGAGAGGCCACGACAGTGAGAGGCCCGCGTACTACAAAAAAAAAAAAAAAAAAAAAAAAGAACTAGAAACTAGCATATAGTACAATGTCTGAGACACACACTTAAAAAGCTATCTTCATCAGGCTGGAGCATGTGCTTGGGTGAATGGAAAGATGGATTCAACAGTTGGTAGCAGGAAATCCAGCCAGACAGATAAAGTTATTCAAGGTGTATAATGACAAGCAGCAGGTAGCAGTCCTGGAAGTTGGTCTCTGCCAGGATGGTGCAGAAAAGGGTCATAAGTAAACTGAACAGAGTATCATGACACAAGTTTTGAAGCAAGAGGCTTCAGACCTAGAGTCGTTTATTTCCTTACATGCTCATTTAGCATTAATTAAGCGCCTTCTATGGGATAGCCACTATACTAAGTGTTATGAATATAAGATGAATAAAACATGGCCTCTTCCTCACAATCCAGTGATGGAAACAAAATCTAACAATTGCAATAC
Source organism: Grampus griseus (assembly GCF_964374135.1). Classification (NCBI taxonomy): domain Eukaryota; kingdom Metazoa; phylum Chordata; class Mammalia; order Artiodactyla; family Delphinidae; genus Grampus; species Grampus griseus. Next base: position 47,889,552 of record NC_139006.1, read on the forward strand.
AATGTGTTGTGTTAGAATATAAGTAAACGTGCAAACTTTTATGAGCCCGGGAGAAGGAACTGACAAAATCATACTGGAAAGACTTCACAAATGAGGCAAATAAGGTAAAAGTTGCCTGTTCCTTAAAAGGTTCATAGGATTTGGTTGGAAGAAGGAAAAACATTACAGATATAGGAACAGCTTATAAAAGGGTATTAAGAGAGAAAAATGCTTCTTGATTTGTAGAATGAAAACTACTTTTAGGGGATCAGTGTACAGATATGTCAGGGGTAGTGAAAAGGTATGTGACTGCAGTGATAACCAGATAGGTGTTCATAAAATACTTTGAATATCATCATCGCCCAGCTGGTGGGGAGCCACTGAATGTTTTCATCACAGGATTAGCATTTGTTAGACATACGTTAACCATGAAACTGGTGATGTTAAAGCTCCAGGGCCCCTCTTACTTCACTCAGTCTGACAATCTCTAGGTCCATCTATGTTGCTGCAATTGGCATTATTTCATTCTTTTTAATGGCTAATATTCCATTGTATATGTGTACCACATCTTCTTTATTCATTCTTCTGTCGATGGACATTTAGGTTGCTTCCATGTCTTGGCTATTGTAAACAGTGCTGCAATGAACATTGGGGTACATGTATCCTTTTGGACTATGTGATATCACTTATATGCAGAATCTAAAAAGAAATGATACAAATGAACTTATTTACAAAACAGAAACAGACTCACAGACTTAGAGAAGGAACTTATGGTTACCAGGGGGGATGGGTGAAGGGAAGGGATAGTTAGGGAGTTTGGGACCGACAGGTACACACTGCTATATTTAAAACGGATAACCAACAAGGACCTACTATATAGCAGAGGGAACTCTGCTCAATGTCATGTGGCAGCCTGGATGGGAGGGGAGTTTGGGGGAGAATGGATACATGTATCTGTATGGCTTTGCTGTGCACCTGAAACTATCACAACATTGTTAATTGGCTATACTCCAATATAAAATAAAAAGTTAAAAAAAAAAGCCCCAGGGCCCCTCGTTTGCATAGGTCTTTCCAGGACCTTGGGAAGATCCCAAGCAATGTGTCAATGGACACAGGTTTTTGCAAAATTTGAAGAATAAATCTTTTATTTTATAGAGTATTTTATAGATGGCCTTCTAAATGGGATCGCCTTCAGGCTCCACAAAGCCTGGATCTGTCCCTGGCATGACCTGTGACTCAGAAAGCTCTCCCTGACAATGAGTTGGAAGATGGAGTGGTGGGGAAGAGTCTGGAAGGAGGCTCTTGCAAAGACCTGAGACTTGTTGAGAACCGAACTAAGGCAATGTGGAGACGGTTGAGAGACGGGGTAGGCTCTTAGGACGTAGAATCAACAGGATTTGTGACAGATGAATATGGGGATAAAGTGGATGGAAAGAATTCTTGGAAGATTCAGATTTTTTATGGGTGCCTAAAAGGATGGTGTTGCTGTAACTGCAAAATGGAAAATATATTTGAGGGCTGGAAAGATGCTGAATCGACTTCGGGAGGGGAGAGGATTCTGAAAGAGGAGTGCTCCGCAGTGTTAAATACTGGAAAAAAAGATGGAGTAAAGTGAGAATTAAGGATTGTCTATTGAATTTCGTAATTAAGTAGTCTGTGGTTACCTTAAGAAAAAACGAGGAACAGATTCACTGGGTGGTGTTGGTGGAACCAGATGGGAGCTGGAAGCAGATTATAATCCTCCTTGTACCGTTTACCACTTTCATGAGTTCAAAGGTAGGATTGCAGTTTCTTTGGGGGAGTGGGTGAGAGATGACCTATCAAATGAAAGACAGGTTCCAGTTCAAGAGGAGTGGAGGAGGTGGGCAGGCTGTGGGAAAGGGATTCAGCCACAGGAGAAACAAGTGGAGACTCAGTAGTGGAGCTTGGGACTTTTGGAAGCAGAAGCCCAGTTACTGACAGACAAGGTCCTAGAAAGACTAGAAGTTAGGCTGCGTTAATGCTGAAGGAGTCCAGTACTGCCATAAAATGCCCCAAGTCCCCCTGGATAAAGATAACGTTTCCCCCAGAGTCCAGGGCATATCTAAGCCTGCAATTTTGGGGCAAGATTGCTCAGCGATATAGCAAGCGAGATGAAAGGATCAGGGAATCGGGAAGAGATAACCAGAAAGAATAACTTATGGTTGGGAAAGGGATGCAAGGCAGCCCCTCTTGCCTCCAGGCTCAGGAATCTGAGGTCAGCACTTTCTAAACTCAGAGGAGAGATTCAGGCCCATTGCCCTTTGTATTTCTCCCAACAGTATCACAGTCTTTTGAATTTATCATGTGATCATTCTAAAGTTTCAGAGACAAAAAACTGAAGATTTTGCTATAAAGATTCCTAAGGGGAATCAAGAGAGACATAGTATTGGTTTGTGGACAATTCACTAAAGTACTCCTGGCAACAAAAACCAAAAGAAACACAGCTGGAATCATTTTATGAATTGCAGGCAAATTGTAAGATTGAATTCAGTCAAGATAATTGGTTTATAAGTATGTCCTTTTCTCTTTCTCCTATTTGATATTATTAACATGAAGTCTTTTGAAATGTCAGTAATTGAGATGTAATTTAATTTCTTTAATGAAATTGTTTAATATTTTGAGAATGTAAGAATAGCTTTCGAGCAGCAGCAGAGGATGACAGAAGTGAGGTCGGGGTGCTCGACCTCCGAGGGGAAGGAAGGTACCCTCCATCTCTCCAGGATGACTCTGACGCCAGGGGAGTCCCTTTGAAAGTCCTCTGTTTCAAATTCCCCCAGCTGAATGTAATGACTGCATGCCAAGTGCCATTCAGGAAACGTAAAGGGTATTAAAATAGGCAGCGATCCAACAGTATTGGATACCGTTCCCCTGCCCACAGAATGCTAGGATTTAAGCAAAGCTGGAATCTGGAAAACAAATTGGACTGTCATAGCCCCATAGCCTGGTATTTAAAGACCTCCACAGTTTACTTTTTGCAAAAACACTGAATCAGATTCAACTCTGAATCATTTTCAACTTTTTTTTTAAAAAAACATAAGTCTGAGTTTCTCTATCATGTAATTTATGAAGTTATACTTTTGGAACCTGGAACCAAGTAGAGGATTTTATATTTATCCCTATTTAATGTGATCTTGTGATTTTGAACGACACCAAGTTTCCAGGCTGTTCAGAACTTTCTGAATACGAATCCAACCATCTATTGATAGTGTGTTACCTGTTTCTCCCAGCTTTGTGCCATTTGCAAATACAATAATTATGCCATTGACATCTTCGTCCAGAAAACTGATTGAAAGTGTGGAGAGGACAGGGTTTGAGGACAAAGCTCTCTAAGCCCTAATTTCCCGTGGTTGACAACAATTAATTAATGGGGGAAATGGGAGGAAAACAACTTCTACGAAATATCTACCATGTATGTGATACTACCAATGATTTCTTGCATATATTAGCACATTTAACCTTGAATCATGGTAACACAGTAAGTAAGTCCTGAACTTGATTTTTGATTATACATCTCTCTAACTCCACGCTGTTACTAATAAACCATATTGCCTCTAATTTATCAAAGGTCTTTACTTGGTTGTTCGGTCTCCTACCAATCCACCAAACTGTGTTTTCTTCCAGCCCAAATTTTGCATCTTGTCCATGAGGACACCAAGACAGGCCTTATTAAACATGTGGCTGAAATTCAAATACACTACTTGAATTTCTCTCAATCATGTTGAGACTAAGACAGTATTGGTTGGAGTTGTAAAGGAGATGAAAGAGGACACCCTGAAGTGATAAGGTTTGATTTTTACACAAGATGGTACTTACATTGGGTTGGTTCCTTTTTTGATAAGAAATATATTGTATATGACACTTAAATATTAGAATAAATAGAAATGTGGTTTTTCATAATATGTGTAGTATCATGTAGCATGTTCTACAATTTTTCTACAGTTGCTTTTTATTTTAGAGTTTGGAAATTTGAGGATCCTGTTATGATGGGAATTCTGTGACATCTGAGGATATTCTCCTCAATACTCCCAGCTGTGGTGATAACAGGAAAAATAATACTAACATTTAAATGCTTATTCTGTATCAGACATTGTGTAAAATGCTTTACATGTGTTAGGTATCATATCACTTATATGCAACTCTTTGAAGTGTTTCCTATTATTATTCCTATTATTATTATCTTCCTATTATTATTATTATAGATTGGGAAACAGACTGAGATGTTAAGTAATGTACCCAAGAGTTGTGGTTTGAACCCAGGAAGATGGGCTCCTTCAGTGCCCCTGGCTTTAGTCACTGCTGGGAGAGAATTGTCTAAGGATTTCTTGCATTTCTGTTTGTCTTGGGAGCAGAGGGACTGAATGCCTTGTTCTGAATTATCTTTTCAAGGAGTTTAAGTAATGAATAGCCTTAGGAGACACAGTGTCCCCCCCCACAAAATAAAGGGCAGTTTTGTTTACTGGCCAGTATAATAAGATAATGTCTCTCTCTGACCCAAACTTTAAGCAGGCTTACTGTCCGCTATAAAAGATGCAGGTTCCCTAAGCTCAGAATTCCTCTCCTGTAATGCAACTCACTGTGTGTGCAGATGTCACCTGGCCCTCATAGCATGACACTGTGGGAATGAGGGTAGGGTAACTGGTACAAATGCTGATCTTCTGGCTATTGCTATTACTGAGAGTAATAAAATCCTTTATCTCTGACCCAAGATTCTCATGTTTTTTTCTACAAAACTGTAGCAAGCTCACCAGTTAGCTTGCAAGTAAGGTAAAAATTTCAGACCCTTCATGGTTCTTGACTGCCTCTACCTCAAGAGTATGTGATTAACTCATCTATAGCTCAGCAACACTATCCAAAAAAATGTGACATTATAAGACAGGGGCTTCCCTGGTGGCGCAGTGGTTGAGAGTCCGCCTGCCGATGCAGGAGACACGGGTTCGTGCCCCGGTCCGGGAAGATCCCACATGCCGTGGAGCGGCTGGGTCCGTGAGCCATGGCCGCTGAGCCTGCGCGTCTGGAGCCTGTGCTCCGCAATGGGAGAGGTCACAACAGTGAGAGGCCCGCGTACCGCAAAAAAAAAAAAAAAAAAAAAAAGAGAGTGAGCTAGTTGCCTTACAATGATCCAAACATCTTTGATGAGGTACTTCCCGGTAATAAACCCCCGGTGGTGGCCTCTCTTCTCCCTCTCTTAGATTAAAAATAAAACATATGAGAATCTGACTCTCCTTAGGTAGCCTAAAAGTGTGGTTCTGATTAAGAATATTTTGAAGCAGAGCTTCTAATTTAAGATTGCAGACTAGAAGGGCACTTTTCAGGGCTGCCTTTATTGGTTCCCTTAAGGGATGTGGACTCATTTTGATGGAAAAAATAAACACAGAGAAAAGTCATCCAATCTGGTTTCGTTATAACTGTAGAGCTTGACATGCATCTATCAACAGCAGACTGATCTAGTGTCAAGAGGGAGAGTATTTCCGGAAAAGAGCCATTCTGAAATAAATAACACTTGTTTGAGAAAATCTCAGATGTTTCCTGGAGAAACTACACTTTTGGTTGTTCAGAAAAAGTGATCATTAGAGTGTACAAAGGATGATAATTTTATTTTTATACGATGATTTGGAATACTGTGCATTTTAAAGTTTGGGGTAGAAGAATTTGGATTTTCGATAGTTTTCAGTAGATTTTAGGAGTGTTTTCCTAACTTGCAATGCAAGAGACATACACTTGAAAGGTTGAACCCAAGGTTTTATTCAAACTATTTAAAATTTCATGCACATATCTAATCTCTCCCTAAATTTTCTGCTAAGCAGCTCAGGCAGGGGCTTACTCAGGACACAGTGTAAAAAAGAGCCAACATATGCAGGCTCCCAGGCAGAGCCTGGTCAGTGGCGCATTGGAGCACAGATTTCAAATGTGGATGCATGGATTTCCTTCTTTTTAATTTTGCAATCAAATTAATGGTGATGGATGCAGAGAACGAGCTGGTAGATGGCTTGGAATAACAACAATATTGGCTGCAGTTGGGCCAGTCCTGGCGGATTTGCTATAGATTTCCCATAGACCGGTGGTTCTCACACTTCAGTGAGCGTCAGAATCTCCTGGAGGGCTTGCTATTTTGGTCTCACACCCCACCCCTTCTGGGGTGGGCCTGAGAACTTGCATTTCTAATTCATTCCTAAATAATGCCGATACTGCTGGTTTGAGGAACACGCTTTGAGAACCACTGCCCTATACCTTTTCTGTGGGACAAACAGTGCCTCTGGCCTAAGATGGGGGCTGGGGTGGGGTGAGCTCATTAGAAAGGTCAATAGTTAGCCTCTTTTTTTATATTTGCCTTAGGAAAGATATAAACTTTGGTTTCCCAGCGCACCCTCCTTCCACTTCCTGCTGATTTTTGTTTTCCATTATATTTCTATAAGTCAAAGTGAAATCCTGCCATAACATATACTGACTTCAGTTGCAGCCTCTCATATTCCTTTTTTCTGTTTTTCTTCCATCACCTTCTTCCTTCACACGTGAAGCCACATGCACTCATCATTAGGTGACTTTTCTGGTCAAAATCAATGCCTATGATGCGGACCTCTTCTAAACTGCAAACAAGTGGCCACTTGAATTCCTTCTGGAGTGGGAAGGAAACAGTCTCCCGTTGCTCTTCGTATCTACCTGTTGGATTTCTGAGTGTTGTACATCAACGAACTGCAAACCGTGTAAGGTCAAGACCCCACCTGGATTTGTACTTTTAGTAAGTGCTTGCTTTTTATATAATAACAATCTTCTACTTGGCTGTTGTACATTTTTCTCATCATAGATCCCTTCGTCAGTTTATTCATCCCAATGTAGCCATATCTGTCGCATTTGAAATTTGTCATATGCGGATCTGTATATTCTTATTTATTTATTTTTTACTGAAGTCTAGTTGATTTACAATGTTGTATTAGTTACTGGTGTACAGCAAAGTGATTCAGTTTTATACATATATATTTTTTCAGATTCTTTTTAATTATAGGTTATTACAAGATATTAAATATAGTTCCCTGTGCTATACAGTGGGATCTTGTTGTTTATCTATTTTATATATAGTGGTTTGTGTCTGCTAATCCCAAACTCCTAATCTGTCCCTCCCCTACCTCCTTTCCCCTTTGGTAACCGTAAGTTTGTTTTCTATGTCTGTGAGTCTGTTTCTGTATTGTAAATAAGTTCATCTGTATTGTATTTCAGATTCCACCTATAAGTGATATTATATGATATTTGTCTTTGGTTTACCTCACTTAGTGTGATAATCTCTAGATCCATCCATGCTGCTGCAAATGGCATTATTTCACTCTTTCAGTATATATGTGTGTGTGTGTACATATATATATATATATATATATATTTTTTTTTTTTTGGCTGTGCTGCACAGCATGCAAGATTTTAGTTCCCTGACCAGGGATCAAGCCTGTGCCCCCTCCAGTGGAAGTGTGGAGTCTTAACCACTGGACTTCCAGGGAAGTCCCTCAGTATATTATTAATATAAACAGATTAGTGACCCTTGTTGGATAGCCTGGGATGACAAACAAGGCTTATTCTTTTGGTCAATTGATGGTTGTATAGTGGCTGCCCGGAGCCTAGACTGAGATGAATTGACGGCACCCGAGCTTAGTGGGGACGCTCGCCGTCATCAGTTATGTCCACGTTGGGCCTCGCAGGGGCACGTGGCTGCATGTGAGTCCCATGGTGGTGGGCTCTGGTGTGTTGTGTCAATATCACATGCAAATAGGATAGATCAAGCAACTGGATATGGAAATCTCAAAAAGTCTGGAAACTGTTAGAGGAATTAGAGGAACTTCTATTTTTCTGAGCCTCGTTTCCTTAGTTGTAAAAGTAGGGATAATAATATCTATTTGCTATTATAGATGACATTGTTAAGCTAGAAAAGGGCTTCACAAAAGAAAGGTATTGCAATGAAAAAGAGGAATATTGGAGATACTGTGGCTGGAATGGAGCAAGAGAGCCAGAAAGGGGTCAAACCTCACCTTTTCACTTACCTATCCGTTGCTTAATCTTGTTGAGTTTTATTTTCCTAATATGTAAAAATAGTAATAAAATGTCTACTTCACAGGGTTTTGATAATTAAGTGATTAATACATGTACAGAGCATGGCTCATAATAAGTATTCAATAAAGGAGGCCGTTAGAAATGAATTGCTGGTATTTAGGATGGGAGATTTGGGAGAACCATTGTTAAAAATATTTGAAGATGGATGAGAGAATATTTTTGGTGTGATAAGTGAATTAGGGCCAAAGGATAAAAATTGTACCAGGGAGAATTACATTGAATACAAGGATGAACCTTCCAAGAACCCAACCTAGGCAAGCAATAGAATGTGTTTTTGTGTGACGCAGTGAATTACCTAACCCAGAAAATATTCAGAGAGAGGCTGCATAGTTTTGGTCAGATTGTGTAAAATGATTCCCACTTTAGATGGGAGGTTGAAGTCTATGATATCAGAAATTCCTCAAATTCAATTTACTATGAATTCACGCCAGTGTCTTTTGGAAAATTGCCTTCTCTGCTCCTATCTTACAGTACCCCCAGTGATGACTGTGGTATCCCAGAGGAGTTAGATTTCCATAAGGACCCATTGAATTTCAAAGATTACCATAAGGAAAACTCATCAGTCTCAGTGTTTAAAAACCAACAAACAAAATGAGACAACAGATACCCATTTCTTTTCTTTGTTTTCAAAAGAGTAATAGGTGCTTTGCTTACCCAAGGGCTCAGGCGTTAAAGACACCCAGTTTAAGCAGTCTAAGGTTGACAGTACTAACAAGAGGACATTCTGAAAAAGCACATCAGGACATGGCAATTGAGTCTGGCAGCCCTAGGAAGAAGCACACTACTGTGGCTGGAGGTTTCTGGTACAGTGATCAGCAGTGAAATGATTAACAGTGTTGGCATTTAAGTGATCATAATTAGGTTTCAAAGTTAACAGCCCATTGAGATAAATAGTGGAAGTTCACACCTCTCTCAGTGCTATTGTTTATCAGACTGTCAAGTTGCAGATTCAGGAAGACAACATTAATGTGGCTTTGGACACTAATTGCCCAAAGCCAAGTTACATCCACCTGGGAGGGTCCTTTGGGTATTTGTTCAACTAAAATGTCAGGGAATATACAGTGCTGGGGTTCTGCATTGCCTACCAGCATACAGCATAGCACTGATATTTTGATGCATAGAAGGCAAATGATACAAGAATATGCTGTAATGTTCGGGAGGAATCTTCTGGTTTCATGGTATATTTTTGCCTCAGTTTCTCCTCTCAGATGGTAGTGAAACTGCTCACTTGGACAAAATGGTTTCTGAGAGAAACTTAATGATTTCAACAACAGCAACAAAGCCCTTTGCTCACATGAATTAGATTTCATAACCCATATTATTGTCCTAAAGGAGTTACAAGCACATTCCATCAATAGAAGAACATGGTGAGCATAATTGAATTAATTTTCATAGAATTCTGGACTGTTTGTTCACAGTTAAGTTTACACGCATGATTGCATGCTGCCTGAGCTTCAATAAGGGTGGAGATTGTACAGTTTAAGTTTGCAAAGTATTGATTTTCTTTTTCAAAAGACATTCAGGGCTTCCCTGGTGGTGCAGTGGTTAAGAATCTGCCTGCCAATGCAGGGGACACGGGTTCGAGCCCTGGTCCTGGAAGATCCCACATGCCGCGGAGCAACTAAGCCATGCACCACAATTACTGAAGCCCGTGCGCCTAGAGCCTGAGCTCCGCAGCACGAGAAGCCACCGCAGTGAGAAGCCTGTGCACCGCAACAAAGAGTAGCCCCCTCTCGCCGCAACTAGAGAAAGCTGCGTGCAGCAACAAAGACCCAATGCAGCCAAAAAAACCAAAAAAACGAAAAACAACACACCAAGACTTTCAATAATTAAAGGCAGAAAAACTGGGGAAAAAGCACTCCCAAGCTTTAAAAAAAAAATAGTAGTGGTTGTCTTTTAATGAAACAAAGTTTCATAAAAGACCAAATCATTGGTAGTTCATTATCGTTGTCAACATGAAATAATTTTTGAACATGGTTCAAAAAATTACACCATCAAATAAACTTAAGGAAAACTGAAGTTTAGAACTTCTCACTTCTTACCATTTCACCTTGAACAGAATTTTTCTTTTCTTTGTTTTTTATTTCTCCATCCCTCTACTGACAGGTTAAAAAATGGATCATGGCATTTCCTTTAACCGAGTGCTACCATGGGACTTGACAATGACCAAAGAGATGAGGAGGGAACCCAAAGCATGAAAAGGCAGGAGAAAAGGGAAAGAAGAGAGGTAGAATGGCAGAGTAGAAAAGAAGCACAGGAGCAAGAATGCATAATAGAAGAAAGGATTAAAATCAGATACACTGGAGAATAGGGAGGGGTCATCAGTTACCTCAGGTGCTGGGACCATTGTTTTCTTGCATCTCAATTAGAAACAGACGTCTAGCTTCTGCTGCTTTGAAGGAGCACTGCCTGGGGAAACTTTTTTTTTTTTTTTTTTGCTGTACGCGGGCATCTCACTGCTGTGGCCTCTCCCGTTGTTGAGCACAGGCTCCGGACGCGCAGGCCCAGCGGCCATGGCTCACGGGCCCAGCTGCTCCGCGGCACGTGGGATCTTCCCAGACCGTGGCACAAACCCATGTCCCCTGCATCGGCAGGCGGACTCTCAACCACTGCGCCACCAGGGAAGCCCCTGGGGAAACTTTTCATGAAAAGAATTACACCAGAAAGAAATGGCTGTAATCTTTCTGAAAAGACTAGGAGGTGTTTTCATTTCTTACTATTTTCCAACTGGTAAACCCTGAGGTTCTGAGGCCGGTCAGTAGAGGCTATTTCCACAGGCAACTGAAACAGGGTGGGCTGTAGGGGAGACCCAGACAGTCAGTGGTGTCTCTCATTTAGTGACCGGGGAAGAATCATGTTTTCTTGTTGTGTAAATAGGAGTAGACTAGGAACTCCCTGAGGCCAGGTGTTGTGCCTTATTAATTTTAACATCCTGCATCTAAACTCAAGGCCTAGTACATAGACTTTTTCTTTTAAGGGTAAATGCAGAATTTATGACAGATGCCTAAAAATACATTAATCCTCATCTTCCTTTAGGAGAGATGAAAAGCCACTGGCTAACTATTATACTCATAATTTTCATATCACACATTCAAAAATAATTTACATTTTTCAAAATGCTTCCACAGTACTTTTGGACCCCATTGGCTCTCTTGCAATCTTAACGCATGTCGGTGTCAAGGACAGGAAGAAAATGCACTCCGTAACATAAACCGTGATGTCACGGACAATTTTGAGTGTCAGCTTTGCTAGGGTACAGCCAGTTATCCAATCAAACACTAATCTGTGTTGCTGTGAAGGTATTTTGTAGCTGTGACTAAAATGTATCATCAGTTACTTCAAGTATGGAAGATTATTTTATGCAATTTGGGTGGACCTGATCCAATGTAAAGCAGGCTTCCCTGAGGAGGAATTCCCCTTGTGGAGGGCAGCTTCAGCTTCTGCCCTAGGGTTCCAGCCTGCCCTTCCCGATGATTTCCAACTTGCCTAGTCAGCCTCCGTAAGTGCGTAAGCCAGTTACCTTCAATACATTTCTTTCTTTAAAAAAAAAAAAAAAGCTTTATTGAGATATCATTTACATACCATATAATTAACCCATTTAAAATACACAGTTCAATGGTTTTGACTATTACATTAATTTTAAAAAATTGTGGTAAAATAGATATAACATGAAATTTGCTGTTTTAACCATTTTAAAGTGAACAATTTAGTGGCATTAATTACATTCACAATGCAGTGCAACCATCATCACTATTTCCAAAACTTTTTCATGACCCCAAACAGAAACTCTAGACATTAAGCAGTAATTCCCCATTCCCTCCTTCTCCCCAGCCCCTGGTAACCTCTAATCTACTTTCTGTCTACGGGAATTTGCCTATTCTAGATATTTCATATAGTAGAATCATACAAAATTTGTCTGGCTTACTTTACTTTGCATAAAATTTCAAAGTTTTTTTGTGTCTGGCTTACTTTTTTGTGTCTGGTTTTTGTGTCTGGCTTACTTTACTTTGCATAAAATTTCAAAGTTCATCCATGTTGCAGCATGTATCAGTACTTCATTCTTTTTTATGGCTGAATAATATTCCATTGTATGTATATACTGCATTTTGTTTATCTATTCATCAGTTGATGGACACTTGGGTTGTTTTCATCTTTTGGCTCTTGTGAATAATGCTGCAATGAATATTAACACACAAATATCTGTTCAAATCCCTACTTTCAATTCCTTTTGGTAGATTCTGAGGGTCATATGGTAATTCTATACAGTAAGTCTATATATCTATATCTATCCCATCTATCTGTTTATCTCTTCTACTGGTTCTCCCTCTCTGGTTGAACCTTCGCTGATACAAAGTCATGAGATGGGGGAAAGTGAGAGAAAGAGAGAACATGACACATTTGTAGAACTGAAAGTAATCTATGGCCATGTTTGCTATATTTGCTCCAGTTAAAATATGTTTTTAGATATAACAGATATAGTTAAAGCTCTTACAATCCCATTCTTCACTCCCTGTCTCCACCTCACCTCTCCAAGGTAAAGAACATTTTACATCTGGTGTGTACCCTTCTGATCCATGTTTACACATTTTCAGATATGTGTAAATGAACATAAACTGCTGAGTATTATATTTTGAGTTTTAGAAATTTACATAAATTCCATAATACTTTATCTTTTTGTAACTTACTTTTTTCACTACTGTAATGTATAAGACATTCATACAAATTTATACACATAAACCTAGTTCATTTATTTTAACTTCTGAATAGCATTCCATTGTAAAAATGCACCATTATTTTTCATACCCTTCCTTATTGGTTCTAACTTTTCACTATTTCAAACAGTGCTAAATGGACCCTTTTGCTTGCTTCCTTTTTGTGCAAAAATTTAACATATAATGAAAAATGGAATCTTTCTCTTTTATCTGTGTCTAATCTGATGTTTATGACATCCACTGAGTTTTTAATTCCAAAACTACTTTTTCTTTGAGAAGTTTTATTTGGCTCTTTTTTCAAATTCACCTTTCCTTTTTATAAATTTATTTATTTTATTTATTTATTTTTGGCTCCATTGGGTCTTCGATGCCACGCGCAGGCTTTCTCTAGTTGTGGTGAGTGGGGACTACTCTTCATTGTGGTGTGCGGGCTTCTCACTGCAGTGGCTTCCCTTGCTGCGGAGCAGGGGCTCTAGGTGCGCGGGCTTCAGTAGTTGTGGCTCACAGGCTCAGAGCGCAGGCTCAGTACTTGTGGCGCACGGGCTTAGTTGCTCCAAGGCATGTGGGATCTTCCTGGATCAGGGCTTGAACCCGTGTCCCCTGCATTGGCAGGCGGATTCTTAACCACTGCGCCACCAGGGAAGCCCCCTCACCTTTCTTTATTTTACATATTTTCCTATCCTATCATTAGGCTATTTCCTTCACTCCATGTAAAGGCAATGGTATGAAAAAGAGAGAAGATATTTAAGAAAAGAAAGAAAGTAGTATTGGCAGGACTTGGTAACTGACTAAACATAGGAAGTAAAGAAGAAAGAAGAATAGAAGATGAAACAATGAACATTTACTGAGCACTTAGCGTGTGTTGGGCACTGGGCTAAACATATTACATGCATGAACTCATTCACGCTCCATGTAGTAAAAGATTTGGTCCTTGACAGCTTTGGGGCTGTTAAGAGTATCTTCGTTTACTGGGAGACCTTGGGCTATGCCAGGTAGTCTGTGCTAACATGTGACTTATGGTGAGAGCTTTGGGCTACGTAGTATCAGTCTGACCCCTGGAGGGACTGGAGAGTAAGGTCAGCCATGCGGGTGGTTGGCCATGTCTATGTGACCAAACCCCATGAAAAACTCTGGACACCAAGGCTCAGGTGAGCTTGCCTGATGGGCAATAGTCCATGGGTGTTACCACACATTGTTCCTGAGGGAAGTTAAGTGCTATCTGTGTGACTGCTGGGAGAGGACAGCTAGAAGCTTCCTGCCTGGTCTTCCCTGGACTCTGCCCTATGTGCCTTTCCCTTTTGTTGATTTTAGTCGGTATCTTCCACTGTAATAAACTGTGATTGTGAATATCATGGCTTTTCTGAGTTCTGAGAGTTTCTCTAGCCAACTATTGAACCTGAGGGTGTTTTGGGGGGACTCTGGAATTGCATCCTCACAAAAACCTCTTCAGGTGGATATTATTATTTTCATTCTTATGGATGAGAACAATGAAGTTCAAAGAAATTAAGACATGATGAAACTTCAATGCAAATAAAGACCTCCATGATTCCTGTAGTTCCAATCCTAAACTTCCTAAGCTAAAGAATCCTATACTTCCGGCTTGGGTAACTGGGTACAATTCACCAAGAATGGGACTTGAGAAGGAATAGATTTGGGAGGAAGATGCTGAGTTTTTTTTGTGGCAGTTGGATATATGAGCCTAGAGCTCAGAAACCAGGTTTGGGCTGGATATAGATTGAGGAGCATTAGGTGGGTGTTGACATTACGGGAATGAATGTCGTCACCATGCTTGAGTATATAAGGAGAAAAGAGAGAGACTGAGAACAGAATTCATGATCTACCAGTGTGGAAAGATGAGATTCAAAAAAGGAGACAGTAAAGGATACCAAAAACAGAACAGTCAGCAGGAAGGAGGAAAACCAGACAATTATGCCAAGAACACCAAGGGAGAAACATGTAAAGAGGAAGGGCTCGGACACTGGTGTCAAACATATAACAAGTAAATAGTGTCCATTGGGTTTGGAAACCAAGAAGCTGTGGCAGGAGCAGTTTTACATGAAGAGTGGGGACAGAAGCAAGCCTTCAGTGGATGGAGTAGAAGGGAGGGTGGGCATGGCAATGGGAAGGTAGACAGCTCTTTCTTTTTCATCTGCATTGTCATGTGTCATTCCCTTGATTCTTGGGAATGTGACTTTTCATCTGCTGTGGGACTGTGGGCTCCTTCAGGGCACATAGCCTCTCTCTGATCCCTGGGTCTGGCTCAGTAATGAGTCCACTGCAGATGCAAGTTCCTATTTCATAAGAGTTGGTATGCTGAGGAGGGGAATCATGGGGGTGGTGGGCAAAGGGGATCATTCCTGAGGGGTTCAGAGCACACCAGGGTAGGCTAGGTTCATGGGATACAGTCATGCTTGGGAGTTAAGCTCTGGGTCAGACAGACCTTGTCTCAGATCCTGGCTCTGGTATTTTCTGTGTGACTTTGAGCAACTCTTCTAAGCCTCCACTTCCTTATCTGTCCAAAAGGTATATTATTTGGCCAGGTTGTCATAACAAAATACCCGCAGACTGGGTGGCTTAAACAATAAGAATTTATTTTCCCACAGTTCTAGAGACTAGAAGTCCACGATCGACATGCCGGCAGGTCTGATTTCTTCTGAGGCCTCTGCCCCCTCTGCTTGCAGATGACCGCCTTCTTGCTGTGTCCTCACATGGTCATCCCTCTGTGTTGCCTATGTTCTAATCACCTCTTCTTATAAGGACACCAGAAACACTGGATTAGGGCCCATCCTAATAGCCCCACTTTAACTTAATTACCTCTTTAAAGTCCCTGTCTCTAAATATAGTCACATTCTGAGGTATTGGGTATTATGACTTCAGTATATGAATTTGATGGGGACACAGTTCATAACAAAGAGGATAATCTTAAAAGCTATTGCATATACTTTGGGGATGAAGAATTGAGACAATATATAGAACACATTTAGCACAGTACCTTAGTGACTACTGAAAAAATGACCTAGAGAGAAGGAAACATGCAGACTGATCAAGGATGTGCTTGCCTAGCTCTAGACGGAAGTAGAGAGGAAAACCCAAAATTCATTTTCTGAGGCATTTCTCCTGGAACACAATCCCTGACCAAGCCCCTCGCCTGCAGGTGTGTCTCCTCTCAGCTCTGGTCCTGCCTGCTTCCATTATGTCCCTCCTCTCATGACTGTTTTCCCCCATGATGAATTCTCCAAAGGCAGAGATCATGTCTATCTTGTCTGTATCATCAGTATAGAAACAGGACAACCTGCACAAACATATTTATTGAATAAATAAATGACTCCCAACATTTTTCTGAGATAACACAGTGATTCCTCCACCCACCCCATTTTTACAGCACTGGTGTACATAAAATAGCGAGGATTTAAGAAGGCTAGAAACATTGCTTTGATTCATGCGTATTTTGAATCTGCTTTTATTCAATGAAGTTGCTGTTTAAGTTTCCCCCTTTGAGTAAAGGAAAACCTGATACATTTGCAGGGCACGCAATCTGTGTGCTGTTACGTTTTCTTAATATTTAGCTAGCTTTCTCTCTCTTTCTCCCCACTGCCCTGGAGCAAATGCTGAATTTTAATTTTGTCATTTTATGTCTAAATTTTAGCTATAGCCTTTACACAGTTATGAATATGTCGACCCCCTCCCCCCAAAAACAGAAACATCAAAACTCAAGACACGCTTTATGTAAATTTGCCTTCTCAACATATGCACCTGAGTTCAATGAGGCTCAGAGGAACGTTGCAATTTGGTTAATGTTTTCCTTCTGACACAGAATTTCAATTTGGAATTGTGTTTCTGAAAAGGCAGTACAATTTAGGAGGCTGACAATTTAGGACGCCGTTTAAGATGATGCCTTCTCTATTAAGGGTAGTAGGAGGGCTTCTGCTGGAGGGATTAACTGGGCCGAAAGTTCACCAAGGTCAGAGAGCAACAAATGTCCTTGACACTGTAAAGGTCTGTTTGGAAATCTGAGAAGGATTCAGAGCCCCCAGTTGTTTTTTTAATGCTGTTAATGGGAGACAGAATGCTAATTAGTCAGGTTCACTAAGTGGCTGAGTCATGCCGTAACCCTTCTTATAAAAGAAGTGCCCATTTAAAGATGCTAAATGAGGCCATAAAGGCAGCCAACCATGCCATTCCTGAAACATAAGAGAGTACCAACGAGGCTGTTAATGTAGCCAGTGAATTGAGTTTTGTGTGTGCATCTAAATCTATATGCATATCTGTCTATTTATCTATCTATGGATTGAGGAGTCAGTTTTCACGTCTAGGGCCTACTCTAATAAGCACTTAAATAAATCCTGTAATAAACTTAGGTTTCCAAGACATTTAATCAGAGCAATTTATTCTTAAGGAAAATCTATGCACAATTTTTATTTGGAAAACAAAATCCTAAGGCTTAAGAATTAAACAATTTTCCTGAAAATTTTCATTTTGGGATTATCAGTAGAGGGACCAGAATGGTAGAGGCAGGTTCTGAGGCACATACAGGAATAAGACATGGGAATTTCAGGGTTTGGCCACACTCTCTCGGGAAGGATATCTTAGCTGGGCTTTCTTAGGCTTTCTTCAGGAGAATGAAATTTCTAAGCTACCTATTTGCTTATTTTACAGTCTTTTGCCCCCTTCTCTCGGTTGGCTCAACGGTTACCCAAATAAAATATTTTAACTAGAATTCCTTCTAGAGGTGTTGGTGGACAGCCCTGAATGGTGTTTGTTCTTCACAACTGGGACTGTGTTTCAGTTTCTCCTATTCCTGGCACAGTAGGATTGTTAACAGGAAAACCAGTGCAGGGTTACTGGTGCCTACGGACTGGAAACAAAATACACAGGAGAACTTGAAACAGTGTAGCTCTGAGAGGACGAGCAAATCATCAGGTGTTGTCAATTCTCCCAGCACACTGACTAGTGACTCTGAGAAACCGATGGTGTTTGCTTGGGATGATCTAGGCTAAGGGTATGATTAAGAAATACGTTCCTTCTTTCGCCCTCCGTATCTTTAACTCCCTCTTGGGAAAGGAAATCTTTCATTTTGTCAAAAGCAAGAGAAGAAAAAAAGCATGGAACTGGGACACGCTAGTTTCGGTGACAGTAGACGGTGGTGTGTGCCGTGGGAAGGTGTCTTCACGAAGGTGAACCCAGGAGACAGCCTGTGGTTGGTGTCACCGCATTGACCTCCCGCACAGACCATGATTTGGCGTGGCCCTGACCCTACTTCAAGTTTCCTCTGACGGGAAAAGAATGCCTGGAGAGAAGATGAGCCTGAACTGGCACAATGGGGGGTGAAAACAAAACAAAACAGCAAAACACATTTGGCAAATTATATACTATGTCCTTGTATAAACCATTTGGATTCTATTTAGGGGTAAGTGAGGTTCTCAGTCAACATTATTTTGAGTAAAGGAATGATATACTCAAGTTTCAGAAAGATCATTCTAGCAGCCAGCAGAGCAAAGAGCTTGAAGCAGGGAACACAGAGGGAGAGAAACCAGCGGGGAGGCGGGGAGGTGTCCCTGGCCAGGGACTCTGACCGGGTGCCTGTTGTTACTTAAAGGGTGATGGCCTCCCCCCCACAGCAGTACAGACATCACCTGGGAGCTTGTCAGAAATGCAGATCCATAGGCCCTGCCTGACGAGCATATCCAAATCTCTGGGAATGGCGTCCGGGAAACTCTTCACACACTCTCTAGTAGATTCTTTTTTTTTTTTTTAAAGTTTTCTATTATATTTATTTTAAATTGATACATACGTCACACAGAAAGATGAAAATTATCCTTCAGTGCCATCTTTTCTATATATTCAGAATGCAAAGGAAAGCACTACTTCAAAATAAAACAAAAAAAGATTTAAGTAAATCGTTATGTCTCTTTTAGCGTTTAAGAGGCCAACCTTTCCTCTCTAGCTTATAAAGTTCATGGTTAAGCTTGGGCGTGGAGTTATTCAACAATGGATCAGTGGTTCTTAATAAGTCCTCCACCACACCCTGATCGGTGGCAACCCTCCATGGCCATATCAGCAATCTGTGATCCAAGGTTAAAATCTGTGTCTGGGTTAAAATCTCTAGTAGAGTGCTTCCCTGGTGGTGCACTGGTTGAGAGTCCGCCTGCCGATGCAGGGCACACGGGTTCGTGCCCCGGTCCGGGAAGATCCCACATGCCGTGCAGCAGCTGGGCCTGTGAGCCATGGCCGCTGAGCCTGCATGTCCGGAGCCTGTGCTCCACAATGGGAGAGGCCACGACAGTGAGAGGCCCGTGTACCGCAAAAAAAAAAAAAAATCTCTAGTAGATTCCTAATGCACATTCAAGTTTGAGGACGCTTCTGGACAAGATACCATGGGGAAACGCCAAGTTCTTTGGTCACCTGCTTGTGTACCTGGACCCACCCCTGCATTCCTGCCCTGCAGACGTGTACTCTGTAGGGTTAACTTTCTATCTTGATGCAACAAGGGAATATGCCTTTCAGCCATCAGGGTTCCACTTGGAAAACCACAACTTCCAGGGAATAAATCAGGCCACCTGGGAATAGTTTAGTCCCTTTACTTGAGTGTTTCATCAGCTTTGATTCATCAGAGGATCTGGCCTGCATTGTAATAATAATCATTTTTATGACAACCAGCACTTGTTTAAGGAGGGACGGATGATGGCAGTGTATGGAGGACTTCAGTGTTGAGCAACAATAAATCCTCTCTCTTTGCCTTTGTGGGCTAGGATATTACTAATCATTTTCTTCCTTCCTTCCTCTCTGCCTGGGCAGAAAAAAGCAGGGAGCAGCTTAGTGGCGGTGAATTCAGGGATACCACAAAGACCTCCAGGAAGACCCAAAATCCTTCCTGTCTGTCAGTGTTCCCCATGTACTGGTCACTCTGATATTCTATTGCTTTCTTTTCCTATTGAAACCTTAGTTATTTAAGCTATGAATTCCCTCTGAGTGGGTTGTAATTGAACAGTACCCTTTAACTGACTTGGAAGAGGACCCCAAATATATTTATCTTAAAATATACATGTACTATAGTACCAACATTATATATATGATACTAATGCAAACATAACAATGAAAATATAAATGTATATAAATGATATTTTTCCTGACCCCCAATGGATTGGGTGGCAAACCCTGCTTCACAGATTCCTGCTCTAAAATTGAAGGTCTGGGGATTTCCCTGGTGGCGCAGTGGTTGAGAATCTGCCTGCCAATGCAGGGGACACGGGTTCGAGCCCTGGTCCGGGAAGATCCCACATGCTGCGGAGCAACTAAGCCCGTGCGCCACAACTACTGAGCCCGCGTGCTGCAAATACTGAGACCGCGCACCTAGAGCCCGTGCTCCGCAACAAGAGAAGCCACCGCAGCGAGAAACCCGCGCACTGCAACGAAGAGTAGCCCCCGCTCGCTGCAACTAGAGAAAGGCCACGCACAGCAACGAAGACCCAGTGCAGCCAAAAATAAAAATAAAAATAAAATTGAAGGTCTTAATCTGGGGAAACCCATGAAT
The DNA here is from genome assembly GCF_964374135.1 of Grampus griseus. Taxonomy (NCBI): domain Eukaryota; kingdom Metazoa; phylum Chordata; class Mammalia; order Artiodactyla; family Delphinidae; genus Grampus; species Grampus griseus. The sequence continues at coordinate 47,909,886 of NC_139006.1, forward strand.
GGGCTCCAAATGGTCAATCATCTCCCTGACGTGTATGCAAAATTGATAAGCATTTTTCTAGAGAGAAGGTATAACTGTAGCTTTCTTAGAGGGGTTTTTAAACTCAAAGAGTATTATATAATCACAGGAAAATAAAGAACAATCTACAAATAGGATTCTGCATGAGGTGGAGGAGAAAGACATGAATGGAAGAAATGGAGTTATTTAATGAGCAGCTGCTATAAATTAGATACTGTCTCTGAAACCCTGATTTACCTTCCCTCACTTGATTTTCACAAGTCTTGTTGAAGGAGCCATTGCTATGTCTGTTTTATAAATAGGCAAACTGGGACTCAGGGAAATTACATGATTTCCTCAGGTCTTAGCAGGAATGGGATGGATCTGGGATTCAAGGAGGTAGAACAATGGACACCTGGATTTAAAAGGCTTCAAACAGGGAGATTAGGGACCTCAAAGAGACACTTCCCTTCTTCTGGTCTCTGAGAAAGGTAGAGTGCTTCCCTTACCCAAGGCCAACCCCTCCAGTTATGCCATGGGTTCTTCCTTCTCCTGACTCTTCTGGGCCTATCTCTATCAAGTATTCTCTCTCCCTTTTACACCTCCAGTCTCTCCTGCTGTCTTGAGGATCCTCAACAAGAAGGGTCTGCAGCAGGCAAGGGATGGGTCATGAAAACAAAACCAAAACCTCTCCAGGTAATTCTACCGTCTTTGTTTCATTGTCCCCTCCTCAACTGAGAACTATTCTCTACCGTCTGTATTTATTCTCTACCCTCCTCCCTGTGAACATATTTACCCCTATTACAGAAAACTTCCCTTTTCCTTCTCTCAGTCTCCCTCTCTCAATCCCCTAGTACTTGTTTTTGTTTTTTCGTTTTGTTTTTAGTTTTTTTTGCGGTACGCGGGCCTCTCACTGTTGTGGCCTCTCCCATTGCGGAGCACAGGCTCCGGACGCGCAGGCTCAGCGGCCATGGCTCACGGGCCCAGCCGCTCCATGGCATGTGGGATTCTCCCAGACCGGGGCACGAACCCATGTCCCCTGCATCGGCAGGCGAACTCTCAACCACTGCACCACCAGGGAAGCCCCCCCTAGTACTTTTAAAACACAGCTCTGTTCCTATAGCTTTGGTGCAGAAACACCTTTGCTTAAAGTACAGATAATGAGATTTGTTGCCTACCTATCTTTCTCCTTCAATAGACCATGAACGTCTGGAGTAGTATGTTATTTTGGTTCCCTGGGCCTGACAGAGAGCTGGGAACAAAGCACGGTAATGCACGTATGGTGAAGGAATGACTGGATTCCACTGTCGAAAATCACAAATCAAATTCTGTGCTTTACAGGGTGAACAACTATCGTGGTATTCCCAGGGCTAATGGGTTTCTCAGAATACAGAACGTTTAGCGCTAAAGCTGGGCTGAATTGGTTGCCCTATGTCTTGACCTAATGGTCCAGACCCAGTATGATCTGGCCCCAAGATGCTTTTCCAAGTCAACTGGCACTCGTTCCTTACAGACATCCTATGTTTCCAAAGAGAAAGGACAAAGCATGTCCTTGAAGTCCCCTGAAGATGGATCATCTGCTAACCCTGTGATGTGAACGCAGGGCCTCAAGCCAGGTATCGTGAAAGGGTGGGAGTGTGTGTGTGCTAGTTTCGTTGCACTTGGTTCCGTTTGCCACTGGAGGTCGTGTGAGTGGAGCTGACCCAGACTGTAAGGAACAGGGCTATTTGGATGGGGGCGGGGTGCAGGGGTGGGATGGTTAGGAAGGGGTCTGGTGTGGCACAGGAGTTCTCCCAGTGTGGTCCTTGGACCCGCAGCAACGGCCTCCCCTGGAAAGCTGTTAGAAATGCAAATTCTCAGGCCCTACCCCAGCCCTACGGAATCAGGCATTCTGGGGGTGTGCCCAGAATTCAAGAAGCTACCCAGGGCGCTGTGATGCACACACAAATTTGAGGGCCACCGTCAGGTGAAATGAACACTTTAGCAGGATTCAGAAACCTGGATAGTGGTGCCAGTGGTCACAGATTATCCGTGAGGTTGCGGGGCCTCCGAACCTCTAGGTACTAACTGAGGGGGGTGGAAGGGATGAGCTCTGAAGTGTGAAGGAAAGTCCTTTCCCCTCAGTATCTCTAACTTCCTCTTACTATCCTACGAGCAACTATAATCCTGTAATCTCAGCCTGTGTCAAAACCTTGATTTAATTCACATTGGCCCACTGCTCCTTGGATGGCTATTGCCGTGCTGGGTGCTCTCCTGGAGGGATGCTGTGAACTGACCTAAGCTGATTCGATCAGCCCCATAAAGGTCTTTGGGGAACATCCTGGTAGCCTGGTCAGGGTGCCAGATCTCTTGGATTGGGACAACCTTGACACCAAGTTTTAGTTTTCTTTCTTTCTTTTTATTTGGCCACACCCCACAGCTTGCAGGATCTTAGTCCCCCGGCCAGGGATTGAACCCTGGCACTGAAAGCCAGGGAATTCCCTAACACTGGACTGCCAGGGAATTCCTGACACCAAGTCTTAATGATAGCAAGGCTCAGACCAAATTCTGCCACACCTATAAACATTTTAAGTCAGGAGACACAAAGGAGTCATATAAGCTGTTCTATGAGCTTGAGAAAGTCCTAGCTCTGGGTCCCTTTGAGCAGCGGTCCCCAAACTTTTTGGCACCAGAGACCGGTTTCGTGGAAGACAGTTTTTCCATGGATGGGGGTGGGAGGGGATTGGTTCAGGCGGTAGTGTGAGCGATGGGCAGCGGCAGATGAAGCTTTGCTCACTCGTCCCCATTCACCTCCTGCTGGGCCACCCGGTTCCTAACAGGCTGCGGACCGGTGCTGGTCTGCAGTCGGGGGGTTGGGGACCCCTGCCTTTGAGTGTTCCGACAGCAACTTGCCCAGAGGGTTCGCTAGAGGCAAAGAGGCAGTCATGGGGCAGCAGAATGCAGCTAACATTCCAGCCAGATTCAGACAAGGAGAATCTTCAGATTCAGCAGCCGGACCCAGGACGGTTTCTGCATCAAGGCTCATGCGCAGCTCCTAATTGCACAGGCTCTCGGGCTCAGTGGATTCTTAGCCCTGTTCACGCATGAGCGGGATGCCTGCGCAATATTTCAGTCAATACACACATCTTGATCACCACTCGTTTCACCAATGAAAAATCATTTCTCATATCCATTACTCTACAAAGAAAGCCTCTGGAGTTGATCGGCCCTAAAGAGAGCTGAAGTGTTGCTAGAGCCTCGCGTGGAGGGCAAAGTTTCCATTCGAGTCTTTCAAATTCTAACCACCCCCAGAGAGTCCATGAGGGTGCTGACCTCCCTCCCTCCAGCTAGATGAAAACTACCTAACAAATATTGTCTATGGGGGAATATGCAGAGAAACATAATATTACAGATTTCATACCATATGAAAATGCTGTATGTTTAGGTCAGAAATTTCTGGTTGAGGTTGGTAATTTTATATGATTCAACCTGAAGACATAGTCCTTGAGCATCTCTGAATACCTAGTGCTATCTGTTTTTCTTACCCCATCTCTGCTGGTCTCCTTGAGTGCCCCACTGCATCTACCCGCCAGACATTGACCTTGGTTCTCCACCTGAGATGGTTCCACCTCAATCTTTTTTCTGCAAATTGCCAATCTTATCTGAGATATCACCTTATACAAGGGGCTCTAGACTCCTCACATAAACCAGTGTGCTCCTAGGACATTTGAAATGTGCTGTGCTGACTGCCTTCTGAGCACCATATTGTAAATCCTTTGTTAACTCCTTTGTCCTGCCCTGTAGGTTGTGAGCTCCCCGACAGCTGGGGCTGGACCTACCTAATTGCCAGGACGGAGCAGAAGGGAACCAACAGTGCCTTATGCTCCACAGCATGTCTCCTTGAGAAGTTCTCTTGGGAGGACAAATGAGCTTAACCTACATGACAATAATGTCCTCAGTGGACCAATACAAGGCAGATTACAATTAGGTGCTAAATGTTGAGATACGGTCTGTAAGTGCCACAAGCAGTTGGGGATAGAAGACTGTAGGTGCAGCTGATGGAAAGCCAATCGGAGACATTTAGGAGATGGAGATTTGAGCCCTTGTCTTCAGTTTCCTGGTCATAAGGGACTATGGAGGAGAACCCAGGCCACTCTGATTCACCCACCGGGCTCACCCTGGACCATTCTCTGTGGAACAGTGAGGCTCCCATGAACCTGAGAGAGAACTCTCGGCATGACCAGATCTGTGCAAGGGCGACAGACAGAGGGATGGGGAAGGAATAACAATAACAGTTACACCAATTAAAACAGAACTGATATCATCTGGGATCACTCAACCAAGTAGCATACAATTTAGTGTAATGAGAAATCAGAGAGAAGAAGAGAGAGAGGGAGAGAATGAGAACACAAACACATGCACCTACCCAGAAGAAGTGAGGCAGCAAAAGGCCAAAACTGCTGGGTTTCAACGTTGGGTAGATCTCTCATTTGCCAGCAAGAATTCCACCCAAGGAGGAAGATGACTGTGTCCTAGCCCTTTTGGAGTCCAGCATATTATCTATTGCAGATTTTGACATCTTACTTAGGCTCTTGCCAGTCTGATTTTAGGAAGAGTGTACATTATTTACATGAAAACAAATATGAGATTTAGGAGGCATTTTTCCCCTGCGTGCAATTCCTACTGAAGAATTTACATTCTTCTAATTTGCTGCTTTACTGCATCACTTAGTATCCGCCTGAGATGAGCACAGTGTCCTCAGTTGGGACGGTGCAGAAGAAATTTACCCTTTTTGCACTGAATCAGTTGCTCTCCTCCTTGAAGCCACCAAATTCTTACTCACTTGAAATGCTCTTTTCTAAGCACATGCATTGTTCTGCAGATATCAGCTGATCCCCAAATCGCGATGCAGGCTTGGGAAGTCGTTTGATTTTAACATTTCATCCCGAGTGTGCTGTTGCAGTATTTTTCCTCTGATTGAAAGTGGCCTTTTTAATAACCAGTGCAGAGGCATGTGTTTTATCGACGTTGCCACTGATGGATTCATCTTTGGAATGGGGATTCTGAGTGAATTTGAGCAACACACAAATGTGAATACCATCTGGTGAGCTGCTTCCTGCAGAGTTAGGATAAACATCATGAATAGCATTAATGTAAACCACATGTATTAGTGGTACCCACCCTACCAGCTCAGTAGACATACAGACTGAAACTGAACCAGAAATGGTCTTAGGAAACCAAACATCGAACTCCTGTGTTCCTCTAGGAAAAGGAAGACAAATTTAGAATCTTGGTTTAAACACATAGGATTTCTAACGCCCACGCTTTTGCTTGTTGCATTTAGATTTTCAGGACTAACAGCAGGCCAAGAGGCCAACTCTGAAGGCAGCTTTTCATGTGATTGTGGATGTCTGTCACTTGCCAGTTCTATTAAAATTGGAAGAAATACAAACAAATCATTGAAGGTCTTTGAGACATCGTGGCCCCGTGCATTTGCAGCTGTGCCCATTGCACTTAACCTGAAAGAATACTGGCTCATGAAGAGTTTTTGTGTTTAACAAAGACAAATGGCAGATGTGACGCCGATCTTCACCGGGACAGGGCAAAGGGCAGTGGAGAGCCATCGGGAGTCACGTTAATGGAGACTGATCTTTGTAGCTGTGTTTTATTTTCAAATATCAGTAGGGAGCAAACTTCTTGGCTATGTGGCTTTTGCTCAACATTTTCTTGGTATAATATGGTTCAGCTAGATTATTATAATTATAATCTATGGGGGCTGTATCCATGACGGCAACCTAGATTTTGAAGTCTTTTCCAAAGGTTTTTTTCTATCATTGGGTCTGTCTCCTGCCGCTTAAATCCCTCACAGTTGTAGGGAGATGCGAATAGGATATTCTTTGCTCTCCACTGTCTATCCCTGTCTGCGTTCTTATTTATTGTCTTTACTATGTGCCAGTTGTTGTGCTACCTGCTTTCCATTGTCCCTTCATTAGCACCGCTCCTATATTGAATTCCGCATCTCCTATTTAGTTGCCACTGTTGACCATGGCAAAGGGGACCTCCCATCCCTTTTTTGGTTTTACCGCCTTCTCCCATTTTCCTTTCTTCACACTAAGACCTCCCAATGTCTCGGTGACAAAACCCATGTTGATAAGATTGGCCATGAGTTACTCATTGTTGATGCTGGATTAAAGGTATAAAGGGGTTCATTATACTAGTTTTCTACTTTTATGTAAGCTTGAAATGAAAAGTTAAAACATTTCATGTTGATGACCCTTCCAAAATCCTGGACTTAGCTTTCCTGAATATGGTCTTTGCTTCCATTTCAGCTACCATGGGCAAGACCACATGTTGGACTTCAATATCACTTAGACTGTTTCTCCCCCAAGATCTCCAGCCATGAAATTTCCTTATTTGGATTCACTTTCCACCTTGCCCACTACTACCCCATCTTTCCTACCAAGTTCATTATTGACCAACACCCAGATCTCAAATCCCCTTACTACTCTCAGTTCTTAGAATTCATTTGTTTTCATTTTGGCTTCAGTTAAGCTCCTGCCTAGCCTAGGTCCCTTGGATTGGACCATGAGATGATTCTCATACCACCACCCTAATTCAATACTCACTTGTCTTTATATGATACCTGCTCTTCCAATCTTCACCCATAGAAGCCCCGCTACACATATTTTCTCCTGCTTACTTGGTAGCAAATATACTCCAGACCCCATTACCTGGGTACAGTCCATATGCCAGAAAGTAGCAAATATTATGGAATATATTATTATTATGGAATATTCCTTTATGGAATATCCTACGAGTTTCCATCATCCATTTATTTTAACTCACATCTTAACCATCCAGAGCAGCACTGTCCGCTAGAACTTTCTCTGAAGATGGAAATGTTTTCTGAATCACTACTGTTCAAAATGGCAGCCACAAGCCACATGTCCTATCTATCAAGCACTTGAAATGTGACTAGTGAGATTGAGACACTGAAATTTAACTGTATGAAGTTTTCTTGATTTAAATTTAAATAGCCACATGTGGCTAGTGGCTACCATGTTGGACAGCACGGCTCCAGAGCTTTGGGGCATTTTTCTAATTTCAGCGCCATTGCTGCTACCTGGAGAATCTTCCTACCAAGATGGTATGATCCCTTCTCACCGCAAGGGCAGCTCTTCTGTACTGTGGATACTTTCTCTCTTTCTGGTGCTTTTGTTGTTGTCCCTGGGGTAGCCTGACTTGATGCTGGGTACAGAGATCGGAAACGCTGGGTTGTTGGCCCCTGTCTCACTCTCTCCTTCTGCGAGGCCATCTTTCATGCTTTATTTCAGCACCAAATGCCTGGAATTCCATTGTCTGTTTCCTGAACCCCTGTAATGAAATGGCCTCTGGCTAGTTTCCTTGCCACCATCTAGGGTCCATTCTTCACCCAGAAGATAGAATGAATGTATTAAAATGAAATTCATACTTCCTTTTCTCCTCTTTTGCCATTTCAGGGGTGTTATGAATGCCTTAGCCTAAAATTCTCCTCTTCTGTTTTTTGCAGAGCTGGCTCCCATCCTTAGAATCTCAGCTTAATTGACACCTTCTCAGAGAGGTCTTCTCTGACCTGTCTAAAGAACATCCTCATCTTACTGTCTCAGGCCCTGTTTTGTCCTTTGTAGCATTTATTGCAGTTTGTTCCTCTTTTATTTGTTTGTTTAATTGTTTTCTCCTATACTATGAACAGTCTACAAAGATAGGGATCACAGTAGTTTTTCCTTCCTCCCCGTTGGATCTCTACTACTTAACATGTGATAGAGACTCAATAAAGAATTGTTGGATGAATTACTGAGTAATGTCCCTTTTCTTCCTAAGGGAGCATGATAGGCTATCCTCTTCCTTCTTAAAGTCTGGTCCATGGACTGGCAGCACGGCACCGCCTGGACTTTTGTTAGAAATGCAGAATTTCAGGCCCCACCCCAGACCCACTGTATCAGAGTTTGAGATGGTTCTATCAGACTGACTGGGAGAAGAGAGTGGGGCGCTTCTTGTCACTGCCCCCTGCGTTCCACCACTGGCTCCAGACCCATCTGTGGCCCTCGTAGTGGTTTTCTTTCTATTCAAGGGGAATAAGAATGTCTCTCCAACAACAGAAATGTACAAAGTCTCCTGACTATTCCCTGGAAATGGGGATTTACATTTTTCATGTCTGTTTGTCAGCTGCGTGGGCTCATTTGAGGCTGGACTGCAGGGCTGTACTGAGGACAGAATTGCTGGTTGAAGTCCTGACGTGTTGCCCACTGGCTGTGTGAGATTGGGCGTATTACATAACCTCTCTGCGTCTATTCAATACCTGCGTTAAAAACATAGTCAGGTGGTACACCCAGACAATGGAATATTATTCAGCACTAATAAAAAAGGAGCTATCAATACATTAAAAAACATGGAGAACCTTAAATGCATATCCCTAAGTGAAAAAAGCCAATCTGAAAAGGCTACATAATGTAGGATGCCAACTATATGACATTCTGGAAAAGGCAAGACTAGGGGAGACAGTAAAATGATTGTTGGTTACCAGGGGATGGTGGGGAGGAGAGGGGTGAATAGGTGGAGAATTTTTAGGGCAGTTAAAATACTCTCTTTGATACTAAGATGAGCACATGTCATTTGTCCAAACCCATAGAATAGGCACCAAGAATGGACCTTAATGTACACTGTGGACTTTGGATGATTACAATGTGTCAATGTAAGTTCATGAGTTGTAGCACAGGTAGCACTCTGGTGGGGGATGTTGATAATGGGGGAGGCAGTGTGTATGTGTGTGGAGGTGGGGATATATAGGAAATTTCTGTATCTTCCTCTGGATTTTGCTGTGAACCTAAAACTCTTTTTAAAAAATTGCCTTAATAAAAAACAAACAAACAAACGTAGGCAGCATTTATAGAGTGCTTACAACGAGCCAGGCCCTGCACTAAGTGCTTTACTTGACTTCATGCTTAACATTCACAAAACCCTATTAGATGCCTTTTTGTGATCATTGTAGCGAAGATGGAGATTTGGGGCTCCGAGACATGGAGTACTTTGCACAAGGTTACATAGCTGGTAAATGGCTAAGATGGACTTCAAACCCAGGGCTGCCTGTCTCCAGACTCTGATCCCCTGGTGTGGTGCAGCTCTTGGATGACAGTGCTTGGGGTTCTTGTGACATCCCAGTGAAAGAATACAGTGTTGATAGACTGTGATTAAGCCTTGTGTAAATGCTAGTTATAATCTGGAGTGGAGACAAATGGCCATGTCCCTCAACACATGACCAGCTTGTACATATGGTCCTGGATGGGGGTGTCTCAGCCAGCTACACCATCTCTGCTAGTGTCCAGACTTCTGGCTCTTCCCTGGGAGGTTCACAACGTGGACTGCTGGGATGTACCCCTCTCCCTGGACGAGGGAGATGATCTAAATGAGAAGCCAAGGGAGGATTGCTCTTCTCCAGGTACTGCACACAAACCCAAGACCTGGACTCCTGCAGGATTCTGGCTGCTCTGTCGATCTGTTCCTGATAAGTAAGAGGAGAGGAACCACAAAGTGCTCAGGCCCCCAGAACCAAGATCACAAATTGCTCACTAGGTATCCTATTCTATGCACTTCCGTCATCTCTGCAAGCAACACAGAACAGAAAACTCATCCCCTTTTTACACCTGGGGAACAGAACAGAAGTAGAAAGAGATGAAATCATTTGCCTAAGGTCACAGACTTCACCATGCTTAAGAGCAAGAACCAGGAACTTAAACATATCTTTACTCCAAATTCAGAGCTTTCTCTAGCAGATGCGTATGCCTAAAAAGCTGGCATTTCAGTTCTTTTATGCTCAGTTCCATTTCAGCATTTCTTCTGATGTATGGTCCAAATTCTGCTTCAGTGCATCTTGCTCAAAACTCGTTTCTTTGGTAAACCATCTTCTAATCTCATATGACCACAGGCTCTCCTTATATGGAAGCTCCTGAGCATGGTCTTTGAAAAATGACATCATAATCCTAAAAAGAAAGGAAGGAAATTGAAACCAATCTTTGTGACATACTGTTTTTATTTGGTTGCTTGTGCTATTTAGATGAAGGGGCTGCAGATAGGAACTATATCTTTTCCATGTTTCATACCATGCTTAATAAGTTCACAGAATATAATAAATGTTTCACAGGCCAATGAAAACTTCCAAAACATAACCTATTGGGGAGGGTGTAAAATTATTCGTGGCTGACATTGATGAGAGGATCAGAGTTTTTACCCTACAGGGAGAAGACACCTTGACACCCAGAGAATCTAGGAGTTATTCTTAGGAAAACCAGATACAGAGTATTTCAATAAAACTTATTTCCAGCATGAATGTTATTATGACATATACAAATGTGCATAATAATAAGGTTCTAATTTATGCCACTCTATGATAAAACTAATAGTTGGTGCTTGTTATTTATCATATGATGCACTAATTTTAATAGAATTCTTCAAAGAGGATCATTATTGCTGATAGAATGAGATAATATATGTATAGGAGAGCATGTGTATAGTAAATATCATATATGTGTAAATGATTATCTTAATAATGGAATCATTTCAGATGTCTGAACAACTGAATGAGCATTGTGGAATTATCGGAAAATGAAAGTTCAAAGATGTTGGACAAATAAAATTTGAAATTGAACCATCCACACTGTATGACAGTTACGTGGAGTGTCAGAGAAAAGATTAACTGGAATAGGAGGGAGGAGAAAGTCCTTCAGCAAATTTTGAACATCTGCTTCCTTAGTTTAGCTGTTGCAATGTCCTGATAACAATTTTTATTGCAAATGAAACCATTTCCTAATGTGTGACTGAAAGGCTTAGTGCTTATGTATCCTGTAATAGTCTAAGCATAGCTATAGAAGACGGTGAATGAATACAGAGAAATTCGGGGTCAATAAAGGAGTAGGTACATAGCACCCCTGGGAAGTAGAGCCTGTGAGGGGCTCACGTCCAGGTCAAAGGTCAAGGCTGGTATGAATGGGTGGGAGCAGACTGACCTGGAGGAAGGTGTCCTCAAGTAAGAGCTAGGCAGGGGGATGGGCTCTCATAGTCTTGTGAGAAAGACAGTTAAATTAATAAATGCAAAGTGCTAGGTGCTATGATGATGACGATGAGGATGATGATGACTTTTTTGATCATTTATTAGGTATCCAGTGTATATTTTACCTGCATTTCTATGTATTGAAACACTTTATGTGAACACTCTGACACACAGGAGTAATTACAGGATGCTTTGAAATCCCATAAGAGGGATCTCTAACCTAGTCTAGGAGGATTAGTTTAGGTTTGCAGGAGAAGATGAATGTCTTAAATCAGAGTGGAGAGGCGATGGAAGTACAAGAGGGGAGTAGGGTGGAGAGAGGAGGGAATTCACGTGGCACATCAGAATGGCAAAAAGCTAAAGTGATTCCCTCTCCACCAGACTTTAGTCCTTGTCAGTGTTATCTATGAAGTAATCGCTGGCGAGAGAGTCATCCTGTATATAATCAGAAAAATTGAGTTCCCCCTCCAAAGCTGCTCATACTATTTATGGTAGATATTGTTCTCGTTCACCAATATATCTGGTCTCCTCTCCAGTCGCATAGAAGATTAAGTTTCCCTTATCCCCAAAGACATAGCCATGGATTTGCTTTGGCCAATGACGTGTGTACAGAATTGAATTGGGTGGAGGCACATAAACGTTGGTGTGCTGTTCGCCCTACTCCTCTTTGTTTCATTGAACCAGATCGTGTACAGCTGTAAGCAGGTGGAGCCTCTGTCAGTTTGGATCCTCACTCAGTGTCTGAGAAGGACTCCTGAGGGTCACCTTGACCCACAGCAAGTTTCGAGTGAGAAATCAATTTCTGTTCTGCTAAGTCGCTAAATTTTGGGGGGTGTTCATGACTGCAACATAACATTTTCTCTACTGTTTGTTTTTATTGCTGTTGAAAACATTTTTGTTTTTAAATTTGCATCTTGTTTTTGTGTCCTTTGACTCACTTTTACCATAAAGTATTGTCTATGGGCTCTTAATGGCATCTATATTTTTGCTGGAATGAAATGACCTTTGAAAATAACATACTATTATTTACAAATCTTATGGTGAATTTCAGATGGGAGTTTGAGTTAAAAATATAAGAAATTCTTCTATTAACGAAGTGAGAGAGTGGCATTGACATATATACACTACCAAATGTAAAATAGATAGCTAGTGGGAAGCAGCCGCATAGCCCAGGGAGATCAGCTCAGTGCTTTGTGACCACCTAGAGGGGTGGGATAGGGATGGTGGGAGGGAGGGAGACGCAAGAGGGAGGGGATATGGGAACATATGTATATGTATAACTGATTCACTTTGTTATAAAGCAGAAACTAACACACCATTGTAAAGCAATTATACTCCAATAAAGATGTTAAAAAAAATCCTATATGGGTAATATTCTGCGAAACATACTCAATACTGTACTATTACCGTCAGTGTTTTGATGCTTGTTTTTTCTTTCTACTGGATAATACATTCTACATTTTCCCTATCATCACTAATGAAAGAGAACTTAATTTTCAGGTAACATGACGTTCCTATATTTATTAGGAAACCAACTCCTTAAAAATGGTAGTTGTGGGTTAAACCCATATATCCTTCTGGAACTGTTTTTCTTTTTATAGAGAATGTTTCCAGTACATTGCTAGACCTCACGGTTTGTGTTAATTAAAATATGCATTAATACACCTCACTGAAGCCGGAATTTCAATGTTAGACACTTTCCGATGGTATGAGAAAGTTGGGCCCAAACTTGCAAATTTGGCCTAGTTTATTGCTTAGCATCTGCTATCAGTTTTGTTTCCCAAAGTAATTCAAAGGCAAAGGTGAAACAGGTTAATAAAAATTCAGGCGCAACTACATTGGTAGACTAGATGATTAAGATGAGAGGCTGACCTGAAACAAGAGCAAAATTTCCAGTGAAATTCTGTTTATTATGTAATTTGCAAAGGATTAGGGAATCATAGTCTTTTCTGGGGTGTTTTAATTTGGAGACTCAGAAAAAAAGGTAGGAGATTATAAGATTTCTTCCTATAGAAGATCTTGCTTCCCACCAAACAGAAAAGATTGCTCATCAGAGTTTTTTTTTTCTTTCTTCCTTCTCTTCTTTTTTTATTTTTAAAGAAAAACAAAACAGTATTTTTATTGTAATATTTCATAGTATCTTATTGTAATTTGAAACATACCATGGGATTTATAAAGTGAGCTGCCACCCACTGATAACTTTTCGGAACCTAAAGGATTTTCATGAGATGTCTTAAAACCTTACTGTGACAGCATTTACATAAGAGCAGTATTTATTATAATATGGTTATCCTCCTGGACCCAGAGAGTCTAGTTACTAAAGAGATAAAGTGATTTGTTTGCTTTATTGATGAGACTCATCTTACCTATAAGACAGTGTTCTATGACGATTCAAGGACAGTATTCAGAAAAATTTCCAATATATGTGTACATTCTTTTTTTTTGTACCTGTTTGTGCCTTTTTGTACCATTTATTTGACTTCATTTTCTAATTTTTAAAATCTATTCCTCACATTTCTGCACATAGTTCTTTATGTTTCTCTCACACCCCCTTCCCTGCCCTTTCCCCCCTTTCTTCTCCCCCCTGATGCAGCCCTGCCTGACGTCCACTATCATGCTTGTTCGGCCTCTTAGCTTCTTGGGGGAAATAGGATGAGATGTTTTAAACTTCCTTTGGCAAAAAGAGGCATATTTTCTGATCATCCTTTCCCGACCCTTTGACTTAGCAGGTATTGGGGACTTGTTTTAATATTTTCACAACCATTGTCATGCAGGTTACATCATCCAATCGCCTCACCAAGCTGGGCTCTGAACAAAGAGATATAAAAAATGTGAATGATAAGGCTTCCCAGGTGGCGCAGCGGTTGAGAGTCCGCCTGCCGATGCAGGAGACACGGGTTCGTGCCCCGGTCCGGGAAGATCCCACATGCCGCGGAGCAGCTGGGCCCATGAGCCATGGCCGCTGAGCCTGCGCGTCCGGAGCCTATGCTCCACAACGGGAGAGGCCACAACAGTGAGAGGTCCGTGTACCACAAAAAAAAAAAAAAAAAAAAAAAAAAAAAAAAAGTGGGAATGATAAGACCTACCATGGCAAAACAATTTAACACCAGACTATTTCACGTAGTGCATAACTTACTGCTATACACAAAGGTTAAATTATGTGGTAAGATAATTATAGATTAAAAATTGTGCCTTACAGATAATACGTGCAAAATAAAGTAGAATAAAGAGTGATTCACTTGAGAGCAGAATTACACCATTACCAGAAAAATTAAATTCTACGCCTTGAGATTCCGCTTTCCCTCGTGGGGTTCATCCTGAGTGCACTTGTTTCTCTTTCATTTGGTTTCTCTTTCCTGTTCTGTGTCCTCTGAGAAATCAGTCTTCTTCAGGTAGTTTGCTAGCGGAGTCATTGGCGCTCTGAGCAGGAAGTCACAGTCAAGGGCAGAGATTGGATCGTCAAAGATGGAGAATTGGTGGTCTCCCCAGTTCTCCTCCAGTGTTCATTTCCAGTACACTGTGTGGTCTGTAATAGCTGCTTGGTGGAGGAGAATCAAAGGCTTTAGGCTTCTCCACAGGTGCGAGTGTGCACGCACACACGTGGACAGCAATCTTTTATGTGCAAATGCACGTATTCAATTACTTCAGGGTCTACGCATGTTTACCTTTCTGATTCATATATATATGAGCACACACACGATATCCTGTTACCAGACTTCTCTGTACAGGTAGAACACCTTGTATGTTTTCTTCTGTTTTCACCTTTGTAGATGACTTGTTTCATTAATGAACTGTCTCCATCAGCTTAATATGCACCAGGACAACAGAGCCAAGAATCCTCTCAAACAACTTCTATTAGTGTTTAGAATGTACTATAAAAGTGATGGTGAAAATTCATTTATATTTCCTGAGCACAATACCAGCTGAAGTTGAAGGAAGGTGGTCCAGGATTGTATTGAGTGCAAAGGGAAAATGAGGTGGAGAAAAACTTGCCTTGGATAGGAATTTCCTTTTTTGTGTGGCGGTAGAATGCGGATTAAGGAGGACGGTGAGCACATTGATAACTTACTTTTTTATTACAAAAATTTATCCACCTGATTTTTTATTATAGGAACATTCACAACTTATTTTTTTATTAGAAAAGTAGGGACTTCCTTGGTGGTGCAGTGGTTAAGAATCCACCTACCAATGCAGGTGACATGGGTTCCAGCCCTGGTCTGGGAAGATCCCACATGCCGCGGAGCAACTAAGTCCGGGAGCCACAACTACTGAAGCCCGCGCGCCTAGAGCCCGTGCTCCGCCACAAGAGAGGCCACCGCAGTGAGAAGCCCGCGCACTGCAACGAAGAGTAACCTCCTCTCATCGCAACTAGGGAAAGCCTGGGCCCAGCAATGAAGACCCAACGCAGCCAAAAATAAATAAAATTTAAAAAAAAAAGAATAGTAAAACATACTTTATAGGAAAAAGAAATACAAATCAGCACACCCCAAAATTCACCTCAGTTTAAAAATACATTGGGATTAGATCTGCACTGAAGGATCTGTGCCACCTATTAAGAGTAGTTATCGTTGGGGAGGGATTGCTAGTTCAGTAATTTCATTTTTGTGGTTCGTTTGGAGAGAACCAGAGAGTTGCTTTAAAAATGCTGTTAAATTAGACCTGTGTGAGAGACAACTGTAAACTACTTGAAAAAGAAGAATAACAGCAAAAAATCTGTGAAAACCTAGAAATGTGAAAACCTAGAAATTAGAGAAAATGCTAATCATGTCCCAAGTTCTATAAGCTTCTTTTTCCCTTTAAAGAGCCAGACTGGAATGGTAGACAGCACTACCTAGACGTGTGCAGGCACACGCAGCGCTACTGGCATTTGATAATCAAAGAGGAGCCTATGGCTTTATAGCAGCAGATTATCAAATACATGTGCATTTGTATATTTTAAATTGTGAAAAAATCTTTAAGGTACTTTGTATCGTTTTTTTTTTTAAACTTAATTGACTGTTGGACCACTTGTCCTACTCTTTCTTTCCACCTTTCATTCTATAGAATAGTAAAAAACATAATCTAGTCAACCCGGGCAAACTTCATCACTTCTGGTTTTCTTAGACTTTCAGACTTTTTTTTTTAAGACTTTAAAATTTTTTTAAATTAGATTTTTTAAGGTAAGGTAACGTAGATTTACATGCAGTTGTAAGAAATAATGCAGGTAGGTCCTGCGTCCTCTTTATCCAGTTTCCTGCCACGGTAACATCTCGGAAAACTAGAGTAAAATATCACACAGGATACTCATGATGATACAGTCAAGAAACAGAACATTTCATCCCCACAAGATCCCCTCTGTTGCTTCTTCTCTTCCACCCCACCTCCTCCTTAATTCCTGACAACCACTAATCTGTTCTCCATTCTTTTATTTTGTCATTTTAAGAATGTTATATAAATGGATTCACATAGTACATAACCTTTTGGGATTGGTGTTTTTTCACTCAGCCTAATTCTCTGGAGAGTCATTCAGGTTGGGGCATGTATCAAGAGTTCCTTCCTTCTTATTCCTGGGCAATATTCCATGGTATGGATGTACTGCACTTTGTTTATCATTCACCTATTGAGAGATATTTATTCTGGCTATTTCCAGTACTGAGTTATTATGAATAAAGCTGCTGTAAGCATCAAATACAGGTGTTTGTGTGAACATAATTTTTCATTTCTCTGGGATAAATGTCCAGGAGTATACTTGTTGTATTGTATGGTAGTTGATCACTTAGTTTTTCAGAAAGTGCTAAATTGTTTTCTAGAGTGGCTGTGCCTTTTCCCATTCCCACCAGTAAGGGATGAGTAATCCACACCCTTGCTAGCATTTGGTGATGCTGCTATTTTTAAATTTTAGCTGTTCTGATGTGTAATGCTATCATTATGGTTTTAATTTGTGTTTCTTTCATCGTTAATGATGTTGAGCATCTTTTCATGTGCTTATTTGCTATCCGTATGTCTATTTGTGCCTTTTGCCCATTTTCTAATTGGGTTGTTTACGTTTTTACTGTTGAGTTTTGAGAGTTCTTTATCCTGGATACTAGTCCTTTGTCAGATATGTGCTTTGTAAATATTTTTTCCCAACCTATACCTTGTCTTATCATTCTCTGAACAGGGTCTTTTATGAAGAAAAGTTTTAAATTTTGATGAAGTCCAACTTAGCAATTTTTCTGTTTATATGTCATACTTTTGGTGTCACATCTATGAACTCTTTACTTAATCCTGGATCCAAATATTTTCTCTTGTTTTTTTCCTAAAAGTTTTATTTTCTATTTAAGACCAGGATTCATTTTAGGTTAATTTTTATAGAAACTGTAAAACTCAGGTTGAGTTTCTTTCTTTCTTTCTTTTTTTCTGTGGATGTCCAATTGCTCCAGCACCATTTGTTGAAAAAGTGGTTTTTCCTCTATTTTTGCTTTTGTCCCTTTGTCAAGAATCAGTTGGGTGTACCTGTGTGAGTTACTTCTGGTTTCTCTGCTCTGTTCCACTCACTTATGTGTCTATACCTCAGCCAGTACCACACAGTATTCATTACTGTAGCTATATAATACATCTTGAGATTGGGTACATTCTTGCCTCCCTAAAATGGAGGAGGAAAATTTTTCCTATGTAGGAAAAAATCCCAATTCTTCCCTGTGAGTCTTCTTTACTACTTACATAAAACCCTTTACTTGTGCTCATCGAATGTGTATTTCCCCACACCAAGTAATTCTCTGAAACACCAGCTGTTGTGTCCTATGACCTTGCAGAACACATTTATATATTCCAAAAAATTTTTCTTGTAGATTTTTGGAATTTTATACGTGGACAATCATGTTTGGTACAAATAAGGACAATTGTATTTCTTCCATTCAGATCTATATGCCTTTTTCCCCCCTTTTTTGTCTTACTGCATTAGTTACAAATTTCAGCACTATGTTGAATAAGAGTGGTGAGAGTTGAAATCCTTGCATTGTTCTCAGTCTTAGGAGGGAAGCATTCAGTTTTTCACCATTAGTGGTTTTTTTGTTTTTGGTGTATATATTTTTTTGGTAGCTGTTCTTTTTTTTGTTCTTTTTTTTTTTTTTTTTTTTTTTTTTTTGCGGTATGCGGGCCTCTCGCTGCTGTGGTCTCTCGCGTTGCAGAGCACAGGCTCCGGACGCGCAGGCTCAGCGGCCATGGCTCACGGGCCCAGCCGCTCCGTGGCACGTGGGATCCTCCCAGACCGGGGCACGAACCCGTGTCCCCTGCATTGGCAGGCGGACTCTCAACCACTGCGCCACCAGGGAAGCCCGGTAGCTGTTCTTTCTTAAATTGAAGTTCTACTATGTCTATTTTTCTGAGAGTTTTTATTATTAATGATTGTTAAATTTTGTCAAATTTCTTTTCAGTTCAGTTGATATGATCACATGTAGGATTATTGGTTGTTCTTCACTCTCCACTACTGAGAAGGAATTCATTCTTTAGGACCATGACATATATGGCTACTGCTATCTGCCCTGAAGCCAACGGTCCTGCAATATTGTCTGGTTATCAGGTCCTTGCAGGTCATTCTACATATTTCTCAGGACACTTGCTATTCAGTTCTAACAGTGTTCTTTCAACACCTTTTGCTTTTTAAGCTCGCTTGGGAGTATAGAAAAATCTAGAGGCTCTCCTATACGACTATGGGGCTAGGACTCTTGGGTGTTTATTGGGGTAGCATGGTAAGGGTGGAGAAACCAAAATTCTATTAAGAAGTCTCAATTCAGGCCTGTCCTTGTTATGTGTGGGATATGAAGGCCTCATATTATAAGTCCAACTATACAAAAGCTATTAAAACAACTATCAAATTCTTAAAGATATGTCCAACCTTCTTACCTTAATAAAATAACTCTATAATGACAAAAAATAAAAATATGCATAAAAATATGTTTTGTATATGACTGAAAGTCAGCAAAATATCTAAGGTGGCTGAATTTAATTATTATTTTGCATATATGTGCATTTTATTGAGGGGCCAATGAGGTTTGCATAAGTAATAAGATAAAGGCACACATAGTTCATATATTAATATATCTCTATTTCATAAAACTTGTTTTTTGTGTACTCATTTCAGCAAAATCACTAGTTATGTTGTTATTACCAAGGTTTTCACATAATTTGTATTCTATTGATAACAAGGCTAAATGTTACAGTCTTTTCAAATGCATAGTGCTTCTTATGTAGTTTTCATTAATTTCAATTTGGATCAACTTTCTTCTGCTGAGACAATAGTAAATGAATTTATCAATAAAAAATTTTAAGGATATATCTATATTTATATTTCCACATTTCAGTGGAACCCTACCTTATATGCTGACAAAATAATAATTTGTAATATGCAATATTATTGCCATGTTTAAAGGTGATATATAAAATCTGTGTTTACTGCCTAACTGGATTGTTTTGCCCCTTGAAGTTTTGCCCCTTGAAGATACATATATATGCCTTCAAGGGGCAAAACTTCAAGAATTGAGTGTCAATCCTCTTACACAAAGGGGAAAAATATATATATATTTTATACACATAAAATATAAAATCACGAAGGATTATTTCTGCAATTGTGGGAGTTGCTAGGCAAGTCTGAAATCCATATAGTAGGCTGTCAAGAAGAGCAGGCTGGAACTCTCCTGCACCAGCTGAAGATGAAATCCACAGGTGGAATTTCTTATTTTTCTTCTTCCTTCTTCTTTTCTTATGGCATTTCAGCTGATTGAATCAAGTCCAGTCCAATATCTAGAATAACATTTCTTACTTAAAATAAATTGATTATAGACTTTAATTACATCTACAAGATACCTTCACAACAACACAGAGATTAGTGGTGGGATAACTGGGGTCTTCTTGTCCTCCATAATTTCATGAGCCAATTTCTGTAATAAGTCTTCTCATATATATATTTCTCCTCTTGGCTCTGTTTCTCTGGAGGACTCCAGCTAGTACAGCACTTTTAAGAAAGTATACATATTACATTTACTCTATAAAGTTTCTATGGAGTTATAGAGTACATTGCATCAAAACCTAACTTTGGGAGTAAATTCTATTAGTCCCATTCATCCACCTTCTCTGCCAATCTCTGAGCGCTACAAGGGAGACCCTGAGTCTTATTCACTTTTGTACTCCAAAGCTCAGCACAGTCTTGCTGATAGAGGATGAATTCAAATTTCAATAAAAGAAAATGACCATAGTTAACATTTACTGAATGCCTAAAATATTCCAGGCAAAGTTCTAGGAACTTCATATATAGCCGACCCAGTGTCTTGGTTTGCTGCGACTGAGGGGTTTCTGAGATATGACACTTTGAGTGGTAAAACTGTAAAGGTCCTAGGCAAATTGGGATGGTTCATCATTCTGTCACATGTAATAACTCCAAGCAAACTGTAGAGTAATTTACAGTCTTTAAACAATAAAACATTGTGGACTTATTATTGTCCTCAAATTACAAGAATACTGAGAAAAGCTCATTAGCTGTTCTTAGTCCCACTGAGTCTTCAGGTTTTCAGTAAATTCCTTAGAGGCAGCAAGTTCTTTAAAAGTGCTTTTTTTTAAAAAAAAAAAAAAACCCAAAACTTTATTTTATATTGGAGTAGAGTTGATTAACAATGTTGTGTTAGTTTCAGTTGTACAACAAAGTGATTCAGTTATACATATACGTGTATCTATTCTTCTTCAAATTCTTTTCCCAATTAGGTTGTTACATGATATTGAGCGTTCCCTGTGCTACAGTAGAAATATGATATCGCTTATGTGCGGAATCTAAAAAAAATTATAGAAATGAACTTATTTACAAAACAGTAACAGACTCACAATCTTAGAGAATGAACTTATGGTTAGGGGGGTGGGGTAGAGTGGGGGGGCAGGCGGGAGGGATAGTTAGGGAGTTTGGGATTGACATGTGCACACTGCTATATTTAACTCAGTGCTTTGTGATGACCTAGATGGGTGGGATGGAGGGGGTGGGTGGGAGGGAGGTTTAAGAGGGAGGAGATATATGTATACATATAGCTTATTCACTATGTTGTACAGCAGAAATGAACAAAACATTGGAAAGCAATTATACTCCAACAAAAAAAATATTTTTTAAAGGATAACCAACAAAAGACCTACCGTAAAAGTACTTTTTTTTTTAAATTACAAAATCTGTGTTTTCCTCAAAATGTACAATAGGACAGGATTACAGAGCACTCTATTTCTATATTTGGGAATATATTTACTATTGGTAGAGGTTTTTTGGGCTGTTTCATACATTATCTCATTTAACTCTGACAACAAATTCTGGGGGTAGAAATTACTATTCTCTTTTATAGATGAGGAAATGGAGGCTCAGAAGAGTAAAATAATCTACTTCAAGTCACAGGCAAGTGGCAAGACAATGAACAGTGCAATTGCAGCTCTTGCCCTTTCTAAGGCTGCACACACTCTCTCTCAAATAGTAGAGAAATCTGATGTGAAGAGGGCATGTCCAAAATGTATATGCCAGTGGTTCTCTAATCAGAATCCCACCTCCAGGTTTCACCAGGATAAAGAAAGGCGCTGCTCTCTGGTCCCTAATTCAGTGGGGGCGCATATTAGGTTTTCCAAGGATGCTCTGGCTTTTTGCTCTGGAAGCAGGACAGGGCAGGCTCGGTGTTCTATAGAATGCACATACCTTTGGGTAGAAAGTAGAGATCTCAGCTTCCATTCAATCAACTGGCTCCAATTTCCATGAGTGTTTGGGGAGAAGTAAAGTGCCCCAGCGCTCTCTACTACAAATTCCCTTTCAAGGTCTCCCCCTAATTAATTCATAGTCTTTGCTTTCACAAGTGTTTGAAGGTTATAAGTCACTGGACCCTTTTGCCTCCTCAGCAAGACCTCTGGGAATATGACCCTCACATAGAGAAGACGTGGTGTAACTGTCATGAAAACGTGCCACTCTGATCTCCTGCTGCAGGGAGCTCACTTGACTGACAGCACCAGAGGCTGTGCTCTGAATCTGTCCCTGTTTGTGCCAAAGTCCTCATGGACTACTCCCAGCCAACGACCGTGTATGTCAAGGGTACTGAGACAGGCCTATCAGGTGGGGAACTTTTGTGAAGTGGTGTTGGCACCAGAACTTTCGACTGGACTTCTTCAAACCTTAGAGATTAGCTGGAGGCTGAGAATCTTCCTACCCAGCTTTCCTTTTTCCCTCCCCCCTTTACCATGGTCAGACATGAATTGCATTCTTAAGGTTCCTCCTGTCTCCCCTGCTGCCTTCCCCTTTTCCCTAATAGACCTTTTCCTCAATACATCTCTTTCACGTCTACACCTGTCTTGGTGTTTGCTTCTCAGAGAACCTAAACTAACACATACAGGTACTGAATACCCACTGTCTTCAGTTTTGAGGACTTAGCCAAAATTCTAATCTGAGACAATAGGAAAAAATTGCATTTAATATCCTGCTACACATGCCATGGTTCAAATTTTAGAGTATTTGATTTAATAACAGATATCTGAAAGCAAAGCATTTTTGGCGGTGGGGGGAGGTGAGTGGGATGGAGAGTATATTTGTATCAATAGAACATTTGAGGAAAAATCATTTAGTTTGGACAATTCTCCAGTTTTCCAGCTCGGTTTACTTGTATAAATGGAAACCATATGGACCTAAAGAAAACCGAACAATAATAGAAGAGGGTTGTTTTGGGATGGTGAAGGCAGTTATGTGGCTTCTGAATTTATCTCTTTCTCTTACTAATGATGGTGTTGAATACAACCCTTCATCTCTCTGCATTATGCTGTCTTCATCTGAAGAGTGTAAAATATTTTCATTATACCCAAGAGAAAAATATTATCACTCCCATTTTGCAGATAATGAAACTAAGGCTGAGAGAGAAGAATTGAACTTGCCCAAGTTAACCCAGCTAGGAAATAATAGAATCAAGATTTGGATAGAAGGGTTGGTGGCTATAGTCTTTGCTCTTTTCATCCATTTAAAACCGTATTCAGTAATCTTTAATGTGTTTTCAATGATTAATTTATGGATTTATACACTTGAAATTAAAAGATAACACTTTGCCTAAAAGCACATTTTAACTGTGCATGGATTTTCTGTCAGTGAAAGGAACTACCTTATTGGACAATTGTAGTTTATTTTTCATTGGTTGCTTTACTGAGCCTCATCAAATGTATTTGCTTTGCAGAGCTGCAGTGGATTAATCCTGAATAAGTAATTTGGAAATGTTTTTATTCATTTCTATGGAAACCATCTATCTGGATTTTCATATATCAAGATCATAGAGATTTGTCCCAGTCCAATTGCAATCTTAGTTACAGCAGTGTCGGCTTACATATGAAGGGTATAGTTTTGCTCTGATGGCCCTTCAGAAATCTGTAATTGGTGTGGAACACTGACACTAACAGAATGTGTCTTATGAGGTCCTGTGAGTTAGGCTGCTGCAGATTAGTGGAATCTTTCTTGTTGGAACAAGTCCTTTGGAATTTATTAACACTCTCTGCCTCGTCCATTAACTACTCACTTCTCACACACTCCATCTGGTCTTCCTTTGCTAGCGTTTTAAAGAGTCAAACCTGAATCTGAGACTTAATTGACATCCATGGTGATATATACCAGACATATTCCTTGGCTTTTTATCCCCAAACAGGACGTTTTTTTTTCACTTTGGGATAACAGTACTACTTTTATATATTTTACTTCTACAGAGTAAGCTCCTATCTCTTTATTCTCAGAATACCTCATCTTGCCTCCAGTGTTACTTTACTCCCTGCCCGCCCCCCCCACCCAATGGTTTTAGGGCTTTTGGAGCCACAGTGTCTCTTTTCTTCTTCAGATTGCTGAGAGAGTTGTGTGTTTGTGTAGGGGTGGAGACTGGGGCTGTGCAAGTGCAGACCACCTGGAGATTATGAACCGTGTTTAAAGAAACAATACTGTGAGGGAGGGCCTATAGGTCTAAGAATTACGTTAGAATTTTAAGCCACAGATATGAATCCTGGGAGAGTGTAAAATGAATATGCAAGAAGACATGTCTATTATCTATTTATCTATCTATGTATCTTTTTATCTATCATCTATCATGTCCATTTGCCTATTTATCTATCATCTCTCTTTTTTCCTTTTTTCTTTCATGTTCAATAATTTCTTAAAACATTGATTAGCTACAACAGATTTATAATTTGTAAAACAGCATCTAATATGCCAAAATATTATCAACCCAGAAATACTAGGCTTTTAATGTAGAAAGAACTCATGCCCATTTACATGAACTTTGTTTATTCTGTTTTTTGTTTTTTTTAATTTTTATTACACCTACTGGTAGTATAGCTACATCACCTTTCTTCTGGTATATCCTTATATTTAAATTTTGTCTCCTGTTAGGATCATAAAATGAGTTTTTTTTTTTTTTTTTTTTTTTTGCGGTATGCGGGCCTCTCACTGTTCTGGCCTCTCCCGTTGCGGAGCACAGGCTCTGGACACGCAGGCTCAGTGGCCATGGCTCACGGGCCCAGCCGCTCCACGGCATGTGGGATCTTCCCAGACCGGGGCACGAACCCATGTCCCCTGCATCGGCAGGCGGACTCTCAACCACCACGCCACCAGGGAAGCCCAAAATGAGTTATTTTTAAACCAGTCTGACAATCTTATTCTTTTACTTGGTGTATTTAGTCCATTTATCTTTAATGAAATTACTGATATATTTGGTTTTATATCTCTCATCTTACTATTTGCTTTTAATTTGGTCTGCTTTATATTTTCTTTTCCCTCCTTTCTTGCTTTTTATAGAATTGATTAAATATTTTCAGTATTCCATTTTCCTCCTATTCATTCGTTAATTTTACAGTTATTATTATTATCATTAGTAGTTGTATAATGGTTAACCTAGAGATCACAACATGCCTTGATTTATTAAAATTATATTTTATCTCTTTCCTAATACTGCTGGAAATTTAGAACATTGAACTCTATTTACCACTCCCTCCTGTCTTTTGAATTATTCTTTTTATACATTTAATTATATATATATTTTAAATTTCACAATTTTTTTTGTATGGTCAATACTCATTTATAGTTACCCACATATGTATCCTTTTCTGGATTCTTAATTCTTGTTTTTTTCCATGTTTCCATCTGTGATCATTTTTTTCTCCTGAAAATCTCTCTTTGGTATTTTTTTTAGTGCAGACCCACTATTAATAAACGTCCTCAGTTTTTATTTGTCTGAAATTATCTATTGTTATTTTCAATTTTGAGGGAATTTTTTTTTTTAAGAGAGAAATCTGAGTTGGCTTTTGTTTTCTTTCAGCACTTTAACGATGTTATTATAGGAGCTTTCCTGGTGGTGCAGGGGTTAAGAATCTGCCTGCTAATGCAGGGGACATGGGTTCAAGCCCTGGTCCGGAAAGATTCCACATGATGCATAGCAACTAAGCCCGTGTGCCACAACTAATGAACCTGTGCTCTAGGGCCTGTGAGCCAAAACTACTGAGCCCGCATGCCACAACTACTGAGGCCTGCATGCCTATAGCCTGTGTTCTGCAACAAGAGAAGCCACCACAATCAGAAGCCCACGCACTGCAACAAAGAGTAGCCCCTGCTCACCACAACTAGAGAAAGCCCGTGTGCAGCAAAGAAGACCCAACACAGCCAAAAATAAATAAATTTATTTAAAAAAATGTTATTATAAAATCTTTTGGTTTCCATCATTTCTGTCGAGAACTAAGTTGAAAGTCTCATTGTTGATACTTTGAAAACAATATAACTCTCTTCTCTAGCTGTTTTTAAGATACTTTGTCTTGGAGATCTTCAAGATAGTGGAGGAGTAAGATGTGGAGATCACCTTCCTCCCCACAAATACATCAGAAATACATCTGCATGTGGAACAATTCCTACAGAACACCTACTGAACGCTGGCAGAAGACATCAGACTTCCCAAAAGGCAAGAAACTCCCCACGTACCTGGGTAGGGCAAAAGAAAAAGGAAAAAACAGAGACAAAAGAATAGGGATGGGACGTGCACCTCTGGGAGGGAGCTGTGAAGGAGGAAAAGTTCCCACACACTAGGAAGCCCCTTCACAAGCAGAGACGGCAGGTGGGAAACTTCAGAGCCACGGAGGAGAGCGCAGCAACAGGGGAGCAGAGGGCAAAGGGGAGAGATTCCTGCACAGCAGATCAGTGCTGATTAGAACTCACCAGACTGAGAGGCTTGTCTGCTCACCCGGTGGGGCAGGTAAGGGCTGGGAGCTGAGGCTCAGGCTTTGGAGGTCAGATGCCAGGGAGAGGACTGGGGTTGGCTGCATAAACAGTCTGAAGGGGGCTAGTTTGCCCCAACTAGCCAGGAGGGAGTCTGGGATAGAGTCTGGAACTGCCGAAGAGGCAAGAGACCATTGTTTTGGGGTGCATGAGGAGAGGGAATTCAGAGCACTGCCTAAATGAGCTCCAGAGATGGGAGTGAGCCATGGCTATCAGTGTGGACACCAGAGACGGTCATGAGAAGCTAAGGCTGTTGCTGCAGCCACCATGAAGCCTGTGTGCAAACACAGGTCACTATCCACGCCTCCCCTCCTGGGAGCCTGTGCAGCCCGCCACTGCCAGGGTCCCGGGATCCAGGGACAACTTCCCCGGGAGAACACACGGCGCGCCTCAGGCTGGCGCAACATCACGCCAGCCTCTGCAGCACGCAGGCTCACCCTGCATTCCATACTCCTCCCTCCCCCCGGCCTCAGTGAGCTAGAGCCCCCTAATCGGCTGCTACTTTAACCCCATCCTGTCTGGGCAGGGAACAGACGCCCACAGGCAAACTACACATAAAGGCGGGGTCAAACCAAAAGCTGAACCCCAGGAGCTGTGCCAACAAAGAAGAGAAAGGGAAATCTCTCCCAGCAGCCTCAGGAGCAGCAGATTAAATTTCCACAATCAACTTGATGTACCCTGCATCTGTGGAATACATGAACACAACGAATCATCCCAAAATTGAGGCAGTGGACTTTGGGAGCAACTGTAGACTTGGGGTTTGCTTTCTGCATCTAATTTGTTTCTGGTATTATGTTTATCTTACTTTAGTATTTAGAGTTTATTATCATTGGTAGATTTATTTATTCATTTGGTTGCTCTCTTCCTCCTTTTTTTAATATATACATATATATATATATTTTTTCCTTTTTCTCTTTTTCTGAGTGTGTATGTGTATGCTTCTTTGTGTGATTTTGTCTGTATAGCTTTGCTTTTACCATTTGTCCTAGGGTTCTGTCTGTCTGTTTTTTGCTTGTTTTTTTTGTTTGTTTGTTTTGTTTTTAGTATAATTTTCAGTGCTTGCTGTCACTGGCAGATTTGTTTTTTGGTTTGGTTGCTCTCTTCTTTCTTTTCTTTTTTTAATACTTTTTAATTTAAAAAATTTTTAATAATTATTTTTTATTTTAATAACTTTATTTTTTTCTTTCTTTCTTTCCTTTTTTCTCCCTTTTCTTCTGAGCTGTGTGGCTGACAGGGTCTTGATGCTCTGGCTGGATGTCAGGCCCGTGCCTCTGTGGTGGGAGATCTGAGTTCAGGACATTGGTCCACCACAGACCTCCCGGCTCCAAGTCATATCAAACAGCGAAGCTCTCCCAGAGATCTCCATCTCAACTCTAACACCCAGCTCCACTCAATGACCAGCAAGCTACAGTGCTGGACATCCTATGCCAAACAACTAGCAAGACAGGAACACAACCCCACCCATTAGCAGACAGGCTGCCTAAAATCATAATAAGGTCACACACACCCCCAAAACACACCACCGGATGCAGTCCTGCCCACCAGAAAGACAAGATCCAGCCTCACCCATCAGAACACAGGCACCAGTCCCCTCCACCAGGAAACCTACACAACACACCGAATCAACATTTGGTGTCTGGGGGCAGACACCAAAAACAACGGGAATGACGAACATGCAGCCTGAGAAAAGGAGACTCCCAAACACAGTAAGTTAAGCAAAATGAGAAGACAGAGAAACACAGAGCAGATGAAGGAGCAAGGTAAAAACCCACCAGACCAAAGAAATGAAGAGGAAATAGGCAGTCTACCTGAAAAAGAATTCAGAGTGATGATAGTAAAGGTGATCCCAAATCTTGGAAATGGAATGGAGAAAATACAAGAAACGTTTAACAAGGACCTGGAAAAACTAAAGAGCAAACAAACAATGACGAGCAACACTATAAATGAAATAAAAAATTCTCTAGAAGGAATCAACAGCCGAATAACTGAGGCAGAAGAACAGATAAGTGACCTGGAAGATAAAATAGTGGGAATAACAACAACAGAGCAGAATAAAGAAAAAAGAATGAAAAGAATTGAGGACAGTCTTAGGGACCTCTAGGACAACATTAAATGCACCAACATTCGAATTACAGGGGCCCCAGAGGAAGAAGAGAAAAAGAAAGGGACTGAGAACATATTTGAAGAGATTATAGTTGAAAATTTCCCTAATATGGGACAGGAAATAGTCAATCAAGTCCAGGAAGTGCAGAGAGTCCCATACAGGACAGGAGAAATCCAAGGAGAAACACGCCAAGACACATATTAATCAAACTATCAAAAATTAAATACAAAGAAAAAATATTAAAAGCAGCAAGGGAAAACAACAAATAACATACAAGGGAATCCCCGTAAGGTTAACAGCTGATCTTTCAGCAGAAACTCTGCAAGCCAGAGGGAGTGGCAGGACATATTTAAAGTGATGAAAGGGAAACATCTACAACCAAAATTTCTCTACCCAGCAAGGATCTCATTCAAATTCAACGGAGAAATTAAAACCTTTACAGACAAGCAAAAGCTAAGAGAATTCAGCACCACCAAACCAGCTTTAAAACAAATGCTAAAGGAACTTCTCTAGGCAAGAAATACAAGAGAAGGAAAAGACCTATGGTAACAAACCCAAAACAATAAAGAAAATGGTAATAGGAACATATACATCAATAACTACCTTAAATGTAAATGGATTAAAGCTCCAACCAAAAGACACAGACTGGCTGAATGGATACAAAAACAAGACCCATATATACGCAGTCTCCAAGAAACCCACTTCAGACCTAGGGACACATACAGACTGAAAGTGAGGGGATGGAAAAAGATATTCCATGCAAATGGAAATCAAAAGAAAGCTGGAGTAGCAATTCTCATATCAGACAAAATAGACTTTAAAATAAAGACTATTACAAGAGACAAAGAAGGACACTACATACTGATCAAGGGACCGATCCAAGAAGAAGGTATAACAATTGTAAATATTTATGCACCCAACATAGGAGCACCTCAATACATAAGGCAAATGCTAACAGCCATAAAAGGGGAAATCGACAGTAACAGAATCATAGTAGGGGACTTTAACACCCTACTTACACCAATGGACAGATCATCCAAAATGAAAATAAGTAAGGAAACACAAGCTTTAAATGAAACATTAAACAAGATGGACTTAATTGATATTTATAGTACATTCCATCCAAATACAACAGAATACACTTTCTTCTCAAGGGCTCATGGAGCATTTTCCAGGATAGATCATATGTTGGGTCACAAAGTCAAGGCTTGGTAAATTTAAGAAAATTGAAATCGTATCAAGTATCTTTTCCGACCACAATGCTATGAGACTACATATCAATGATAGGAAAAAAATCTGTAAAAAATACAAACACATGGAGGCTAAACAATACACTACTAAATAACCAAGAGATCACTGAAGAAATCAAAGAGGAAATATAAAACACCTAGAAACAAATGACAATGTAAACACAATGACCCAAAACCTATGGGATGCAGCAAAAGCAGTTCTAAGAGGGAAATTTATAGCAATAAAATCCTACCTCAAGAAACAAGAATCATCACAAATAAACAACCTAACCTTACACCTAAAACAATTAGAGAAAGAAGAACAAAAAAGCCCCAAAGTTAGCAGAAGGAAACAAGTCATAAAAATCAGTTCAGATATAAATGAAAAAGAAATGAAGGAAACAATAGCAAAGATCAATAAAACTAAAACGTGGTTCTTTGAGAAGATAAGAAAATGGATGAACCATTAGCCAGACTCATCAGGAAAAAATGGGAGAAGACTCAAATCAATAGAATTAGAAAATATATATAATTAGAAATGAAAAAGGAGAAGTAACAACTGACACTTCAGAAATACAAAGGATCATGAGATTACTACAAGCAACTCCATGCCAATAAAATGGACAACCTGGAATAAATGGGCAAATTCTTAGAAAAGGACAGCCTTCCAAGACTGAACCAGGAAGAAATAGAAAATATAAACAGACCAATGAGAAGCACTGAAATGGAGACTGTGATTAAAAATCTTCCAACAAACAAAAGCCCAAGACCAGATGGCTTCACATGCAAATTCAATCAAACATTTAGTGAAGAGCTAACACCTATCCTTCTCAAACTCTTCCAAAATATAGCAGAGGGAGGAACACTCCCAAACTCATTCTACGAGGTCACCATCACCCTGATACCAAGACCAGGCAGAGATGTCACAAAGAAAGAAAATTACAGACCAATATCCCTGATGAACATAGTTGCAAAAATCCTCAACAAAATACTAGCAAACAGAATCCAACAGCACATTAAGAGGATCATACACCATGACCAAGTGGGGTTTATCCCAGGAATGCAAGGATTCTTCAATATACGGAAATCAGTCAATGTGATAAACCAAATTAACAAATTGAAGGAGAAAAACCATATGATCATCTCAATAGATGCAGAAAAAGCTTTTGACAAAATTCAACACTATTTATGATAAAAAGCATCCAGAAAGTAGGCATAGAGGGAACTTACCTCAATATAATAAAGGCCATATATGACAAACCCACAGCCAACATCGTTCTAAATGGTGAAAAACTGAAACCATTTCCACTAAGATCAGGAACAAGACAAGGTTGTCCATTCTCACTATTATTCAACATAGTCTTGGAAGTTTTGGCCACAACAATCAGAGAAGAAAAATAAAAAAGGAATCCAAATCGGAAAAAATGAAGTAAAGCTGTCACTGTTTGCAGATGACATGATAACATACATAGAGAATCTTAAAGATGCCAACAGAGTTAATCAATGAATTTGTTAAAGTGGCAGGACACAAAATTAATGCACAGAAATCTCTTGCATTTCTATACACTAATGATGAAAAATCTGAAAGAGAAATCAAGAAAACACTCCCATTTACCACTGCAACAAAAAGAATAAAATACCTAGGAATAAACCTACCTAAGGAGACAAAATTCCTCTATGCAGAAAACTATAAGACACTGATGAAAGAAATTAAAGATGATGCAAATAGATGGAGAGATATACCATGTTCGTGGATTGCAAGAATCAACATTGTGAAAATGAGTATACTACACAAAGCAATCTACAGATTCAATGCAATCCCCATCAGTGGCATTGCAATTGGCATCAATGACTTCCCTGGTGGCATAGTGGTAAAAATCTGCCTGCCAATGCAGGGAACACAGGTTCGAGCCCTGGTCTGGGAAGATGCCACATGCTGCAGATCAACTAAGCTTGTGCACCACAACTACTGAGCCTGCTCTCTAGAGCCTGCAATCCGCAACTACTGAGCCTGTGGGTCACACTACTGAAGCCTGCATGCCTAGATCCCATGCTCGGCAACAAGAGAAGCCACTGCAATGAGAAGCCCGTGCACTGCAACGAAGAGTAGCCCCTGCCCTCCACAACTAGAGAAAGCCCACACAGAGCAACGAAGACCCAGCACAGCCAAAAATAAATAAATTTATAAAAAGGAAAAAAAAAAACTACCAATGGCATTTTTCACAGAACTAGAACAAAAAATTTCACAATTTGTATGGAAACACAAAAGACCCCGAATAGCCAAAGCAATCTTGAGAAAGGAAAATGGAGCTGGAGGAATCAAGCTCCCAGACTTCAGACTCTACTACAAAGCTACAGTAATCAAGACAGTATGGTACTGGCACAAAAACAGAAATATAGATCAATGGAACAGGATAAAAGCCCAGAGATAAACCCACGCACATATGGTCACCTTATTTTTGATAAAGGAGGCAAGAATATACAATGGAGAAAAGACAGCCTCTTCAATAAGTGGTGCTGGGAAAACTGGAGACCTACTTGTAAAAGAATGAAATTAGAACACTCCCTAGCATCATACACAAAAATAAACTCAAAATCGATCAAAGACCTAAAGGTAAAGCCAGACACTATCAAACTCTTAGAGGAAAACATAGGCAAAACACTCTATGACATAAATCACAGCAAGATCCTTTTTGACCCACCTCCTAGAGAAATGGAAATAAAAACAAAAATAAACAAATGGGACCTAATGAAACTTAAAGGCTTTTGCACAGCAAAGGAAAACATAAAGAAGACAAAACGACAACCCTCAGAATGGGAGAAAATATTTGCAAATGAAACAATTGGCAAAGGATTAATCTCCAAAATTTACAAGTAGCTCATGCAGCTCAATATCAAAAAAACAAACAACCCAATCCAAAAATGGGCACAAGACCTAAACAGACATTTCTCCACAGAAGATATACAGATTGCCAACAAACACATGAAAGGATGCTCAACATCACTAATCGTTGCAGAAATGCCAATCAAAACTACAATGAGGTATCACCTCACACCAGTCAGAATGGCCATCATCAAAAAATCTACAAACAATAAATGCTGGAGGGGGTGTGGAGAAAAGGGAACCCTCTTGCATTGTTGGTGGGAATGTAAATTGATACAGCCACTGTGGAGAACAGTATGGAGGTTCCTTAAGAAACTAAAAATAGAACTACCATACGACCCATCCATCCCTCTACTGGGCATATACCCTGAGAAAACCATAATTCAAAAAGAGTCTTGTACCACAATGTTCATTGCAGCTGTATTTACAATAGCCAGGACATGGAAGCCACCTAAGTGTCCGTCGATAGATGAATGGATAAAGAAGATGTGGCACATATATACAATGAATATTATTCAGCCATAAAAAGAAATGAAATTGAGTTATTTGTAGTGAGGTGGATGGACCTAGAGTTTGTCATACAGAGTGAAGTAAGTCAGAAAGAGAAAAACAAATACCGTACGCTAACATATATATATGGAATCTAAAAAAAAAAAAAAAAGGGTTCTGAAGAACCTAGGGGTAGGACAGGAATAAAGACTCAGACATAGAGAATGGACTTGAGGACATGGGGAGGCGGAAGGGTAAGCTGGGATGAAGTGAGAGAGTGACATGCACTTATGTATACTACCAAGTGTAAAATAGATAGCTAGTGGGAAGCAGCCTCATAGCACAGGGAGATCCGCTTGGTGCTTTGTGACCACCTAAAGGAGTGGGATAGGGAGGGTGGGACGGAGGGAGACGCAAGAGGGAGGAGATATGGGGATATATGTATATGTATAGCTCATTCACTTTGTTATAAAGCAGAAACTAACACAGCATTGTAAAGCAGTTACACTCCGATAAAAATGTTTAAAAAAAAATAGAATGTGAAAACACTTTGCACCTTGTAAACCCTGAAGGAAAATACACATTCAGGTATTATGATGAAATGAGTAAATCCAACATCTAGCCTGGCAAAGATACATTAATATCTGGCCTCAGCCTCACTTTCAAGTCACATTTTTCTTTGCTACTCTGTTCATTGAGCAATATGAATCTTTGCTTTTCCAAAAAACAGCTATGCTTTTCCATCTTTGCCCTTTTGCTTGCACAGTTTCTCCACAGAGAATGCCATTTCATGCTCAACACAATCTATTAAAATCCTGTCCTTCAAGGTCGCGTTCAAACTTCACTGCCTTCATTAAGCCTTCATGATCACGACAGTCCTACGTGATGTTTTTCATCTGACTTCCTATGGCTCTCCTACTTTATGTATTCCACACTACTTGTAAGATTTTATGTCTTACTCCCTTACTAGATTCAGTGTTCTTTGAGGTTAGAGATAATAAACAATATGTCTTTGAAAAAACCATGAAATATTTATTGAATAAAGGTACTGTGTTTTTAAATTACTAAAATAATATAATCAAGTTATGGACATTTTAGGAAATACAAGGGGATGAAAGAAAATTACCTTTACTCCATCATGCAGCACAATAGCTTGTCTTTTGGGGTCCAAACTCTTCCCAGTCTTTTTCACTTGCACTTTTGCATTCTGTACCTCTGAACTTATATCTTTATCTCTTAAATTTTTAGCATTTCATGAACATGTTTCCACGTGACTAGGTAGTCTCTATGGTCATTTTTAATAACTTCATAGTATGCTAAACAAACATTCAAAGATTGGCAAATTTTGATTTATGTACTGGTGTCACATACAATCGTCAGACAGCATTCTTCTGTGTTCTTTCTGATTCCCTCCCACTAATTTCACTCCACAGTTCGTGTTCTCCTCAACTATTAATATGGCTTCACCATAGCAAACTCTCTGAAATACATGAAAGACCCTGGCTTTCCAGAGATATTGTTTATTTAGTCATCTCTGGTCCTTTTCCTCATTTAACATTTCTAGTGAGATTTCTGCAACTCCCCCCCACAGACCTCCAAGCTCTGCCAGAATAGTTGTGGTACATTGTACTCTCCTTGTGAAAGGACTTAGACCACCACCAAGATCTCACTTCAGGCCAGATGGCATTCATATAGTTTGGCAGGAAGTTCTTTACTTGTTCTTACAAGTTTGTCTTAAAAGCAATTCAGACTATTAAAACCAGCTGGGGTTGGATGCCATATTAAATTTAGTCATTTATTTTCCAACATGATTGGCCATGTTAGACCAACTCTTAGGAAAGAAAGAAAAGGAAAGAACTTTAAAGCCAAAGGCCCTTGAGGCTATGTGTCTGATGAGAAAATGTAATCCAAGTCTCCCTAGACCATCCCTAGGGTGGTCATCATCTTTTCTAAATCCTTAGAATTTTTACTATCTATACTGTTCACATAGCACCTATCACGTATTTTATTATATTGATGATGTTGTATAATATATTTATGGATAGTTTTAAATAATCCCCTTGGTGTAGAATAGACAATGCCTGAAATGGGATGTTTCCCACAATGCTTTGCCCACTGTGGAGCTCAGTAAATGGGTAGTGGTTGATTTTAGAAGTATTAGAATCCCTGGAGTAGCAGAGTCATTTCTGACTCAGGAATTCTATGCTCATATTCTTGAAAATGTAAGTTGTACGTGGATTTTCTCAAGGACTACTCTGACCGCTGCCAATATGACAGACCCTGCAAATAGCCTTTGACTGTGTGTGCAAGCTAGTTGCCTTTGTCATGTTAACCATGTTTCGCCTATTTAATGACTGTGAAAATAAGAATTTGTATGAAGAAACCCTTGTTTCTTTGTATAAAGACCTCACTATTATGAAATTCTTTGCCCCAGTACACAAATGGGATAGTACTGGTGTAATTCTGGCCCCCAGCTCAGAAAACATACACAAATATTGCTTCCTGGGTGATCTCTTCACAAGCAACAAGGATGAGTATGTAAGAACTCTCTTGGTATCCCCAGAGCGTTATTACGTTTTATACTATCAGTCTTTTGTTCATTTATTCCTTCCACTGTGGACAAAGCTCTATGATGTTCCCTGTGAAGGATATAAATATACGTAAGTAACTGTAATGCAAGGTGGAAGTACAATAATGACATACAAATAAGGTGATGTGGGAACTCCAGAAAGGAAGAATTTATGTCCAACTAGGGAAATCAGGGAGTCAGACTGCGGCAGAGGAAGTATATAAAGTCAGTCCTGAAGAATAAGTAGAAAATAAATGGATTTGTTTTCAATTAATGTTTGTAAGATAATCCTTGAAAATGCAGTAAATAACAACTAAGCCAATTTCATATGGAAAACTACTAGATAAAAGATTTTATAATCATCTCTAGATTAGTGTATTGAATGGTGGTATAATTGATGAAGAAAATGAAAAAGTGTGAGGGCAAGGACTTTATATGTTTAGAGAGAATGACTTAGTCCACAGCAGGCCAAGACTGCCATATTTTTCAAGGCGTTAGAGAGCTATAAAAGCAATTAGGACTAGGTGAACTAAAAATCTAGAGAGGGAAGCAG
Organism: Grampus griseus; assembly: GCF_964374135.1. Taxonomy (NCBI): domain Eukaryota; kingdom Metazoa; phylum Chordata; class Mammalia; order Artiodactyla; family Delphinidae; genus Grampus; species Grampus griseus. The sequence continues at coordinate 47,946,020 of NC_139006.1, forward strand.
CGTTCTAAGGTGAGCTGATGATGGCCAGTATTTTTTTCTCTGGGGACATTTTCAAGTCCTGGCCACGCGTTGATCAACTTTGGCCCAGGCGGAGGACCAATCCTGTGGGAAAGAGAAGCCAGCTAACTTTAGCTATCACACAGAACTGGGGTGATACAATGAAAACTTGAGGAGCCCTAAACACACAGCCAACTTTCCCTGGAGGGAAATTTCTGGAGTTCTGGCGTTGTACAGGAGGATGGGGAACTAGGTCAAAACTTCTAGAAAACAGGAAATTGTTCCCACAATCTCACAGCACTTAGGAATTCAAGACTTGCCAGGTAAAGAGAATTGCTTCAAATACATGACTGCCCACCCCCTTAAGACATTTGAAAATTTTAAAGTTGTATGAGTTGGAATGATAAAAAGTTAAGTTGAAAAGTGCTAAAGGGAAGAGTTGAATTTTCTTTGGACTTCAGGGCCGAGGAGACAAAGAGCAGAGTCTCAGCCAAAAGCCTAGGAAGACCTGCGCTAGGAAGACGGACCACAGCCAAGCTCGGTCCGTATTGGATTGAGATAGTCACCTCCGCATTCTACCTGCATAAAAGAAAAAGAGCAAACCTGCTCTAATGGAAGATAAAATTATATCCAGTCACTACAATACATTATTTAATACACAAAACTGTATTCAGTCAAAAATTCTTAGACTTGAAAAAACTACTGCACCATATGCTTTATAACCAATAGAAGAAAAGACAATAGAAATAGACCTTCTATTGATCCAGATTTTTGAGTTAGCAAACAAATTACTATGATCAATATGTTAAATAAAATATAGGAAAAGTGAACAAAATAAATGAAAGAATGGAGAATTTCACCAAAGTACTAGAATCTATTTTTTTAAAATTATGCTTACCAGGAATTCCCTGGCTGTCCAGTGGTTAGGGCTCCGTGCTTCCACTGCAGGGGGCATGGGTTCGATCCCTGGTTGGGGAACTAAGATCCTGCATGCTGTGCAGCACAGCCAAAAAAATAAATAAATAAAAAATTTAAATGTTTTAAAAAATAGATAAACTATGGTTATCAAAGGGAAAATGTTGGGGGGAGGGATAAATTAGGAGCTCGGGATTAACATATACATACTACTATACATAAAATAGATAATCAACTAGAACCTACTGTATAGCACAGGGAACTCTATTCAATACTCTGTAATAACCTACATGGGAAAAGAAAGTGAAAAAGAATTGATATATGTATATGTATAACTAAATCACTTTGCTGTACACCTGAAACTAACACAACATTGTAAATCAACTATATTCCAATATAAAGTAAATATTTTAAAAAAAAGAATCAAAAGTTTATTCTAAAACTAAAAAAATATTAATATCTTAAAATATGAACTCAGTGAATGGAGTTGACAGAAAATTAGACACAGCAGAACACAGGACTGAAAAACCTGAAGAGAGATTAATAGAAAATATTCAAAAGGAAGCACAAAGAGAAAAAAGAATAGGAAGAGCATACATATAATAAAGTGAAAGAGACTTCTGGTACATGCTTACAAGGTCTAACATATATATCATTACAGTCCCAGAAAGAAAGAGAGATGACAGAAAAGCCATATAGGGCTTCCCTGGTGGCACAGTGGTTGAGAGTCTGCCCGCTGATGCAGGGGACATGGGTTCGTGCCCCAGTCTGGGAAGATCCCACATGCCGCGGAGCGGCTGGGCCCGTGAGCCATGGCTGCTGAGCCTGTGCGTCCGGAGCCTGTGCTTCACAATGGGAGAGACCACAACAGTGAGAGGCCCGCGTACCGCAAAAAAAGAAAAAAGAAAAAAGAAAAGCCATATAATAAGGTATATTGGCCAAGAATTTTCCAAAACTGTTCAACAATGTTAACCCACAGTTTCAAGAAGCTCAACAAACCCCAAGCAGGATAAATAAAAAGAAAATCACACCGTACATTATACTAAAATTCCTGAAAACCAAAGAAAAAAAAATCCTTTTTTTTCGTTGTATGATTTTCTTTTTCAAATTTCTTTTTCATTGAAGTATAGTTAATTTACAATGTTGCATTAGTTTTAGGTGTAAGCAAAGTGATTCAGTTTTACATACATGTATATCTATTTTTTTCAGATTCTTTTCCCTTATAGGTTATTACAAAGTACTGCGTCTAGTTCCCTGTGCTACATAGTAGATCCTTGTTAGTTATCTATTTTATACAAAGACAAAAGTATCCACTTTTTTAAACATCTTTATTGGAGTATAATTGCTTTACAATTGTGTGTTAGTTTCTGCTTTATAACAAAGTGAAACAGCTATACATATACATATATCCCCATATCTCCTGCTTCTTACGTCTCCCTCCACCCTCCCTATCCCACCCCTCTAGGTGGTCACAAAACACCAAGCTGATCTCCCTGTGCTATGTGGCTGCTTCCCACTAGCTACCTATTTTACACTTGGTAGTATACATAAGTGCATGCCACACTCTCACTTCATCCCAGGTTACCCTTCCCCTTCCCCATGTCCTCAAGTCCATTCTCTACGTTTGCATCTTTATTCCTGTCCTGCCCCTAGGTTCTTCAGAACCCTTTTTTTTTCTTTTTTCTGGATTCCATATATATGTGTTAGCATATGGTATTTGTTTTTCTCTTTCTGACTTACTTCACTCTGTATGACAGACTCTAGGTCTATCCACCTCACTACAAATAACTTAATTTCGTTTCTTCTTATGGCTGAATAATACTCCATTGTATATATGTGCCACATCTTCTTTATCTGTTCATCTATCGATGGACACTTAGGTGGCCTCCATGTTCTGGCTATTGTTAATAAAGCTGCAATGAACATTGTGGTACAAGACTCTTTTTGAATTATGGATTTCTCAGGGTATATGCCCAGTAGAGGGATGGATGGGTCGTATGGTAGTTCTATTTTTAGTTTCTTAAGGAACCTCCATACTGTTCTCCACAGTGGCTGTATCAATTTACATTCCCACCAACAGTGCAAAGGGTTCCCTTTTCTCCACACCTTCTCCAGCATTTATTGTTTGTAGATTTTTTGATGATGGCCATTCTGACTGGTGTGAGGTGATACCTCATTGTAGTTTTGATTTGCATTTCTGCAACGATTAGTGATGTTGAGCATCCTTTCATGTGTTTGTTGGCAATCTGTATATCTTCTGTGGAGAAACGTCTGTTTAGGTCTTGTGCCCATTTTTGGATTGGGTTGTTTGTTTTTTTGATATTGAGCTGCATGAGCTACTTGTAAATTTTGGAGATTAATCCTTTGCCAGTTGTTTCATTTGCAAATATTTTCTCCCATTCTGAGGGTTGTCGTTTTGTCTTCTTTATGTTTTCCTTTGCTGTGCAAAAACCTTTAAGTTTCATTAGGTCCCATTTGTTTATTTTTGTTTTTATTTCCATTTCTCTAGGAGGTGGGTCAAAAAGGATCTTGCTGTGATTTATGTCATAGAGTGTTCTGCCTATGTTTTCCTCTAAGAGTTTGATAGTGTCTGGCTTTACATTTAGGTCTTTGATCGATTTTGAGTTTATTTTTGTGTATGGTCTTAGGGAGTGTTCTAATTTCATTCTTTTACATGTAGGTCTCCAGTTTTCCCAGCACCACTTACTGAAGAGGCTGTCTTTTCTCCATTGTATATTCTTGCCTCCTTTATCAAAAATAAGGTGACCATATGTGTGTGGGTTTATCTCTGGGCTTTTATCCTGTTCCATTGATCTATATTTCTGTTTTTGTGCCAGTACCATACTGTCTTGATTACTGTAGCTTTGTAGTAGAGTCTGAAGTCTGGGAGCTTGATTCCTCCAGCTCCGTTTTCCTTTCTCAAGATTGCTTTGGCTATTCGGGGTCTTTTGTGTTTCCATACAAATTGTGAAATTTTTTGTTCTAGTTCTGTGAAAAATGCCATTGGTAGTTTTTTTTTTCTTTTTTATAAATTTATTTATTTTTGGCTATGCTGGGTCTTCGTTTTTGTGTGTGGGCTTTCTCTAGTTGTGCAGGGCAGGGGCTTCTCTTCGTTGCAGTGTACAGGCTTCTCATTGCTGTGGCTTCTCTTGTTGCCGAGCATGTTTTAATTTCTCCGTTGAATTTGAATGAGATCCTTGCTGGGTAGAGAAATTTTGGTTGTAGATGTTTCCCTTTCATCACTTTAAATATGTCCTGCCACTCCCTCTGGCTTGCAGAGTTTCTGCTGAAAGATCAGCTGTTAACCTTATGGGGATTCCCTTGTATGTTATTTGTTGTTTTCCTTTGCTGTTTTAATATTTTTTCTTTGTATTTAATTTTTGATAGTTTGATTAATATGTGTCTTGGCATGTTTCTCCTTGGATTTCTCCTGTCCTGTATGGGACTCTGCACTTCCTGGACTTGATTGACTATTTCCTGTCCCATATTAGGGAAATTTTCAACTATAATCTCTTCAAATATGTTCTCAGTCCCTTTCTTTTTCTCTTCTTCTTCTGTGGCCCTGTAATTCGAATGTTGGTGCATTTAATGTTGTCCTAGAGGTCTCTAAGACTGTCCTCAATTCTTTTCATTCTTTTTTCTTTATTCTGCTCTGCTGTTGTTATTCCCACTATTTTTTCTTCCAGGTCACTTATCTGTTCTTCTGCCTCAGTTATTCTGCTCTTGTTTCCTTCTAGAGAGTTTTTTATTTCATTTATAGTGTTGTTCATCATTGTTTGTTTGCTCTTTAGTTTTTCCAGGTCCTTGTTAAACGTTTCTTGTATTTTCTCCATTCCATTTCCAAGATTTGGGATCACCTTTACTATCGTTACTCTGAATTCTTTTTCAGGTAGACTGCCTATTTCCTCTCCATCTTTTTGGTCTGGTGAGTTCTTACCTTGCTCCTTCATGTGTTCTGTGTTTCTCTGTCTTCTCATTTTGCTTAACTTACTGTGTTTGGGGTCTCCTTTTCTCAGGCTGCAGGTTCGTCATTCCCGTTGTTTTTGGTGTGTGCCCCCAGACACCAAATGTTGATTCGGTGGGTTGTGTAGGCTTCCTGGTGGAGGGGACTGGTGCCTGTGTTCTGGTGGGTGAGGCTGGATCTTGTCATTCTGGTGGGCAGGACTGTGTCCGGTGGTGTGTTTGGGGATGTCTGTGACCTTAGTATGATTTTAGGCAGCCTCTCTGCTAATGGGTGGGGTTGTGTTCCTGTCTTGCTAGTTGTTTGGCATAGGATGTCCAGCACTGTAGGTTGCTAGTCGTTGAGTGGAGCTGGGTGTTAGAGTTGAGATGGAGATCTCTGGGAGAGCTTCGCTGTTTGATATGACTTGGAGCCGGGAGGTCTGTGGTGGACCAATGTCCTGAACTCAGATCTCCCACCACAGAGGCACAGGCCTGATGCCCGACCAGAGCACCAAGACCCTGTCAGCCATACAGCTCAGAAGAAAAGGGAGAAAAAAGGAAAGAAAGAAAGAAAAAAATAAAATAAAGTTTTTAAAATAAAAAAATAATTATTAAAAATTAAATAAAAATTAAAAAGTAATAAAAAAAGAAGAGAGCAACCAAACCAAAAAAACAAATCTGCCAGTGACAGCAAGCACTGAAAATTATACTAAAAACAAAACAAACAGACAAAAAAAACAAGCAAAAAACAGACAGACAGAACCCTAGGACAAATGGTAAAAGCAAAGCTATACAGACAAAATCACACAAAGAAGCATGCATATACACACTCACAAAAAGAGAAAAAGGAAAAAAATATTTATGTCTTTATATAAAAAAAGAGGGACGAGAGCAACCAAATGAATAAACAAATCTGCCAATGATAATAAACTCTAAATACTAAACTAAGATAAACATAATAGCAGAAACAAATTAGATGCAGAAAGCCCACCCCAGGTCTACAGTTGCTCCCAAAGTCCACTGCCTCAATTTTGGGATGATTTTTTTGTCTATTCAGGTATTCCACAGATGCAGGGTGCATCAAGTTGATTGTGGAGATTTAATCCGCTGGTCCTGAGGCTGCTGGGAGAGATTTCCCTTTCTCTTCTTTGCTCGAACAGCTCCTGGGATTCAGCTTTGGATTTGGCCCCGCCTCTGTGTGTAGGTCGCCTCAGGGTATCTGTTCCCACCCAGACAGGACGGGGTTAAAGGAGCAGCTGATTAGGGGGCTCTGGCTCACTCAGGCTGGGGGGCGGGGGGGGGGAGTACGGAATGCAGGGCAAGCCTGTGGGCAGCGGAGGCCAGCATGATGTCGCACCAGCCTGAGGTGCGCCATGTGTTCTCCCAGGGTACCCTGGAAGTGGGATCCCGGGACCCTGGATCCCGGGACCCTGGAAGTGGCGGGCTGCACAGGCTCCCGGGAGGGGAGGTGTGGCTAGTGACCTGTGCTTGCACATAGGCTTCATGGTGGCTGCAGCAGCAGCCTTAGCTTCTCATGATCGTCTCTGGTGTCCACGCCGATAGCCATGGCTCGCTCCCATCTCTGGAGCCTGTTTAGGTGGTGCTCTGAATTCCCTCTCCTCATGCACCCTGAAACAATGATCTCTTGCCTCTTTGGCAGTTCCAGACTTTTTCCCAGACTCCCTCCTGGCTAGTTGTGGCACACTAGCCCCCTTCAGGCTGTCTTCATGCAGCCAACCCCAGTCCTCTCCCTGGCATCTGACCTCCAAAGTCTGAGCCTTAGCTCCCAGCCCCTACCCGCCCCAGTGGGTGAGCAGACAAGCCTCTCAGGCTGGTGAGTGCTGGTCAGCACCGATCCTCTGTGTGGGAATCTATCCCCTTTGCCCTCTGCTCCCCTGTTGCTGCGCTCTCCTCCATGGCTCCGAAGTTTCCTGCCTGCCCACCTGTCATCTCTGCCAGTGAAGGGGCTTCCTAGTGTGTGGGAACTTTTCCTCCTTCACAGCTCCCTACCAGAGGTGCACGTCCCATCCCTATTCTTTTGTCTCTGATTTTTGTTTTTTCCTTTGCCCTCTCCGGGTAAGTGGGGAGTTTCTTGCCTTTTGGTAGGTTGGAGGTCTTCTGCCAGTGTTCAGTAGGTGTTCTGTAGGAGTTGTTCCACATGTAGATGTATTTCTGACGTATCTGTGGGGAGGAAGGTGATCTCCACGTCTTACTCCTCTGCCAACTTGAAGGTCTCATCTCCACATTCTTTACATATGATTTCCCCAGTAATGTTTTGAAGATGAGATTATCACTCCACATACAGATGACAAAACTGAAGTTGGAGAGACTAAATGATTCCCCAGGGTCACAGGGCAAGTTCCTTCCCCTGGTCACTCTTTCCAGTGGTTCATTCAGAACAACAATATAGCATTTGCCATAATGCACCATCATTAATTGTTCACTTTCCCCTCCAACACGTCCTATTTGCATTTGGAAAAATCAGTCAATCTACCAGGAATTCCTATGAGACTTCAAATGATTAAGAAATTTATTTTGTGAGCAGGAGAGTATGGTGGTTTGAGATGGCCTAAGATTAAAGCCTTAGTTTGAATCCTTGTTCTGCTACCTATGAGCTGTTTAACTTTATCAGATAGTTTACCCTTTCTGAGCATGTGTCCTTACCTTTCACATACAACTAACATTTACTTTATAGAGCTGTTTAGAGGAGTAAATAAGAAAACATGTATAAAATGCCTAGTAGAATGCCTGGCCCATAACAAACGTGAAGTTAGTGGAAGTGTTATGTTTGTTATAATATTGCTGATATAACTTTGAATTCATAACTAAACCCTATTCCTTTATTCCTTTTCCCTAATTTAGTTCAATCACTTCCCAAATGGCCCAGATCTGAGGGACTTGATGGGAAGCCAGGAGCCTGCCTTCTCTGTAAATGTAGGATGCCTCTGTCCTGCAGCCAAATGTTCACCTTCCCTCCTGCCTATTGCCATATGTCATTTTTTTGTGCGTAGGGGATTTGGAAGGTCACAGAGGAAGAGTCCACTTAATAAGTGAAAAAATGGAAGGAGAGGTCACAATCAAGGATCACTTTGCCTGAAGTGATATAATTCCCCTGAGCCTGAATAGACAGTCTTAAATGTCAACTGACTGCAGCCATCTTGTTTTGAACATCTTCAGTGAGCTGAAAACACGAAGGTAATGCTGCTACTCGTGTTAGTGTTAAGAACTGACATTTACCAAGTCCTTAATATATGCTAGGCAACAGCCTGGAATAGAATGGAATAAGCCACTCAAGCTTCAATTTGTAGAAGACTTTTTCCTGAGTCCTATCCCATTGTGCTGCATTCTTGAAGCACATTATCAGGACCTATCTCTAGAACTGAACCCTGTGCTTTTGCACCAACTAGAGCCAGCCAATAACGCCATTAAGAAACCCCACCCAATATGTGGCCCATATTTAATGCTTGATGCAGAGCAGCCCTTTACAGCTATACAAATCAAACAGACTAACTACTTGGATATTTTCTTCTTTTTTTTTAATATAAATTTATTTATTTATTTATTTTTGGCTGCATTGGGTCTTGGTTGCTGTGTGTGGGCTTTTCTCTAGTTGTGGTGAGCGGGGCCTACTCTGTTGTGGTGTGCGGGCTTCTCATTGCGGCAGCTTCTCTTGTCGTGGAGCACAGTCTCTAGGTGCGTGGGTTTCAGTAGTTGTGGCATGCGGGCTCAGTAGTTGTGGCTTGAGGGCTCTAGAGCGCAGGATCAGTAGTTGTGGCGCACGGGCTTAGTTGCTCTGTGGCATGTGGGATCTTCCCTGACCAGGGCTCGAACCCGTGTCCCCTGCATTGGCAGGTGGCTTCTTAACCACTAGGCCACCAGGGAAGTCCTATTTTCTTCTTATATGGACCTTTCTGCTGCTTCTTATTGCCATTTTGTTTTCCACCAAAGTTCCAACATCCTCTAGGTCAGGCACTTCTAGAAAGTCAGGCTTGATCAGTCATGGTCTTCCTCCTACCTCATCTACGGGAACTCAGTCTGTTAAGATACCCAGCAGTGTGTATTAATTGGCTTTGGTATGTTTACCAACCTTATTTTAGCTGGTTTGCTTGTTCATTTAAAAATATTTTAACCTAGAGAACCAGGTTTAATCAGAAGCCTGGCATTTACAGTGATGCCTTTTGGGATATGTTCAATAAATACTTGGTATTACAATGTTGATAATGATGAGTTTGTTAAGTGATGTAAGTGTCAAGCAGCTAGGAAAATAGAAATTTGGCCCTTACAGGGGAGAACAAACACAGGTACTAATTTTAAGACCACAGACACAGCCTAAGTAATTAAAAAATCTGGTCCTATACTCACTCCTCCAAGTTTAGCCAGTTTTAGTTTAGTTATGAACTTAAAATAGGTGATTCCTTGGGATTAGGAAAAGGCCAAGTATATTTGCTTAACTGATCATGATAACTGGTCAGCACTATAGCTTCTGGGGCTTCACAGTATATGAAAGAAGTTCTGCAACAACTAGCCATTGGTTCAGGATAAGAAGCTACTACAGAGAAGGGCCTTTTCTGCTATGCTACACTAGCATAGAGAGCTGAAGATTCAGTGGGCAAAAGAAACTCCATTACTCTTGCTTCTGTAGAATACTACAGAGGGTCAAATGACCCTCTAATTATCAGTTTAATCATTAATAATGGAATATTTGGCTGGGAAGCATTAAATTCTTTCTAGCTTTCAGGCTCTTTACCTGGAAGCTTGCCCAAACCTGCAGCCACGTGCCTCAGTTACTCCTATTGTCTTCCATAGCCCAGTCCTTTCCTTGCCCTGCACAGCCTCTTTTCCAGATTTCTAAAAAGAAAGTAAAATGGAACACTATATTTTTAGATAATTGACCTAATTAAATATGGGATTCATTTATCCTAAGGGTGCAAGTATTGTTTAACGCATATGGTGCTTCTAACAATTTCTATAAATACTTGGTTATCAGATCTTAAGTATGCCTTATTGCAACACTCTTACAGTGGAAAAACCAGATTCAGTTCATGATTTTTAACTCACAACACTTTTCTCTGAAACATTTCGTAATTTTTAACATTGTTCGTACTACGTACATACTACATACTGCCAGGAAGCTAAATAAACTTGTAAAGTATATCTGCAGAATAAAAATATTTATGCATTTACCTATTACAAACCTTCAAACAAGTTAATGTGTAGGTTTATAAACATGCTTTATAAGTCAGAATAGGAGAGACAGTTGAATTAGTACATAAAGTTTTTATTTAAAGTCTTCCCCTTCCAAGCAAGCTTCATTTACACATTCTAATACTGTACAAAATTTACATTCTCTGTGACTTATTTATTCACTTTTCACTTTCTAATAGTTTGTGCCTTTCTGAAATACAGAAAGCTTTACTTATAGTTCTCATAAATGCTTTTATTTATTTTGGCTAGAAATAAAAATTAAATGAGCAAGTCCAAGGAAAGCAAATACCCTTGTATAAATGGTGACTTTCAGAAGAAATGGGGACCGTTGACGATAAAAGGTTCTGAAGGAGACCTTGTATTCCTCAAGACGTCAGATGGGATTTTCTCACAAAGTACTGTAACTTTTCTTTTTTTCTATATACTCATATGCGATCAAGGAAAAAAGAAATGAAAGTTGATTGCACTGGATATATATATATATTTATATATATATTTTTACAACGGATCCTTTGGATCTGAACATACAAATAAATACAAAAACAACAAAGATTGCACTTTACTGTAGAAACGGCATTGGATTCTAGTACACTCATCCATCTGGACATGCTCCACGGTGAAAACTTATCACCAAGACATTTTTAACCTGTGGCTTCCCTGTGAGGTTGTTTTTGAAAGACACACTTGTTGAGGGATTCAACAACATCTCTGGGTGATTCACAAAATATTTTAGGCTTTGATTTATTCCTAACTATTGTTGTGCCAGCTCTGAAGAGCTTGAAAAGCAAATCCGTGTTCCTGCTAGTTTTTCTCTTTTGATGGCCCGCGTGGACACTGTCTCATGCTCTCCTGACCTTCTGCTCTTAAATTCCTCATGCCTCTCAAGACAGCTAGCTATTGCTCGCTTAACTGAGCCCAGGCGTCTCTGGTGATAACAAAGAAATGTGATGAGTTGCGGGAAAGAAGGAGGGTCCGTCATGGGCTTTTCTAGAGCCATATCTAGAGCTTTTTTTAGAGCCGAAGGTGAGGAAGAGGGAGAGGTATTTTGTTAGGAGCTATGGTTTGCTCCTGAGGCTCTTCAAGTTGTGTGTTTTAGGGACAGAGAGAAAAGGGGACAGTTCTTCAGAGAAATCTGTCTTTTCGTCCCTGAATTTCCGAAAGCAATCTCTCAGTTTTCATTAGGGGTTAAGTTTGGGCCAGATGTGCTATTTACAGAATATTCAATATTGCATGACTGTCTTTGTCAGTCCTATATTTTCGAAGCAAAGGCCAGGTGTATTCATGACTTAATATGCTGCTCCAAATGAGAAAGAGTGAGCCTCTATAAACTGAATGGTGACACACCGTATTTTGTCTTAATCTTTCGGATAAAACTGAGGACACAGAAATTATGACTCTGGCTAGCCTGGAACCTACAGGGCAGAAAGCAATTGCTACAAGAGCCAATATCTTTCTCTTCTACATTCCCACGAGGTGCTGTAAGGGGCAAAAGGTATATGAAATGAAGTTATATGGAAACAAAAATGTTCCTCTTTAATCTTTTATGATTTTCTATAACTGTGTTGCCTACGGAATCTGTGAAGTCGCCACAGGTTAGGAATACAGAATTGAGTGGCAATTTCTGTAATGCAGTGTGAGTATTTTAGTGGGTCAAATTTTGCATCATTCATGAACACAATATCCCCAAAACTTCAACATAGATCACATGCAGGTAGACTACAATGCACAATACTGATCTTAGGTCTCTCTGGGGGGCACGCTCCTGTATTTTATCTTTCTCCTTTTGAAAGTTGAGATCCATGTGAGGAGTTTTTATAAAGCTGGGACAAGTTAAAACCAGTCTGAAATGGAAGAGTCTATCACCACAGGAAGTTCAGTGTAATCCGACTTACAGACAGAGTACCTGTTCAAGGACAGGTCTTTTTCTTTTGTAGCTTCTTGTAAATCATCAGAAACCAAGAATGGAGTTTCGGCAGTTGTACCATTAGGATGTATTGTTCCTATTAGAATAGGGATGTCACCTGTCATTGCTTCCTAGAATGCGATACTGTTCATTCCAGGGTTTCCTGGTGTTATTTGTTGTAAGGTACACAGGCAGGCAGGATAACTGTTGCACAGGCTGGGCCTGCCAGTGGTTCTGCTACGTCTCCTTCAAGTTCTGTCCAGCTGCCTTTTTCTGGACAATAGCATATTGTAGATGACTTGTAGGCTCCCTGGAATAGCAGAGAAGACAGCCTTTAGAGAATTACCACAGCAAGCTTATTTATCACATTTACATTAAGAAGACAATATTTTTTCTCTGCTCTTGCTAAAAAAATTCCAAATAAAAGCAATGGATCTTAAACCATTGTACTCTAAGGAAAAATTTGGGATTGGCAAGATTTCAAAATCTGGGTTTTTGTATGGGTGTGTGGCTAATAATAAAAGTCAAACACCTACAACACCCTAGATGATTTATAAATCCCTTATGATAACTTACCTCAAGTTGGAAATTATCCCTCTGGTTTAAGTTTTAAAAAAAATTTATCTTTTATATTCTGTTTTTTTTTTTTTTTTTTTTTTTTTTTGCGGTACGTGGGCCTCTAATTGTTGTGGCCTCTCCCGTTGCGGAGCACAGGCTCTGGACGCGCAGGCTCAGCGGCTATGGCTCACAGGCCCAGCCGCTCTGCGGCATGTGGGATCTTCCTGGACCGGGGTACGAACCCGTGTCCCCTGCATCGGCAGGCGGACTCTCAACCACTGCGCCACCAGGGAAGCCCTATCTTAAATATTCAAATAAAAGAAGTAAATTGGATTTTAGATTGTCACCTCACTTTTCCATTTTTATCTTACTACTGTAGAGAATCAGAGATGGGGTTCAAAACCAGTTTAAAATAAACTGGAAATGAAGACGTGCCAAATTCTTCACACATTGACTTACTTATTTTGAAAAGGCCACATGAGAAATAAAAAATGTCTTTAATCTTGTTTCCTTTGTCAATCTCTGAGGCTAGTGCTTGTATAATATTTCCCTTCCTAAACCAAAGTAGCTTTGTTTTTACCATAGGCAAGAAACAAACAAAAATCCCAACCAACATAGTCGTTTTCTGAAAGTGTATTCCTGGTGTCTGGTTCTAAACATACATACTCTTGCAGCTATCAATTTCCACTAGCAAAAGATCACATGTACCAATATCTAGTGATATATGTCAATACACATTCACTTCCAAATAACTAATAGCTTTTTAAAGCTCCTCCAAACTTTATATAACAATCTTGTTGGATGCAAAAGAAATAAAACTAATTAATATTATTAAAATCCCAAATTAATCTTATAAAACCAACACACATAAATAGGAAAATATAGGAACGGTCATCATTTAAAAAGTGACTGTGTAGACCATTAGACCCTATGTGTCTTCTGATGTGATGTTATTTGAATTACACAGCCACCTCCTTACGTGTTCTCGCTAAAATAAATAAATAGACAAATAAATAAATGGTACATAAATAACAAAAAAATTTAAAAAACAGAGAAAAGCTGAACTTAAGCCCTTACCTCTAGCTTCCAGTCTATAGGAAATAGGGAGACAGAGGACTATTTTTAAATGACAACATAGGAAATCATTAGGCAATTCGAGAGTATCAGATATTCTATAAGATAACTGACCTTGCTTTTTCAACAAGACAATGGCATGGGACAGGAAGAGGGGCAGGAGCAATCCTCCAGATTGTAAGAGATGTATGAGATATAATAACCAAATACAAGTGAGACTTTTTTTTTTTTTTTTTTTTTGTGGTACGCGGGCCTCTCATTGTTGTGGCCTCTCCCGTTGCGGAGCACAGGCTCCGGACGCACAGGCCCACCGGCCACGGCTCACGGGCCCAGCTGCTCCGCGGCACGTGGGATCTTCCCGGACCGGGGCACGAACCCGTGTCGCCTGCATCGGCAGGCGGACTCTCAACCACTGCACCATCAGGGAAGCCCCCAAGTGAGACTTCTTGGATCCTGATTTGAACATATCAATTTGAAAAATACATTTTTATTCAAGTCAATGGGATAAATTTGAAAATGGATTGCATATAAAGGAATTATTGTTAATTTTACTGAGTGTGATAATGATAGTGTGTTTATATAAACAAGTGATTTTTTTTTTTAGAGGAATACTGAAGCATTTAGGGTGAAATAACATGTCTAGAATTTGCTTCAAATTGCTTCAACCAAAATTTTTCAAAGGGAGGGTAGATGAAGTAAGTACTGTAAAGCACTGATGGATGTCAAAGTTGGATGGTGCGTTAACAAGGGCCCATTGAACCCTCAGTTTTTGTGTATGTTTAGAAATTTTCATCATAAAGCGAGGGGAAAGTGGAAAGCAATGGCAAATTACATAATCCTAAATAGAATTTGTGGGTAACTGAACAATTAATTTCCATTTTTTATGCTTAGCTGGTCAGAAACTTTTCACTCTCCCAGTCAAACAGTTTTAATAGAACGTTTGTAAAAACCACTTCAGTCCGACTTTTAGTTGGAGAGCATGAGGGTGGGAGGGAAGCAGAGAGCTACCGGATACAATTGACCAGATAGCAAGACAGCTCTACAGCGACCGCACTGAGTTTATTTTACAGCTTAAAGCAATTTACTGCCTGCATATAAACATGTTACTCTTAAAAGGTACTTGTGTGGGTGGTAACACATTTGGAGAGAAACGAAAAGGAAGCACAAATAAAAAGGAGGAGGAGGTAAATGTGGTCACTTACCATACTCCAGCTGTAGCCTCCCACAAGGTAAATGCTGTCATCTAGCACTGCACAGCCAGGACCACTGCGACCCTCCAAAATGGGAGTCTGGAGAATATTCCACTGGTCACCTTTTGGGTCATAGCATTCCACGAGCATTACATCGAGGTGGGAGAAACCTAAGTGACATAGCAAAATGGAATCACCAAAGAATAAACTCTCAGGGTCCCAATTTAAGGCTAGGGCTTCTTTTTGCAAAAGGACTAGGGCCAAGAAGTAGATAATTGTGTCTTTGAAGACACATGTATAAGCTGACTGGTGAAATTGGGAGACATGTCGGAAAGACCTAAGAAACAAACAGGCAACCCTCCCCCCCGCCCCCACTCCACCTCGCCACTGACACTCCAACCCTGATGCTCTGGATTTCTTCAAAGCAAAAATGCCTGGCTAGATGTCATTGGTAGAAGCTGGTTTACCTTGGAGTATCAATAAAGGTTTATTTAAACCTTATTTAAAAAGATTTAAAATAGTAATAGCTAAAGCAAGCATTTTATAGACTGCTTACAATAAGCTGGTTGTTTTCTAAGTGCTTTGTATAAAGGAGCTCATTTAACCCCCTCAAGCATCCTATAGATACCATTATATTCATTTTATAGAGGAGAAACTGAGGAACAGAGGGAGTTAATGACCTGAGTTAGTCATACAGCCATTAGATAGGCTGAGATTTGAATCCGGGTGAACAGACTTTATTGCTTTTCTTAAGTGAATATTCAGTTCTCTCAAAATCTTTTACTTGTTTTCTTTTTTTACAGTCTGACTATATGTATAAACAGCTGTGATGATGTGAATGGTTTCCAGTATCTACTAAGGATCCAGGTTTAGAGTAGGGGGTTATCGTCCTCTGAAAGATTCTTCCCACTTTTGATAAAATTTCTCAGTGGCTGGAGCAGTAACTAGGTTGCAGAGAACAACTCATTTCCCCAGACTCCACTGAAGCCCTGCCTTTCATTTAGGGAGTGAAAAATCCTTAATGGGAGCTTCAGGGTCACCGAGCAGACCAAACCCTTAAGGACTTTTTTTTTTTAATGGTTAAACACATGCTATGGATGTTGGCTAGCTGACAATCACAACACATATGGTAAATTAGTCAACATACCGGTCTCTTCAAAGTAATTAAAGAGATAGGCCAAAAATCAGAAAAATGTTCACTCTTGAAGTGGTGGACAGACTATTTCAGGCCACTAACTTTTTTTTTCTTTTTAACATCTTTGTTGGAGTATAATTGCTTTACAATGGTGTGCTAGCTTGTGCTTTACAACAAAATGAATCAGTTACACATATACATATGTTCCCATATCACTTCCCTTTTGCGTCTCCCTCCCTCCCACCCTCCCTATCCCACCCCTCCAGGCGGTCACAAAGCACCGAGCTGATCTCCCTGTGCTATGCGCAGGCCACTAACTTTTTACATAAAATAAATCACATAAGGGAGCAACAGAGCAATGTGCTTACTGCGACCCTGTGATGTAATCCTTTCCTTTAACATTAAGAGTTTGATGATAATTGTTGAAGCATGTATATGAAATGGGGATTTGGGCAAGTTTCCCTAGTGGCATCTATGAGGATATGTGTGCCTTCTCTGTACCGAGTACATACGTTGACTATAACCCTCACAATTACCAAGGAAAGGATAATTACCCCTTTTTTACAGACATGAGGTAAATGTCTAGAGTAAGATCACACAACTCTAAGTACATAACCGGGATTCAGACCCAGGCTTAGATGCAAAATCCATACTCTTTCCCCCATTCACAATGTCTTCCTGAGCTAACCTAATTCTGATGTGCATGTGCTATTTTTCATTTAGGTTGTCATTACCTAAGTCTTTTCTGTCCAAGTATAACCTTAAATACTAAAAGTTCCTAAAATATGAGGCATTCTTGTGCAAAAGAAGTTAGTAGAAGTCATATTTTAATGCAGAAAGCTACAAAGTTAATATAAAATACGTTGATGTAAAGGAATGAATGGAGTATGGATTGAAATGAAAGAGCACCAGTGAAAGCAAAAAAGAATGAAATGGGAAGCGTCTGAAGCAGTAAAGATAAATTCCCTTCCACTGAGGAGACTCTAAGGTGAGAAGCAGATCTAGACCAGAATATTGTCATTTCTGATTGAATAGGAACTTGGAAATACTTATTTAAAAATTATACATGTCCAGTATTTATTACATTTAGGGGTAAATATGGATTATGAAAAAGAGAAAAAATGTCTATATCTAACTCATGGTTTAAGATGGGTATATGACTGGAAAATAAACGCACAGAATCGCCTTATGTGCCATACCCAGATGGCCTGTTTCTCACTTTGTTCAATTTCAAAGATCATGGACAGTCAGAGCTGGAAGAGATTTTAGAGAACAACTTGACCACCTTCTTCATTTTCAGATGGGAAAACGGAAGCTCAAAGCAGTTCAATGATGTTCTCAGTATCACAGGTCTCTCCGCTTTCCTGTCAAATTCAGCCTTACACACATGCACACAAACTACAAAAAAGTTGCAGTCACATACATACACGAGGAGGGAAACAAGCCAAAATATGGCTCTAAAAAGACTCTGCTTTAAATGTTACTGATTAAAAAAGCAAATGGAAAGAATTGAGAATCATAGATGGCTTGATATTCAACCCTTCAAAGAAATAATTCTAAATTTAGACATGAAATTCTACTGTTTTCTTTAAGAAAAATCACATACACGCTTCTTTGTGCTTCTCTGACTAAAGTTCTTTATGATTATTACAAAAACAATTTTCTGGAAAAAATCCATTACTATAATTTTGGTGATAAGGAATAATTTATTTTACTGTATTCATTGTTACAAAAAATTGTGCTTTTCAGTTATTAATGCTCTAGTTTTTTAAATTTTCTGTAGACATCATTATTCATTTCTTTAATGTATGTGGTAACTTCAAAATAATCCTATCTGCAGGAGAGCCAAAATAAATGCTTGCCCAAGGGTACTGCTAATTTGCAAAGAGTAGATTTCATTTGGTCAACCTTTTTACTTGGTAAACTATGATTATCTAACGAGAAACCCCCTTAGCAAGAAACATGAGATGCAAATGTTATTGTGATTAAAAAAAAAAGACCTTTCAAATGATTTCCTCCAATTGCATACAAGCGATCATTCATTACAGCCAAAGTGTGGATGGCGCGTTTTGTGTTCATATCTTGTTTTCGAGCCCAGACGTCCATGACGGGGTCATAGCAATATAGCCATGGGACATATTCTCCATTGTGTACACCCCCTGTGAATTAAGCATAGACACACAAGTCAAGAAAATGCCTTGGAGCTGAACTTTGTAACACAAAGTGGATGAATGACTTGCCTGAAATGTATATTTTCCCATTGTGCACTGCTCCTGCATGAGCTGCCAGAGGCTGTGGCAAGGGGGACACATAACGCCATTCATTTGTTTCTAGGTTATAGCACTCCACGCTGGACAAGTAGCCAGTTTCATTCCGTCCACCAATAACGTATAAATGTTTGTCCAACCGACATGCATAGAAACTGGCTCTTCTACAATGAAAAAAACCAAAAAACAAAACAACCCAATGTAAATCACAAAAGGAGCCCAGTCAGTCACGGGAAGCGAGGACAGCCTGCTTCAGAAAGGGGTGCAGACCTTTGGAAATTACACGTATAGCTCCCTTCTAAATCTGAGACCTTGTACAGCAACCATCTGCAGTGCCCATGCTGGTTAAGATTATGGATACTAAAGTCACAGTAGAGGAGAAATTCACCAACTCTTTGTTTCAGCTCTTTTATCTTGCTTTTTATACACTGTTAAAGTGTTCACTAATGTTTGGGATATTTGGTACCTTGTAAGGATATCACAGCTCAGTAAGACAAAGTGAAAAATGAGGTAGATAATGCAACAATAATAAATTATCTTGACATTCACTTTCTTTATGGTCCTTCAAGGGTCATTGTTCCCAATTTATAAGAGAACTACATCATCAAAATTTTTCTTCAATTATCATTTTTTCTTTTTTCCTCCCAGTATGACTGCAAATAGAGAAACTTTTTCAACTGAATAGAGTGTTGAAATCTTGCTCTTATATAACCCATATTAGGAACTTCATCTATGTAGCTTTTGGTGTTGATTCTCACGAACCTCTAAGGATATTTTAAAGTCTCTTTGCAAGAGAGACTATTTATTAAGTTATCCCACCTGCCATCAAAGGCAAAAGACATGCATGCTGTGTTGAAAGGACTGGAGACAGGGAGGCCAGTTCTGAGGGAGAAAATAATCTAGGAGTAAGAGATTGAGGACCTGAATTAGAATTTTAGTAGAAGACATGAAAAGAGGTGATGCAAGATATTTTAAAGGAGGATGTAAGGCTTAGTTACTAATAATATATGAGAGCTGAGGGAGAAAAGAGGTTGGAAGAGGACTCAAAGATTTGGAGTTAGAATGACTAGGTTGAAATCTTAAGCAAGTCCTTGACCTTTTGCTTCTTTTTTTCTCATTCACGCTACTGGAATAATATACTTCATAAGGATAACATATGGTTCAATACTGAAAAAGTATAATCGTAAAGTGCCAAGCCCCTCAGAGAACATAATTTATGTTTATTGAATTAATGGTCTTTATAAAAATTGATGCCAAGACTCTTGGGCCATGTCAACAGCAAAATGAGGAGCCCTAGAGGTTTTAAATCAGGTAAACCTATATTGTTTGGAGATTTTCCAAGTTGTGTTTCCTAAGTGTCAAAACCTCTGGGAAGCAGTATATAGCATCTTGATGAACAGTTTGTTCTCTGGAATCAGACTGCCTGGTTGTACGACTTACTGGGTGTGTGGGCTTTGACATGTTACTTAACCCCCTCAGCCTCAGATTACTCATCTGTAACATAGAGATTATGACGGTACCTTCCTCATGGGGTTATTTGTGAACACATGCGTAAAGTGTTTGTCATAGTGTCCAACGTTTTGTTCATACTCAGGAGCTATCGGTTGATATTATTTGGATAAAAAGGTTTTAAAAATCAGCTATCAAGATGTTTGCATATAAACTTTTCCGAATAGTATTTCAAGTGATGACTAAATTCTTTAGCGTTTTTATATAATTTATACCATAAATGTATGGCATATGTTATGGATGGTGATCGATGCAGTTATTTTATTTTTTCCAGCTTTCCTGAGGCATAATTGACAAAACTGTAATACACGTAAAGGGTACATGTGATGATTTGATTTGTGCATACACTGTAAAATGATTTTCACAATCAAATTAACGAACACATCCACCAGCTCATGTAGTAACTTTTTTTCTTGTGAGAACACTTAAGATCTACTCTCTCAGCAAATTTCAAGTAACAGTACAGTATTATTAACTGTAGTTACCATGCTGTACATTAGATCCCCAGAATTTACTTATAATTGAAAGTTTGTACCCTTTGACCAATCTCTCCCCATTTTCCCCACCCTTATCCCCTGGCAACCACCATTCTAGTCTGTTTCTTTAAGTCTGACTTTTAAAATAAGATTCCACGTATAAGTGATATCATACAGTGTTTGTCTTTCTCAGTCTGGCATTTCACTTAGCATGATCACCTTCAGTTTCAACCATGTTTGTCATGCAAATGGCAGGATTTCCTTCTTTTCTATGGCAGAATAATATTCCATTCTATATATTCACCACATTTTCTTTATCTATTTATCTGTCAGCAGACACTTAGGTTGTTTCCATATCTTGGCTCTTGTGAATAATGCTGCAATGAACATGGGAGTGCCGATATCTCTTCAAGTTACTGATGTTGGTTCCTTTGGATACAGTATATGCGGAAGTGGGATCGCTAGATCGTAAGGTTCAGTTTTTCTGGATAGTCCTAGAATTGTTAGCATCATTGGTAGCTTGAGAGTAATATTTTGGCTATGTTTTTTTTTCCTATATTTTCTTGATGGTTTTGAAAGAAATAGGTGCTGTGCAAAACACAGAAAGATGATGAAAGGAAAATGAGAGAAGGATAAAAGTAGGAAGGAGAATAAAGAACAAGTGAGATAGATTTCATTAAATAAGGGTTGTTGTTATCCTGGGCCCATGTCTTCTGAGGGATATATGAAGCTCTGAAATTGTAAAAAGAATTTTTTAATAAAATGTCATATATTATATATATATATATATGTATATATGTGCATTTTTGGAATATGTTTGGAGAAAGACTTTGGGGGGAAGTTTTTAATCATATTATCAAGGGGATTAACAACCTAAAAAATTTGGGATTTCCTGGTGTAAAGAAGTAAAAACTCATCTAAATATAAAATTAGGTTTAATAACAATAGCAAAATTAAGTGCACACAGATGGACCACTGGTTCCTTCCATTTCTCTAACCAGATTTCAATTGCTCTCTTATTGAATATGATAGGTCAAGGTTATTTTACTAGCGCTTTTACCTTCTCAAGTTAAAATATTTGATTGAAAAGACCGACTCATGTCTACAAAAATCTGTACTAAAGTAACACAGATATTTCTTTGCATCATTGCCACCAGGGTAGGTCAGTATCCCTCTTCCATATGATTCTATGACAGGTTTTGGAGCGTCTGAAATAATTAATTTACTAATTTTACTAATAGGCTATCTTTAGTGGGCCAATCCCATAGTTTGGACCATGTGGGTAACATACTATATTCTGAGTTCTTCTATGTATTATGTACTATATTCCGGTTTAGAAGAGAAAAATGTTAGTCATGACAAGTATGAAAATCCTCTATTTAATGAAGTTTAGATAGTGGAGAATAAGAGAAAGATCTTCTTTTGGCAGTGTGAACTCCTTTTATCTTGCCTAAAGTTCAGTTTTCTCACTCTTTCTGTTCTGGTTCCTTCCTTCCTCTCTTGACCTGAGGGAGCCTGTCGGAACTCTCAATTTTTAGCCCAGGCGTTCTTAATCTGATGCTCCATGTACTCCTAGCTTTATCCACACAGTGTCACTGTTAGGTTCTGAACGGGGAAAAAAAAATCAGTAGGTTTCACTTCCTGACTAAAAGTGCATTTTTATGCAGAAATTTTAATAGCGAAGGTTCTGAGTCTCTGACTTATTCCCTTGCATGCCCAAAGTGAGAATTCACGAAATGCATTATAGAAACACTGGATAGTTAATGGTCTATCAGCAACTGTGAACATTTGCTCGAGGCTAAAATTTTACCATACCAGGTCTCTCCTGAAAAGCTTCCTGCCCGACCTACCCACATGAAGAGCACACCTGATTAGGCTGTTTTATTTCGGGGGGGGGGGGGGGGAAAGGAAGCTCAAGATTATTGAAGATTTTTTAATGGAATTACACTATTTGTATTACAAATTGTTCTTCTCTCCCTCCTCCACCCCTCCACCCCCGTCCCAATGCCAGAGAGGATATTCAATGAATTGAGATAAGTTTAAAAAGACTACCAATGACCTCTACAAATATACTTTAAACCTGTGTTTAAAGAACTTTAAAAGTTCTTTCTGACCCTTAGGTCAGAAAACTGAGATTGTATCTCAGTTTCAACTTTTGACTTCTACCATCAGGTTAAAAACAACAGATTTTAAAAAACACAATATTGTCTCCCATTGTTTCTTGTAAGGCTGCTAGAAACATAGTATTTAAATTTGGAAACATCTTTGTTGTATTTGCTTCCAGCTTTTCACCTAGTCTGTGAAACTTAAGCTTTGTTACTGGTGCCTCCAAATGGCTTTTTCTCTCCCTCCCTCCCTTCTTTTTCTTTTCTGTTTCCAAGACTAGCTAGGGGGTAATATCTCCACAAGAATAATACCTAAAATGTCTACTTTTTTTTAAAACAACATTAAAGTCACCAAAGCATTTTTATTGATCCAAGTGTTCATTTTTGCCCTCTTCTTACTGAAGAATCAAATCCTAGATCTGAGAGCAAAACAACTCATAGCTTTACATTTATCTTTGTACTTTTGTCTAATCACTTCTGTCAGTAACCCCATAGGCAGCAGGCATACAACTCTTGAGTTGACCTATGGTTGAGTGAGCCTGGAGGTCACGTGCCCATTTCTCTGCTGAACTGGGAGGGTGTTCTGCACTTTTATTATATTCTTCTGGAAGCTCTGATTAGGTAAGATAATCCTAGGAATTTGCCCAGCCAGCTCTGTGAGAGTGGGTGATCCCAGAGGTGGCTTTCAATGTGTTTCTATTATTCTCAATCAGTTTGGTAACTTCTCAGCAGTTAGGCAGCAGCTAATGGAAGGAGGGAGGTGGGAAACTTCTGGTGAGTTTGACTAATGGTCCAGACAATGCAAAATTAACTCAATTAAATGTCTCAAGAAACCTCTTTTCTGATCTGAAGAGTATTTCATATATTTTAGTATTTTTTCCCTTCTTTGTTGAATCACCAATTAAACCATGCTGGTAGCTAACTGTACTTGCTATGTTGAATGGAAGCTCGGCGATGACAGAAAAATTTCATTTTCAGTTATGGATTGCTGCCTAGGTCAACCAACCCCTAGGAGATATGGAGCTAGAAGATTGACTGGGCATTTGTGAGATCTGCCTTTTCCCATTCAGCTCTGGAAGGAGCTCTTTATTTGGTCTATCGAGTTGATTGTTCTAAATCTAAAAAAAACCTTCTTTTACTAGGGACCTGACATGATATACCATAATGACTTCGAAAGAAACGTTAAACAGTCCATCCTGTCAACGGTGGCTGCCAGGCGCCGACAGACCATGGCAGGTCTTTTTATCAGGTCAATGAGCTGCTAAAAATTGTCTAAGTAGGACCCTGCCATGATAGGCCATAATGCCTCAGAGGAAGTCATTATAGAATATCAAGTAAACAATACACATTTTAAAAAATTACTAATTAGGTTTTGCAGCAATACTTCTCATCCTTAGGGGCTCTACAGTGAGATAATTGACCGTGACGTGAGTTATGCCTCCCAAACCCAAGGCGTGAAGGTTAATTATCGTGGTGAACAGCCCCCAGCAAAGGCGACCATAGTGATGAGATGCTGACATTTCAAACATGTTATTGATGTGTATTTTTAAAATGTTTTTTTAACAAAATTTTTTGGAATGGTTTTGATGAAAGGGTAAAGTGATGCAGCTACAATAACAGCAACTAGAAAAATAACCCCAAAAGGAGAGAAACAAGGTACTTTGGAGAAAGACATCAGGAGAGGCTTTTATATATACATGTATACACAACAGGAGGATTGAGAAGTTTGTCAGGGTATTAATTGACTCAGAATAATTTCTTGAGGTACCTTGCAGCTAGACATTCCTAACAGTGTCTAGGGTCCTTAGACTATACTGTGCCTCATCATTTTCAATGTATAGCTTTTAGTCTCCTGAAAGAGAGTTTTAATATGCTTACATGGAATGGGAAGTTAGATATTGTTTCTTTATAGCAGAGATTCATACTCTCTTTCTGTAGTAATGTACCTTTTTGAGGAATGGTATGATTTGAAAATTTCTTTTTAACTTTGAATTTATGATTAAGGATTTAACTTGATCTCAGGGTAATCTGATTAAATGTTTAAAGGAGGAGATGTTAAGGTTAGGAAGGAAATAAGAAAGAAAATTATTTCTTAGTCCAATCGAGAAGAGGAAACAGGTTGCAGCTTATCCTTACTATTATATTGGAAAATTTGCTCAAGAGGATGTTGAGATATTATTTGAAAAGAACCAAGTGTTCAAACTTTAGTATGTGAATTTACATGCGCCTATTAAGACACGGTGTCCTGCCTAAGTAACAGTCAGGAGAACTGAATATGTATAAACATAGTTGCCTTATTGTCCTTTGATACTAGGAGAACTGGCTGAGATAAACACTGCATACATTAAAAATGAGAGGACACTTGGCAAAACTCTTATTTCTAAGCTAACAAATCAACTGTTTTTGAATGTATGACGGGGAGATATTTGAGGAGGTAAATGCAATGAATTTGAGATTGTGAGACCTAAAAACATCAATATTGAAATTTCTGCATCAAAGTATATACATATCATTGTGAGAATGGTGTTTTATATTTCAATGATAAGATTTAAATATATTATAACTAAGAAGAGTGGAATAGCCAGTGAAATTGTAGCTCTGTTTGTTAAAAAAAAAAAAAAAAGCAAAAACCAATTCAACGTGGAAAAGGAAGACAAGTCATGGAGAGCATTATGCTAAGTGAAATAAGTCAGACAGAGAAAGACAAATACTGTATGATATCATGTATATGTGGAATCCAAAAAATACAACAAACTACTGAATATAACAAAAAAGCAGCAGACTCACAAATATAGAGAACCAACTAGTGGTTACCAATTGGGAGAGGGAGGGGGGAGGGGCAAGATAGGGGTACGGGATTAAGAGGTACAAACTATTAGGTATAAAATAAGTTACAAGAATATATTGTACAACACAGGGAATACAGCCAATATTTTATAACTATACATGGAGTATAACCTTTAAAAATTTGAATCATTATATTGTACATTTATATTGTATAGAAACTATACTTCAATAAAAAAGTGAACTTTAACTAGTAACAAAAAAAGGAAGACAAGTTATACAAATTTTTTCTTCCTCCATTGGGACAAATAATTGACTTATTTGATTATTTTTTCCATTGAGTTAATAAGGCAGTTAGTCTAAGTTGGCCAGGCCAGGTTTTGTATTTGACTCCTGTGACTTTCACTGGCTCTGTTTAGCGTACCTTATCATGGAAAACCATTCAGCAACCTTGCTTCCAGTAAAGCAGCCACAAATGTTTCAGACCTAAGAAATAGACACTTACCTTTCTTGCATGGGCGGAAGTTGTATCCAGCTATTAAATCGGGGATCATATCTGCTGACAAAATTTGTACTGTGTTTTCCTGTAAAAATATATTTGAGACACTTAAAACTTAAATTCCTTTGTTGTTTTGCACATTTAAAAGTATTTTATAAGATGCCTCTGTTCTCAGGTTTAAGAAACAGATGAATTAAGTAGATTTAAGTAGAGGGACTATCTAACACAGTATGAGAAGTGATAAGTCAGAAGAAAAATTTATGTGCCTCTTCAAACGTTTTTCCTTTTTTTCTTCTTTTCTCCTCCACTTTTTCTGTGGGGTGGGGATGAGTTGGAATAAAAATAATTCAACCATAATAATAAAAGCAAGTATGTTTATCAGACTATCAAAGGTAGGGTAAAATTTCTGTATTTTGGTGTTTATAGGTTTTAAAAACATGAAGTTATTGTCTATACATAATCAGTTCCAGAGACTAACTTGTGTGATATCTCTGGATAGAACCTTTTTCTAAATGATCCAAGAATTCTAGCAGTGGAAGAGTCCACTCTGTCTCCAGGGAAACAATAGCAATCACTACCATAAGAGTTTGCATTAGGAAATCAGTTGTAGGCTATGACCGTCATGCAAGTTCTGTTTGTGCATTTGGGGAAAGCACAGTTGCTGTGATGTATCACAAGTACATTTACTGAAATGGGAAACATGCGTCCTCAGAGCTGGTTAACCAGCTTATCTCTTCTGTTGAGCCTAAGAAACACAGTAATGCCTCCAAGGTATGAAAATGAATCTTGTTTTACATACAGATTGACACCAAAGCAAGAAATAGGAGCAAAAGTGTGTATTCCATTTTCTGTGTAGCAACTGAGATGATAGTCATCTAAAGCGCCTGAAGGCTTAACTCTAAAAGTATGTTTTTCATTAATGTATGTGTAACTAACCATTGAAATATAAGTACCAAACTTCACCACGGGAATAAACAGATAGGATTGTGTGTGTGTGTGTGTGTGTGTGTGTGTGTGTGTGTGTACACACACTCACACGGGCATGTATACACAACACAATTATTAATTGCAAGAATATATATTGAGCGCTCACTATGTGTCTTATGTGTTCTAGGTTCTGGGAATATGCTGGTAAACGAGAAAGACAAAGTCCTCGTTCTTGTAAATAAATAAACACAGACTTGTAAATAAATACATATATAATAATGCTATATATTCTTTACCAAATGCCAGAAAGAAAAATAAAGCAGGGATTGATAGAGGGGAAGCCAGTTTCAGTAGGGTGGTCACCTGCTCACAGATGTCTTCTGCAAGCCACGCAAATATCTGCAGAATTAGCGTCTCAGGCAGTGGGGAAGGTGAGTATAAAGTCCCTGGGTTGGCCAAGCATTCAAAACCAGCAAGAATGCTGGGGTGACTTGGACAGAAGTCGAAGTATATCAAGGTCCAGACACGGTGTGTCTTGTGGACTGGTGTCAAATTTCGTCTTTTGTCATAAGAACATTAGGAAGTCACTGGAAAGTTTTGAGCAAATGAGAAACATGGCCTAATTTACCTCTTATCATGATCACTCTGGCTGTTATGTAAAAAACTAGACCGTACAAGGGCTGCTCTGGAAGTGGGAGACCTGTCACGAGGCCATCACAACAGTCAAGGCAAGAGCTGGCTTGAGTGGAGGTGGAGGCAAGATATGGTCGAGTTTGGGATCTATTCTGTGGGCACAGCCAATACAATTTTCTGATAGATTGAGCATTGGTATAAGAAAAAGTGAGTAATTAAAGACGACTGCTAGGTTTTTAGCCAGCGGAACTGGATGGAATGTCGTGCAATTTGCCGAGGTGGGGAAGACCAGGCAGGGGTAGTTGGGGGGTTAGGGAGAGAAGCCATTAGTTCCGTTTTGGATTTAACCTTGAGAGGACTATCGGATCTCAAAGCATAAGTGGCTGGTAGGCCACTGGCTAAATGAGGCCGCAGGTGCAAATTTTGGAGTCATTAGTCAAGAGATACTGTTTAAAATCAAAGAACAAGATGAAACTCTTTAAGGAAAGGGTATGGAAATGGAAGATAATGAGTGCTGGAAATGAGCCCTGGGGGAGAAGAAGAAAAACTAGCAAAGAAAAGGAATTGTCAGAAGCAGGAGGAAAAGAGGAGTGAGCGACGGAGAACTGACCATAGGATTTGGAAACATGGGGGTTGGTGGTGACCATGACAAGCATTGTTTCAGTGGACAGGAGGGCATGAAAGCCTGAGTGGGGACTCCTCAGGAGAGACTAAGGTGTAAGAAAGCAGAGGCAAGAGGATAAGCAATGCTTCTTAGGACTTTTGACACGAAAAGAAGATTATAGCAGGAAGATGCAGCATCGAGAGAAAATTTTATTTAGTTCTTGGTTGTGTTTTTCAATTCAGAAGTACCCCAAAGTCCTTGAGTAGGCAAAAGGGAATGAGGAATAGGCTTTAAGTTGGAGCAGAAACAGTAATAAGAGAGATATGTTTTATCTAAAATATACGGGTAGCAATGGATTTGGTAGTAGCAAGATGCAGATTTTATCTTTTGATTGCTTCTGTCCTCATTGGACTAAAAAGCAAGGCTATCAGCTGAGAGTGAGGAGGGAGGTTTTGGAGAAAGGTATTTGAGGAGAGAGAAGGTGTGAAATAATTAACTCAGAGGGTGGAAGAGTGCATTGACCAGGGAAACTTAGTGGAGTTGGCTAGTAGCCAGCATGGTTCATTAGTAGCCAGCATGGCCGTACGGTTTTCTATGTCCACATTTAATTGCTCAGGGGGAGGGGAGAGGTGGAAGCAAGTTGGGTTTAACCAGGACCAGGGCTTTACCAGGCAAGTATCATAGAAGAGAAGGACACGAAGCTGCAGGTGTATGCACTAATGTGATTATAAGGATGGGCAACAGAATATAAGCTCAGTAAGGAGGGAAGTAAGGGCATGAGGGGATGATGGACAATGAAAAGGTGGTAGGGTAGAGTGAAGGAGGTGGCATTTGCAGGATAACAGTGGGTAGCTGCCACATAAAGGGGCAGCAGGTGGTAAAATCTGAAGACATCCTTTAAAGTGGTGAGTTTTAAGGATGTGGGAGTGGCAATGAAGAAGAAGTAGAAAAGCTATCGCCCTCCAATGATGTGAAATATAAGGGTGGGGGCGGGGAACAGAACCTAGTCCCCATTGAAGAGGGTGGCTGGGAAAACAGTCCTCTCAGAGAATAGCCAGGCTTTGATTAGAAAAGAAGCTGAAGGGACCATTTAGGGAAGAGTTTAAGGATTATAGGGATCTTGTTGATGTGAGATCATCAGTTCCAAGGATTGCATGGGAGGGTTTGGATGGCCTGGTTGGGTGGTAAGTCAAGTTTTATTTGGGGATTACAGTAAGAGTTGGGGATTGCAGAAAGAGTTAAGGTGCCAGGAGTGAGTATGACCCAAAAGACTTGGATCCCACAACGGGAGGCTCCAACCCAAGGAAGGATTATGTCTAGAGTTGGTTTATAAGTAAGCTTTCGTAGAATTTGCAATCATCTCCCTGTAGAAAAAAACCATTCTTGATAGTCAGGTTTCAAGGTTAATTCCCAAATGTATCTGAAGATCAGTGTTGTTAAGAGGAATGTAGAATATACACGCCATGTATAAGAGTGTTTCTCTGTGAAGTTTGGTTTAGAATTTCCATTTGGAGGAAGACATCTGCCTCCTTTCAGCAATGGGACAGATGCCGTCACATGCTGAGCACTGGTGGTGGAAATCAGCTATTTGCTTTGCTTATTGGTGGGAATGCCAGTGGCCTTCACTCAGAGAAAAGGCTAAGCAGGGACTGGTGTGATTTCGATGGAAGATGAAGAAAGGGTTTCCAGAGGCAGAGTCAATGGTGTGAAAAAAGGGCAAGGATGGAGGATGGGAAGATAAAAAGAAGAAAAATGTTCTAAAGTTGGCAAAGGATGTGCAGAGGGGATAATAAATGTCAAAAGGAATGAGTGTGGTAGAGTGAGGAAACTGAGATAAAATGGGGATATTCATTTCTTCCTTGTGGCTTTCATCGACACTACTTAGAAGCCTGAGAGGGGTAGCCACATGCAATAGAATTTTGGATTACTCTTCACTCCTTTGGTTTCTTCTCATCTTTTCCATTTTCTTCTAACCTTTCCTCCACTTCTTCCCTTTTTTTGATGATGTCCTGTCACCAGACCCTGTTGTTGACTATCATTTGGGAGATAGGTAAAATGGGGCAGGGGGTGCAGTTTTCAGCCAGTGGTGGAGGGGAAGGAAGCAGGATGAAAAGGACATCACCTGCAGGCAGTTTTTTTGGGAGTCAATCATCAGTAAGTGACAAATGTAAATTGGTTCTCTGTAAGTTGGAGCACTGAAGGAATATATGCATGTATATTAGCATATTACAATGCAGTCTATCACTAATGACATGAAGGGAGTTAATAGGAGTTAATATCTATAGCTGAGTAGAAACAAAATGTATGTATCCTGCTTATATTTCCAGTAACTCATATGTTTTATGATTTCAAATTTTGGTCCTGTAATCAAGATAATCAGTAAATAAAATTATATTTGTATTTTATGAGTACATATTTGTGTTTTATGAGCATGTGTTGAAATGTACATTTTTGTATTTCATTCAAAGACATGCATCTCAGGCACCATTTTCATAAGAACTAAAGTTTAACTTAAGATTTCATCTTTGGAACTGATGTATACATAACGTTTAAACTCATGGATTTTAAATTCTTCCTCCCTGTCAGTAGTGAAATTAAAGCATGTTGTATATTATTATAGGATTGCTGTTCTTTCTTTTTTTTTTTTTTTTTTGCGGTACGCGGGCCTCTCACCATTGTGGCCTCTCCCGTTGCGGAGCACAGGCTCCGGACGCGCAGGCTCAGCGGCCATGGCTCACGGGCCCAGCCGCTCCGCGGCATGTGGGATCTTCCCGGACCGGGGCACGAACCCGTGTCCCCTGCATCGGCAGGTGGACTCTCAACCACTGCGCCACCAGGGAAGCCCAGGATTGCTGTTCTTTATAAGTTTTGGTATTAACTGCTTCCTTTTTAGTTGTATGAGGTATTATAAAATGAAAATCCTATAGTTTTGAGATGATGGTGTCCCTTCATGGTTTTCTAAATGGGAAATAATGAAGAGCTCTTTGGGAGCCAGTAAGAGCCACTGTCCATGGTGATACAATACTGATTTAATTTCACAAGATCAAAGGCAAATGCACAATTGTTGTTTAATATCTAACTAAATACATATGTTTATGTGAGGTGGCGAGTGTGATACACTGGTTAAAGGCTGACGCTCTGGAGTCACACAGACCTACGTTGGAATCACTCATCTTCTTGCAAGCTGTGTGTCTTGGAAAGTTGTTTAAACTCTTAGGGCTTAGACTCCTCATAGTAAAGCTAGAGCAATCATGCGACAGGCCTCATAGGATGGTTGTGAGGATTAAGTGAAATGATGCAGATGAGTGCTTATCAAAGTTCCTGGGAAATAATGACTACTCAATAAATACTACGACTAATACCAAAACGGTCAGCTGTGGTTGACCAGATGGATGGAATATGAAAGTCCAGGGAAACCATTTAAGGGATGGTGGTGGATGTGTGTTTTGGTACCTAGCCGAGATACTTTTACCAGATTGGTACACCTGTTCCCTAGCTGATGGTTGTTGGTTGTTCATGGTCACAGCTGCTCCCTCTCTAGAGAACTGCCCTCAGCTGAACAGGCCACTTCACTGCCCACCCTCACCCCCACCTGGGGGAAGGCCTCAGCCAATGACTGATTGGTTGACATGAGGTACAAAAGACTGGCCTGCTTGCCTCACAGTGTGACCAATTATCCTGTGCTTAGGAGATGCTAATCAGTGGCTCATCAGCACTTACCCCGATCTATACTAAATGACCTCAAAGGCGAAACAAGTCAGGGACGGAATGACTCAGATTTGCAGGTGGAACTCCCAAAGTTCTAAATAAGGGTCTTACAGAGAGAGAGAGTTGTGAGCTGCTAGGCCCGTATGGAGACTAAAAGTAAACAAAATATAGTAATTAAAGTTTTACTGAAGTTCAATTTTGAGCCTCCTGGCGGCTAAAGCAAAAGAGACACATTAAATCATATGATTGGCGTTAGAAGTAATTGTTCAAAGCACACCATGCCTCAGTACTTTGGTTTGACAAGGACTTGTCACGCAGGTCTTCACATAGAGCACGCTGAGTGGTGGCAGTGAAAGGTGCCCCCACAGGAAATGCAATGCTGTGCTTTCTGTAGTCTTTTCTCACAGCATATTTGTTGAGGGATTTAAACTGAATCACTGCTCCTCTCAGGAGTCGGGGGGAGGCAAATCAGTGAGGTCCAATGGTGTAGTTTTATGGGAATCTGAATTAGCTCAATGATAAAATCTCGATTCTCTAGACTAGAGGAAGGAATATGTCCCTTATACTCGCCCCTAATCCCCCCACCCATCCTCTCGGTTGTGTGTCTGATAGAAGTTGAACAGTAAGCAGTGGCAGGTTATTTTGGGCAGGGGTGGGGGGCAGGGGTAAACCCAGGGAGTGGGTTTTCTGTGTTGCTGATTAAGGTCTGTCTCACAGGAATGGGAGGTTCATAGTGATTTGTGAAAACTGAGTTGTCGCCCCAAGACTGGTCTTTTAGCAGAGGCTTATCCCACGTGGGAACGGAGGTGGGCTGAGAAAGGACCATCATTAGAAACAGGACTTTCCATGGGACTTTCCTGGTGGTCCAGTGGTTAAGACTCTGCGCTTCCACTGCAAGGGGTTCTATCCCTGGATGGGGAACTAAGATCCCATGTGCCGCACAGTACGACCAAAAAAAAAAAAAAAAAGGAAAGAAACAGGACTTTCCAGCCTCGTCTTGTCATGTGTTAGTCTTCATTTGGCCTTCAAGAAAACAAACAAACAAAACCCCCAAAACGAAGTTCTGCAGATTCTTTTTTAGATAAACCTGCTGGCTGTGTACTGTTTCCTTACAAACGCTCTATTCTGTTCAAATCACTTCCTCGGAAGAAGAGGTTAAACAGGAAATGGAGAGTTTACAGTGGGTTGTATATGGGCCAGGGTTTTTGTTTTGTTTTGTTTTAACATATCAAATCAGTCATTGCAAAGATAAGTTAGAGGAGAGATACTAAATATTTTAGTTCCAAATCTGTTTCTCCCAAAGCCCCGGAACCATCTTTCCAAAACTGAAAGATATGAACCAACAAAGCTGATCTGGAGAAAGAATGTCCCTTTCCCTTCAAAGAAATGTTCTTGGAGGGTGGCCTGGGTTGTTTTCCTTTAAGATTTTCTAGAGTGAACAGATGTAACAATTTTCTATAATTTACCTTTGTGCAGATGCTGAAAGAGAACATTCACCATAAAATATATGCAGTATATGTAATTTCAGCTGGCTGTTCTGGGGTTTTAAAGCAAAAATGTGTACCTGCAAGCTGTTTTATGGTTTCTCACTCATAATGATCTCTGTTACACAGAAGGCTACAACTGCAACCCCTCCTTCACGTGCAAGATTTCCAAAAATATCTTGATAATTTTGCGTGTTCTGCAAGGCGCAGTGTACTCCCTACATTAGACTTGGGAAGTGTATTCAAATGTTGACTTTCTCTTTGTGATACAATTATGAAGTAATCGCATCAACAGGGAAGATGGTGGATAATCTGTGGACGAAGCCCTTGCAGAAGATGCAGCAGCCAGAACAGGTGTCAAGTAATAAACGCTGCAAAGGCACTTCAGCTCAGGTCATGTACAGCGTGACAGCAGATAACGCTTATGTATTGAAACTGCATATTATTATCCTGATACAATGGGAGAAAAGTGGTGGAGAAGGTGGTGAGAATTCTTAATAGTTGCCGCTTGCTACCTCCCTTGAGGGAGTCTGGGCTTACACTGGTGGCACTCCTCAGGGGATGGATCAGGAGAGGGGCTGGGCATCACGGTGGAGCCAAATCCCCAGATAGTCCATGAGTGAATGCACTGCTGCGTGTGTCCTCTGCCAGCCCACTTCACCAACTACTTCGTTTGTCCCTGCTGCACAGAAATATGTTTTCCACGGTAATTACAAAATGGACTGCCGCTGGCACCCCTCATCACACACAGACGTGTCGAGCACCTACTGTTAAGTGGTTCAATAGTTACCATTAGGGTTCCATTGGTCCTCTCCGCCCAACACAAACAGGAAGTTTTCCACCTCCACAACGCAGTGATGGGCACTGTTGTATGGCATAACTGGAATTGAGAAAAAAAAAAAAAGACGTATAAAATTTTCCATCTTAGGACTTGATACCTTGGCTCACTAGCTATGTGCTTTCACCAAAATGTATAAAACGTGAGACTAAGTCAGAAGGAAGAAAAGCACATAGACAAGCAGAGTGGGGCACCCACCAATCCACAGTAGCTCAGCGGTGTGTTCCCAGCAATTGCCAACCCCACCCCTTTTGATTAATTTTACATAATGTTATTCTGCAAATTAGTCAAGAACAACCTGTCGGGCTGCTTTCAATTCTTAAGTCCTCCTCACCTGCCTGATGATGGGGATCGTGCAGTCTACAACCATGACTGACACTCCCAAATGGTCAGGGCTGGGGCTGGGGTTATTTCTTGGAAGAAATAACCCAGCATCCACTTGGAGCCATTAAGCTGCTCTGCCCAAACTTGGCTCGCTGGCAATCTTTCCACAAACAGACTCAGGGTGCTTGGTTGCTTTCTATTCCACAGCAACGAGCAAGCTGAATTTCCATACAGTGTTAAGTTTTTAAATTAAGGTCCTGCTGATTTAATGCCTTCTCCAAATGTATACGCTTAATTTCCTGTACAATGTCATTAGCAGCACAATCACACATTTTCTATCTATCTGCTTAAGAGCTCTTCTGGAACAAAGATAAAAACTGTCAGGAACGTCATAAATACCCATTCCCCTCGTCCTGCCCTGCTCTGCCCCAAATGTGGTGGCTGTGAGGAGGGCGGAGTGATTCAGAAACTCACCAAAGGTTTCGCTGGATCTGTTCTCATTTACATTTTCTTTGGGGACACACACAACAAGAATAGGACACCCCCGTCACCCCGTGTGCAGTGCAGTGTCAGTCTCTGCTATTATTATATCATATGGTGAATGTAAACCTACACAGCGTTCGTTATCATATCACAGGCAGTGGTTTGGGCCCAGTGACACCAGTAGGAAAAATGATGTCCTTGTTCAGCTCATCATATGGGCACCTTAAATCTAGGTGAGGACAAATGGGGAGGTGATATGCATGTTCAGGCAGGGAACTTATTGCTTGACACGGATCAACAGAGCACTTAAGAAACCAGTGCAGTGGGAAATCAATATGAGTCAGGGCCAGCTTGTACTCTGTACTCTTTTGCCAATGGAGAGAGAGAGAGAGAGAAAGAGCCTATCTTATACCCAATTTACTTTGGATGATATATATCTCATTTCACTTTGTTTTTATTATCTTTTTTCTCAGAATGCGCTTATGCTGGCTAAGATATGTAAACAAAAATAAGGAGAAACAGGCATAGCTTTGAAACCTGTAACACAGCTTCTGAAAGAGCAAATCAGGTCGTTTAAGCTTCATATTAAAAGATTTTAGGAATTTTCATTATTTTATTATGTATTCACTTTTACTGTGAATAGTCACTATTTTCGAACTTATAGCCACAAGGGAGAAGACATTGGTATGGAAACCCTGGATTTCTGGGATCATGTAGAAATTGGGTGTGCCATGGATTTGTGTGGCCCATGAATGAGGTCAACTGATTTAGGGAGTCACCTCAGCAACGTCCTTCTGCCCCTCAACCCTTAGTTATCTCTTTGGAAAATGCTTTTAACCATATAGCTCCTGCAGGCATCACTTCTCAGAGTCCACTGGGGCAGAGTATATGTTGAGTTCACGCAGCAACTAAAATTGGGTGACTGGATATGTTTGGAACATCTTTTTTTCTTTTCTTAAATTAACTCATCATTGTTTGGATTATACCAAACACAAAGCTATGCTACCCATATATTATGTATATTGTGCATTTTGTGAACAGCCTGGTGCTACTCTGGTTTATCACAATGCCATCTGGGCAGTAAACTTACAGCATTGTCACCTGTAAGCATATACTCATATGAGACACGCGTGTAAGAACAGCGGCCACTGATACAACCAACTTACTTTATGACTACCAGTCTTCCAATATTTATTTAAAATTTTTGGTCAGTTCAATGCCCACATTTTATAAGTAATAAAAAATCGTATTATCTTCTTTTTAACCGGAAGTCCAGCTTTATAATAAAGCACAGACTCTGAAAATAGAACAACAGTTGTGTTTGTCCATTTACTTGCTCCCATTCAGGCAGAAATTAAGTGAAGGAAAGAATACATAATTTATTCTTAAGCCTCTTTCTCGTTTGATTACCTCTATTGTTATGCTTTATGCAAACAAACGAAACTATTGCACTAAACTAACTATTGAAACCTTCAAAATACGAGAAGGTCTTTGAAATGCTAACATAAAGGCTGCTTGAAGATATTCTCATTTATCTACCCTTTTTACTCTTGTTTTAAAACGTTGTATGCTATATTTCTTGGCTCTTTCAGCATTTTCATTCCTGAATTGTTGTCTCTTCTGATTTATTATTTACTCAACTCTTCTGAATTGAGAGGCTACAAATACACACAGATAACTTTGGGGGATTATCCTGAATGTAAAACGCTCCAAATCTATTAGAAAAAAATCGATGTGAAATCAATGTTTGAGTTTTGCAAAAGACCTCATTTCTTTGGCTTCTGATTAAACCTGAACGAAAGCAAAATAAAGAGGGCAGTGATCAAGAGAAAACATCTGCTTAAAATGGCACTGGGTACCGCAATTATTGATTATCTTTTAAATAACAAGGAAGACATGCCCTCTCCCTTCCAGATTTCTCTAGGGATGCTCGCCGGCCTCGCCCTCACAAGCAGGTACCGGAGGAGAAGTTTGTACTCCCTGTTCATATACAGCCCGGTGTGAGTTTTTAGCGTGTCAGTCAGTGAGTTAGAGGGAAAGGGTAAAGAGAAGCTAATCAGGATGAAATGAGATTAAAGGCTGTCTAATTTTACAGCAACTGTGATCCATCAGCTACTGTGAAAGTGACAGTGGAAATGAATGATGGAGACAGACAGGTGGGGCTGTACATTTCACTGATTTATCCTCAAATGCACTAGGCCTTATTTTATTGAGTGAACATGACCGCATTTATCATGACTGTCATCTAAACCCACTTCCCTCCATTTAAAAAGGTCACTTTACTCACAGGGAGGAGGAGAGAGGCACTTTCAAATCAGATTTAAAATCTAATAACACGTGTTCATAAGGCCCTTTGTGAAAATTCTCAACTTTATTAAACAAACTCGAAGTGCTAGAAGGAAAGGGGAAAAAAAGCCAGAAAACTGAAAAGGAAGAAACCTTTGGTCATCCGAGGGAGCACGTTCATTTAGTCTCTAAGTTTGAAGCAATTTGTACCATTTTTGCCTTTCCCACTCCAAATACCTGCTATTCTATTCTAGTCTGGGAAATTCAATACAACATTTACATTTAATATTTTTAATTAAGAAAGTAGGAAGCGGGCCATCCTTGGAGAGGATACTAAGTCACAGTATTTACTCTGCAGAATGACTGATCATCACACACTCAATAGATGTTAGCCATTTTACAAGTTGAATCTCTGCCACAATTCACTTACATACCTGTTAAATGTTTTCCCATAATGTTAAGGCCACAAAAATCTCAGTGACACAAATTCTTTTACCCCTCCCTGTACAGTGACATGAAATGTACTGGCATGTGGTACACAAAATTGGTCTTTGTGGATATGAAAATGAAGAGTCAAACTCTCAGAGTATTTTGTGTTACTTTTCACAATAGAAACCACCATTTACCAAACATTTACTATGTGCCAGGCACTGTGCAGGTGCTATATACTTATGCGTATATGTAATTAGATTTATATATAGTTACCTATATTATATCTCTGAAAATAGAACAGCACTTATGATTCATTCTTACTTGCTCCTGATCAGGCAGAAATTACATGAAGGAAATAATATATGGTATTATAATACATGATAAAATATATCTATATTTTATTTGCCCATATCTTTCATTTAATATAACGAACTATTAGGGAGGCATTGGTCATTCATTTCATTTCTGTAAGAAATACTGAGGCCTTGAGAGGTTAAGGCACTTGTTGAAGGTCAGACTCAGCTAATGAATGGCAGAGATAGAATCCAAACACAGGGATATCTGGATCCCAACCCATGCTCTCATCCATTTCACTCTACTGATTTTCAATAGGTATGTTCATCCAACCAGCAAGTAATTACCGAGTACCTGTGTGTTCAATGATGGTGTTCCTGAAATTTCTGTATAATTTTTTGTTATTGAATCACTTTTAAATGTTTCTTATTTTCATATTTGAAAGAATCCGTAATAAAGCAAGTGGACCTTCCTTTACATTTTTTTTCTATAAATCCACATATTCAAATAGTGGATTTTCTTAAAGGAAGACACATTTACATGTATTTGATGGAGCCAGAAAAACACTGACCAAATCAGCTAGTTAAGGATGGGTAGAGTCTATTGGCAGAGGGTTTCTATTTATTTGTTGAACAGCGAGGGCATATTTCAACCTTGCAAGCAGATTCAAAGTATCTTGGGCACAGAGGCCCTTTTCCTGGCATATAAAATGTGCAGGGGTCTTGCTGCACTTACGAAGGCCTTGTTCTGCTTAAGATTCACACTCCTGTTTCCTCCCATATTTTATATCTGAGGAATATATATACCCCTTCCAACAGAAAGTATAGGTATCTTTTGCAACCGCAGATGTGCATGAACATCCAAACGAGATTGCATAGGGCTATGACAAGTTTATAGGATTGTTAAA
The DNA here is from genome assembly GCF_964374135.1 of Grampus griseus. Lineage (NCBI taxonomy): Eukaryota > Metazoa > Chordata > Mammalia > Artiodactyla > Delphinidae > Grampus > Grampus griseus. The sequence continues at coordinate 47,984,499 of NC_139006.1, forward strand.
TACATGGCTGTTGAATGTTTATCATTTCAAGTAACATTTATGAGGTCCTTGATTTCCTTTTGGCTTCAAATACATAAACTTACAAAACTGTCAAATATGACATAATTTTTTGGAAAAAGTAATTAATGCCCATGTTTTGTAAAAATACAATCTTATAAAAAATAATGATATACAGGAACAATAAGTTTTCCTCTTATGCCTCTCAGCCTTGCAGTTCCCTACTGCAGAAGCTACCCCTGTTATTGTGTTCTTGGATTTTTCTTCCAGAGAGATTATATATACGGGTCATTTTTTAAAAATACAATTGACACAGCATTCTATGAGCACACTGTTTAGTACCTTGCTTTTTTGCACTCAAGAATACATTCATTTATTCATTCCTCACCAATCAAAGACCTGTTCAGCTGCTACTGTATGTCAGGCAAGGTTCTACCTGCTGGGGAGGTCATGACAGCATCAAGGAACGTTCTAGTCAGGGGAAGCATGTAATAAACATGGACACAAATAAATAGGCACTTTTGTTTCAAATGATAAGTGCAATGAAGAAAAGTAAAGCTGGGTCCAAGGAGGGGAAGGGACAGGGTGAGGAATTTTGAGAGTAGTCAGGGAGGGCTTTCTGAACAGATGACTTTTGAGCAGAGGACTGACAGAAGTGAGCAAGGGAGCCATGCAGGGGTAGTGGTAGGCATAGATGCGGGAAAAGCAAGTGCCAAGGCCCTGGGGCACAGGTGTGGAGTGTAGCAAGAACAGCAAGAAGACCAAGAACAGAAGCATCTGAGAGGAGGTCTCGGAGGGAGACCGAGGCCGGATCTGTGCGGTGTGCAGTCTTGGTCGGAGGACGACACTTGGATCGTCTACCGGCCCATTCTTTTCAACAGCCATACACTGTTTCACCCGGTGGGTGTCCTATAATGTGTCCCAGCCCCTTCTGATGGCCATTGATTAATTCACTCAGCAAACATTTACTAAACACTCATTATGTGCAGATACTTTTCTGGTTGGTAATAAAGCAACGAATGAAGCTGACAGCATCCCTGCTCAACGAGACCTAAATGACAGGGAAAAGAAGAATGTAAACTAATACACAGTGGAATGCACAGGAACACAGCCAGGCGATGACAGACAATGTAAAAAGGAAAAAAAAATAGGACAGTGTGTTACAGAGTGAGTGCCTGGCTAGCGCTCTAGCTGAGGTGGTCAGGGAAGGTCTCTCTGGGGACTGGCGTTGAAGGTAAAATTTGAAGGTTGAGAAAGGGCCATTGCAAGAAAATAAGGGGAAGGGATCCATGCAGAGACCCTGAAGCACGAATGAGCTGGATGTGCCTGAGCAGCCCAGAGAAAGCTTCTGTGTCTAGAGCACCGAGGGTGAGGGCTCGAGAGGCATGAGAGAAGTCAGGAGGCAGGCAGAGGCTGGGTAGAAGCCAGGATAAGTGGTGTCGATTTTATTCTTAGCATGATGGAAAGGCATTGGAGGGGTTTTAGCAGCAGCAGGACATGATCTGATTTATGTTTTAAAAATATCACTCTGGCTCCTAGGGATGTTGTAGGAGTGAAAGAGGGAAAAGAAGAAGATCAAGCAGGGCGCCCCTCCTGTGGTCCAGATGAGGGACGATGGAGGCTGGATGAGGTAGGGGCGCTAGGGCTGGAGGGAAGGGGATGTGTTGAAGGTTGTTGCTATTACAAACAGTGCTCTGCCGAGTGTCCTCATGGGTCGACAACACACATACACGTGCATTTATCTGAAGGATTAATTCCTCCAAGTGAAATTTCTGGGCCAAAGGATGGGTGCGTTTTACATTTTAATGGATGGCATCACATCGTATCCCTTTTTATATCTGTACCTTTGCCAACACGGTAGGTGAACAATTGGTGTCTAGTTAAAATTTAAATCTCCACTCATTTGTGATAGAGGTTGAGCATCTTTCCATATGTTTCAAATCCATTTGTATGGTATACATTTTTCTGTTGGTTTTTGACTTCTTGATATCATAAGTTGCCTATAGTTACGTGATTTCTGTTCTTAAAGGGTACTTTTCCATAGAATTATCTAAACTGGCAAAATAAATGATATTTTGGAAGCATGGTATTGCTAGAATATACATTTGTGCAATATTTACTCATTAAAGCAAATTCAAATAGTAATTACATGCTGTTGAAAACAAATATAACCTGAAGGAAAGGTGCCTCCGTCTAATGACATTGAAAGAGTATTTCTTGCATAGGATTGTAGAGAAATTTTTTTCTTACATCTTCTTCAATTTTATAGTAAGTATAATTGAGAAACATAAATGTTTAAAAATTTACTAGTTTAGGGCTTCTCTGGTGGCGCAGTGGTTGGGAGTCCGCCTGCCGATGCAGGGGATACGGATTCGTGCCCCGGTCCGGGAGGATCCCACATGCCGCGGAGCGGCTGGGCCCGTGAGCCATGGCCGCTGAGCCTGCGCGTCCGGAGCCTGTGCTCCGCAACGGGAGGGGCCACAGCGGTGGAAGGCCCACGTACCGCAAAAAAAAAAAAAAAAAAAAATCACTAGTTTAATCCTACCATCCTGTCTTTCTGCAAAGATCTAGAAATTTGGCCATTGCTTCTCTGGAGGTAGAAACACACACATAGTCAAACATCTTACATGAAGCACGTGCTTGATACATATTATTGAATAAATAATGCATAGAAAAGGCTCTGTTACTTTTTTTTCTGTTGTATATCGATGGTTACTATCCCTGTAAGCTGCAAATAAATGGGAATGTTTTGTGCATTTGGGAACGACTTGATCATTATGGACAGTGAGTCTGGAAAACCAAATCCCGTAAGAAACTCACATGGTCTGAATCCTGTGAAGAGTTGGTGAAGGTTCTGAATTAACCCAAAGGTGGCCAACACTTTCTCCTCACTCCCAACTTATTCTGCACACACAGAGCTGGGTTCCCACAGTCCCACTGGAGACAAAGTTGTTGAAGTGAGTTCGAAATGTATAAATCTGAATAAAAGTGCCTATGCGTTAGGTTTTGGAGGCTATGCAAGAACAAGAGAGTTGGCTTCTCTTTCATAATACAAAATTGTATCTAAGGGAGAGTTTTCCTGAGAATGAAAACTTGCTTTGTGACTCTCTCCTCTGTGCCACTGTTGTAGTAAATGCATGCCTTTACCCTATACCTGCCAAGTCATGATACAGTGCATTAAAGTCATCTGTCTTTTGTGTGTCCCACCCTAAAGAATCTGTAAGCTCCTTGAGGCCAGACTGTGTCATTTCTATAGCTTTACGACCACCACAATGCCCAGTACATAGGATAGTAGAGCCTTAGGCATGGCTACAGATTTTACGCCTAATACAGTAATTAGAAATATTAATGAATCAATAAATGTTAGTAGCATGAATGAGTGAATGCTATAACTAAGAGAGACCGTGGCATTTACTTCTTTGGAAGGTGTAAAAAATGTATGGGTACCAGAAGATGTGAAGGAGGGAAGAAGTGAAAGAAAGGGAAGAAAGGGAGAAAGATATATGCCTTAGATCAGGATTCTGTGGCATCTAGGATGGATGTCACCCTATATGCAATACATGTGTTAAACAAAGGAGGTTTGTAAGTTCTTCAAAGACTGTGACATATTTCTTTAGGATCTATCATAGGCCTAATTGTGCCAAGGTCAAAGGTTTTCAATAAATCCTTGTTGATTTACAGTTTTAGCTCTGAGCACTTAAGTGGAGGGAAAGGCTAACAACCAGCGGAAGCTGAGGGGACTTAAAATAAGACTTCTATTAGCTGTTCAAGCAAAACTCCCTTTTCAAATTATGACTCTATTATTACAATGTGGTGTACCAACTATTTTATTTTGTTTAGTTCTTGATATGATAGAATTTTAAAATAGTTTTATTTTCACTTTTGGAAAGTAAAACATCTTTAGGAATGAACACTGCAATTTCTTCCAAATGCTAGGTGTTCTTTTTTTTTTTTTTCCTGTTTTTTAAAGTGTGTTTTCAGAGACACATTGATGAAACATGCTAGTGCTTTAATGTTTGTCCTTTCCTAAGTGCCAGTACAGTGTCTTCCTGATCATGTCCTGGGGGAGTGAGAAATTGCACTTTTCATTGTTCTACACCTAAAAAGGCTCAGTAAAAAAGAATAGTCAACTCTGTAAATGAATTAAAGTAGAAGATCAACTCATTATTTAAACGTGTGAAAATAAGATCCTTGACAAAGGTCAAAGGAGCCAGGACTATTTATACTGTGAATGATATGACAACAGGATAGCAAAAATGATCGTAAAACAGCTTAAATTCTCTTAGATGATGGCCCCATAGTTACTGATGGCGTGAAGAAGGAAATGGATATGGTGCGTAGAATGAGGATGTGTAAAGAAGCATTTTCTGATGTAGATCACACATACTCAGGATTGGAAAGTGAACTCTAGTGGTTCACTTTAAAATCCGGGAGACAGCAAAAGAATCTACCAACCTCTTCATTCATTTTTTCATTCAAAAATTTGTATTGAGGAATTATTGTGCTAAACTCTGGGACACCATTCCTATATTTCAGAGCTCACAGTGCAGAGAGAATAAACAGAGAAATCGAATACACAGTGTTCTAGAAGAACAACAATGGAAGCACCAGGGAGGAAGCAACTGTAACTTCAGGGAGGAAGTGACTGTAACTTCAGGGAGAAAGTGACACTTAAGAAAAATCATAAAACCAAGACGGGATTTTCCAGGTTGTCACAGCAGCAAAAGTCATTATCAGTAAAAGGAACATGGATTCAAGAAATACTCATTGAGCTCCTACTATGTGCCAGACCTTAGGCTAAGTTCTAGGGATATATTTTAATTGGATTATTTTTATAAAAATGATTATTAAAATTAGATCAATTTCCAAAATGTCCTTAATACTATGATCACTACACTATATCCGCTATCATGTTGAGGGCAGAGAAAATGTGTTTGGGGAACATGAGAGCAAATAAAAAGGGTGGACTGTTACCTCCGCTGTCCTTTTGGGCAGCCTATTCCTTGGCTCAAATTCCCTCTGGAGCACTCTCTCCTTAGACAACAAGCAGTCATGGCCTCTACCCTAATTGAATTTCTCCTGGTATGTGGAGCCACCTGATGGTTCTGGAAGCAGTTGGTAGGATTATCAGAACAGGGAGCAACACCGTCGTTCCTTTCAGACCCCCCCTCACGGCATTTGTGCTTGCAGTTTCAGTACGTCGTGCTATTGCACTTATTTGATTTCAAAGGACATTTCATTGCAAAGATCCAGAAAGATTTCTTATATACTCCTCCATGGTCATTTCATGGTGTGTGCATGTGTGCCTTCCCATGAACCCATGTGTATATGTTGGATCTGGGAAGCACGAGGGCCAGGCGGGCTGGGCAATGAAGACTGTACTGAGTCAGTAGCTTATAACACACAGGGGAAGTGATCTCAGGAGATGAGCTCCTGGTCTTGGCCATGACAAGGCCCCTAGAACCATCTCTTGAGAAACTTCTGAAATCTGTATTGCTGGAAAAAGTAGACAACTTTTTGGAGCTCTGCAGATCCAAACAGGGAAACACGTAGGCAATATGATGAATAGTGAAGTTCCATTTTCTCTTTTTTTGGGCACCATTTTTTACTGGTAAAGCTAGATAGTCATTGAATGTTAAGTGATATTTACTTATGAATATATTTATGAACGTGCATGAGTATCTGGCACTTTTCTTGTCTTAGAATTTAGGTTGAGACCCTAAGGCTGAAGCTAATCTAAAGAGTTGTGTCGGGCCTTTTGGTGGGTAAGTGCTGCATGAACCAGCCTCTGGGAGACTGACCATCTAAGTTCTTGTTACTCAAGGTATGTTGCATGGACCTGAAGCATCAACCTCACCCGGAGGGATAATTAGCAGTGCAGAATCTCAAGGACCCCCCTGGACATCCTGAGTCAGACTGTATGTTACAGACCCCATGGGTAGTCTAAAGTCTGAGCATCCCTGAGCTAGGACAGGCTGGTCCAGACCACCTGCACTGGAATCACCTGGGTCCCATCCCAGACTCCTGGGTCCTAGGCCTGACCTTCTGAATCTGAATTTCTAAGGTTAGGTTCAGGAACCTGAAATTTCAGTATGCTTCTGAGATTATTCTTAGGCACATCGACAGTCACACTAATCCCAAAAAGACTTGGTCCAAACAGTCATGTTTAAATTGGGTCAGAAAAACTGAACTCCTTAAACTGTTTTGGTAAATTACTTCCTTCCGTTTCTATGGAAAGCAGCACTTTCGTAAGTCAATGTCTGGCAGATAGTTGGTGCTCAATAAATGTAGCTTTGTTTAAAAAAAGAAAAAGGTCTGTGCCAGGCCACTGATGCCAGACTTTCTAAAAGTGGTTCCTAATCTGTGTCTCACTGGTCATGTGACTGTGCACACGCATGCACGCACACGCACACACATATTTTGTCTACATATACAATGATGTGGAAGACTATTAGTGGGTAGGGATTTTTTTTTTTTTTTAAGAGAGTGGTTGTGGGAGACTGTGGAACCACTGGGCATTTTCCATCCATGGTGGAACAGAATTCTCCTCCTATCCTCCACCCCAAAAACAAAAGCAAAGGCTGGTGGAAGAATCTTGGGCCAGATGTCTCCGTGCTTCCTGGGGCTTGGCCAGCAAAAGGTGAAGTCTGACGACAAGAGGCTGGTGGGAGCCGTCTGTGATGGGAGTGTGAAGGGAGAGAGCGGGGGCAGACGTGGCCTGTATTTCTGGGTTTGGTGGAACACTATCACCCAGTACCGCCCTGTGGGCTGAGCTGTGGGTCTGTTTGGTTACAACTGCCATGAAAGGACACACCCCCCCACCCAAGAAGATTAATTGTTAGTTCAAAGTGACCTTAACAGAAGCTATGCGGTAGACAGTGGGAAGTCTTCAGAAAAAGGTTCACAGCAGAGCCCATAAAGACAGCTCGTAAGAAAACAAAAGTCAACGTTACCGCATTTACCTCCTGAAAGCCAGGTTCTAAAAACACCAGGCAAATAAGAGCTTTTCTCCCTTTGCCTTCCCCTCCTCCAGCTCTATCTCTGGTTAAACCAGACTACTTGCATGGCTGATTTCCATCCAAGGGTGGGTCAGCCTTTCTTACCCTCATGTCAACGTCAGTGTGCAGGAAAGATTTAACACAGCAGGCCCGAAACCGCTATCCTTAGAAAGGCCTGGCCTTTCCTAGAAAGGTTGGACTTTGGCTGATGTTAGGGAACTTAGATTTCAAGAGTGTTCCCACAACCTTAACTAAGAGTGACTGTCTGTGCCCAAGTTGTACAAAAAATGGGATTTATGCTGAGCGCCTGCTTCTGGGAGTATGGAGTTTTGGTATGTGCTAGGCAGATGTCTACCTAACCAGCCCTCAATAAAATCTTTGGGTACTTAGCCTCTGATGAACTTCTCTGGTAGATAACATTTCACAGGTGTTGTCACAATCGGACTCTGGAGGAAATAAATGCATCCTGCGTGACGCCACTGGGAGAGGACACTTGGAAGTTTGAGCCTGGTTTCCTCTGGACTTTGCTCCATGCACCCTTTCCCTTTGCTGATTTGCCTTATACTTCCCTCCTGTAATAACTCATAGCTGTGAGTATGACGACATGCTGGTCCTGTTGGTTCTCCTAGTAAATCACTGAACTTGGGGGTCAATAGGAGACAGAGAAACTTCAAGTGTATTTAGAGAACAAGGTTTCTATTGAACATCCCAAGACACCTGGGGCTGCTTTAAGAACTTCCTGAGGTGTAGCCACAGGGAGAGACGAGACATCCAATAGAGAGGTTTCGGAAAATCTGTGGTTGGAAAAAAAAGAAGTTGTCTTCGGTTGGCCCCATATGTGAAGTTCTTTCAATAAACTGATCGTGGATATACATATGCGTGACATGACTGCTTCTGGACTCTGGGTAAGCATGGGCTCCACATTTCCTCTGGTTGGAATCAATGTGCAAATCGCCTGAGAACCTGCTAATGCTCAACACTGTCTCATCGTAGGTACTAGAGGCTTTATTGGATTATTTGACACTATGGCCCTTTTTATTTTCTTGGGAAATGTGCAGTCACTGTATTACTTGAAACACTAATACAGACACATAGGAGACCATCTGTCAGGAGTATACAGTGGTCCAGGAGCTTTGTGGCAGAGAAATCCGGAGAAAGGAGCAGTCACTGGGCCTGGGCTCCGTCGGGTAGCGATGTACAATCTTCAATCTCTCCCCAGCCATTACATCTTTCTGCTTTCTTCACAGGGTGCTTTGCCTTATCTCTTTTTAAAAAAAAAAAAAAAAAAAAAACCCAAAACAAAGAAAATGCAAACTTCTTTATCCCACTGCTCCTTCCAGGTATCCTTAGAGCACCCCATCCCCTGGACCATAAATCTGGGCTCATAATCACAGTCCTGGGCACAGTGAGCGCTTGGTCTTGAGATGGTCCCATGACCCAGCCAGGCCCTTCAGCGGGGGTTGCGCCCTGGCGCCGACAAGAAGAAACCTTTCCTTTCTGACCACAGATCCTGGTGGGGCAATGGAGAAGCAGGTCTGAGCAAGGAGAAGTGAGGAGAAATGAGAGGAGAGGAGGAGTGAGGAGAAATGAGACCACAGTTTTGAAATTTTGTTTCTGCATCGTCCATAAGGCCAGTCCCTGCCCTCCTGGTTATGTGGCCCCTGTATCTGTTTCCCCACTGGACTTTTATGAAAGCCCCCTAACAGTCTCCTTGCTTTCATTCTTGTCCCCTTTTGGCTTAATCTTCACAGAACTCTCAGAATGATCCTTCAAAAACCAAATCAGATGAGGACATTCACTTCTTGTCAGTCCTTTCCTTACTTGCCATCTACCTTAAATAAATGTTAAAGTTTTCAGAATGGCCTACGAGGACCATATGGCCTGGCTGCTGGTCACCTTTCCAGCTGCCTTTCCTACCACTGTCCCCTCCCCAGTGGTGCTCCGGTCATATTCCTTCCTTGGGAATCTCCCCAACATCCCAAACACATTCCTGGTTGAGGGACTTTGCACTTGCTGTCCTCTGCCTCATATGTTCTTCCTTTGTGTTACACCCATGGCTAACTCCTTCACTTTACTCAGTGTCTACTAGAAAGGGAGATCTTCTCTGACAATCCCACTTAAAAAGCATCCCTGTACAGCAAAGTAAATCAGTTATACGTTTACATATATCCACTCTTTTTTAGATTTCCTTCCCATTTAGGTCACCACAGATCATGGAGTAGAGTTCACTGTGCTATACAGTAGGTTCTCATTAGTTATCTATTTTATACATAGTAGTGTACATATGTCAATCCCAATCTCCCAATTCGTCCAACCGTCCCTTCCCTCCTTGGTAACCGTAAGTTTGTTCTTTACATCTGTGACTCTATTTCTGCTTTACCAGTAAGTTCATCTGTACCATTTTTTCTAGATTTCACATGTAAGCGAAATAGTTAAGCAAGTATACTCCAATAAAAATTAATAAAAAGGAAAAATAAATAAATAAATAACCCTCTAACTCAAAGACCAAGTTGGAGTGGATCTGAGATTTATCTCCCACTCCCTTGCTTGGTGCCCTGAAAATAAATTCTGACTTTGCCACAAAAAAAATAAAAATCCTGCCCTTTCATTCACCATTCCTTCACCCTGCTGTGTTATTCTTAACAGTTCTTAACTGTCCGACAGATCTTTTGTTTATAAAATATTTTCATACTAATATATTAGCTGCGTAGGTAGGCAATATACTAATATATTAGCTGTGTAGGTAGACGATATACTAATATATTAGCTGCATAGGTAGGCAATATACTAATATATTAGCCATGTGGCTGCATGACTGTCTTGTTCACCACTGAACCCCTAGTGCCTAGAAGAATGTCTTGCACACAGAAAGAAGGCTCCCGATAAATATTTGTTAAGTTGATGACAAAATAGTTAAGTTAGATGGAATTGGATTTCTGTAACTTGCAACCAATACTTTTAAATGTCAGATGGAGAAAGTAAAGTAACTTAGTTAAGGTAGACTAACAATGTAATAAGCATGTGGCTTTAGCTCCTAGGTTCAATATTGGAGACTTACGTGCAATTTGCCTTTTAAAATGGAAGACAGTAGAGTGTCATACAGATCTAGGTTTGATATCATTTAACTGTGTGAGTTTAGAAGTCATGGTTTTCTTCATCAGTAAGATGTGGATAATAATATCTACCTCACAGGGCTATTGGAAGAATTCAATTAAATTGGATAACTTATGGAGTGCACCAGGCTCATTACAGACAAACTATAAAAGTTAGTTCTTTTATTGTTCCTTTTCCTTCATTCCTCCTTCAAATATTCTTACGTCGTTTTACTTTACAAAGAACAAAAACAATCTGCAAACAAGCAAAATTCCTTCACTTGCAATATTAACAAGTTGACAAAAGCATGAAATTGGTAAAGCATGGATTTGATGTGGAATGGACTTTAAAACATAGTTTTGGCTTATTGGGGTAGAAATGTATGGTCCCCAAAAGATTCACATTAGGATTGTGGCTGGGATGAAGTGACACAGTCCCCATATTATCAAGAGGTATGTTGATGATCCTTATGTGGTTTAAACTAACTTCCTAACAACACGTTTTGTGAAGATAAGAGATTTCATTTAGTTTTTACTTAATATATATCAGACATCTACTGTGTGCTGTGTATAAAACAGGGAAGAATCCAGGGGCTCATGTCCAATGGAGGAAAAATTTATGTGCACATGAAAATATAATGCAAAGTAGACTGTAGTTAATGACATAAGTCCAAAGTACAGAGAAGGATGAGGCAAATGAAGAGTAATTTTTTTAGTTGTCTTGGAAAATAAGATCTAAAAGGAGATTTGTGATGGGTCCTTGAAGGAAGGATGGGAGATGGACTGATGGAGAGGGGCTCGGGGAATTCCAGTCAATGCCATCTGTGTGCACAGAGGCATGGTGGCTGGGGAACTGTTAGGGAGTTTTGTGGGGCTGGAGTGTAAAGTAAGATTTGAAAAGCAATGGGATGTAAAGTTGGGAAAGTAGTGCGAGACAAGGTCAGGGAGGTCCTTGAATACCAAACAGTAAATGACTCTCAGTAGAGAGGCAGTGAAGGTTTCAGGAGGGCAGTAAAGCCTTAACCAAGTGAACAGGGGCTAGAGCCTGTGCTTAGATGGTGCTAACATTCTTTCATCACCTGCGTATGTTTCTACTAAAATAAAGAAAAGCCGTCATCTTAAAGATCATAAGCGCAACAAAAAAGAGAAAGGTCTAGAGGGAGAAAAAAGCGGAGAATAAGCACCTTTAAGTGTCGACTCAGAAAAGGTAAAACATAACCACACGTAAAGGCTAACAGGTGAAGACAAGGGAAGAGGGAGACATCAAGAGGGGAAAAAAAGACCGTTAACTAAAACATGTCAATGGATATATGGATTATTTGTGGAGAAGGACTAAGCAAGAACATTTTTATAATAACACAGGGGAAGAAGAGAGGGAGTAGTCCTAATAACTCAAAAATTAGATATTATTGTAAACAAGACTGTCCTTCAGACACAGCGTCCACATCGATGTGGATTCTCCTTCCCTCCCAGTTGATAAAATGGGGAGTAGCGTTACGTCTACCCCACAGAGTGATAACTACTCTAAGCATTGTTACTCTATAATGTATGAACCACTGTTTAGCTCTTACTCTGCAGTAAAATAGCCAATGAGCTGTTGTCTTCCCTCAGGAAAAGCATCTGAGCATCAAAGGCTAGTAGTGAGGTCTAAATCCATTACCTTCCTCTTTCCCACTGTCCCTCATACCCCATAGCCCTCATTTCCTTACTTCCCTCCTGACTCAGCTTAGATTTCAATGTTCACCTTGTAATAGTTTCCTGGCACACACTCTCAACTCTCTTGCTCCGTTCTCCGTTCTTCACACTTGTGTAGAAAAACCAAATCTTGGTTATATCCAGCCCCACACAACTGCATGTGGCTGGTGAGATTTATACCATCATTTAAAATTCATGTTATTGTTGCCTGAAGTTCCTACTGTGTTCCCCTACACCATTTATTATCCCACCAAGGGTTAACAAACTACTGTCTAAGGGCCAAATTGGGCCTGCTACATGTTTCTGTAAATAAAGTTTTATTGAAACACAGCCATGGCCGTCAGTTTACGTTTTATCTACTGCTGTTTCCTTGCTGCAATGGCAGATTTAAATAGTTGCGACAGAGACCTAAGGGCCTGCAAAGGATGAAATATTTACCACCTTGCCCTTTAAAGAAAAAGGTTTCTGACCTTTGTCCTAAATGACTACCCCATACCTTGTTCTCTCTCCTCAGCTCCCTTAACATCTGCTCCCTGATTTACTTTTAGCTGATAACCTTGTTGTCTATTTCACTGAGAATATAGAACATTTAGAAAAGAACTCCCGCAGGCTCCCAGCATTGTACCAACCAAATTACCGGCATCAGTATTATCTATACTTGCCTTTCCTTTTGCTTCCTTTTGCTATTAAGTATGGATGGACCATCCACGCTTATTTCTAAAGTCAAGCCCTCCGTTTGTGTCCCATTCCCTCTTGACTATTCAACGATATTTTTCTGAGCAATTTTATCATGTCTTGTGTCTTTAATTTTTTCCCTCTTTATCAGGTCTCTCCTATCAGCAGAGAAACATGCTGATATGTTGCCACCTTAAAAAAAAGTTCTTGAATCAATATCCTTGTTTTCCTCCCTATCCCATTTCTCTGTTTTCCCTTACATAAATAATTCTCAGAAGAGTTGTCTTTACTCAAGGTTTCCAATTTTTCCCCTCCCATTTTCACTGAAGCTTTTTCAATTAGGCTTTTAGCTTCATCATTGCATGGAAACAGCTGTTGTTAACGTCCATGTTGCTCAAACCAATGTCATTTCCCAGCCCTCATCTCATGAGATCTCTTCCCAGTATTTAGCACAGATCACTCTCTACCTGTGTCCTTCTGGGAGACCATTCTCTCTGGATCCTCCTCTACCTGACTGCTGTTCTCTAGTTTGACTCGTGCCTGGCTGCTTCTCATCAACTCAATCTGTAAACGTTGGCATGCCCCCAGAGCTTGGCCTTGAAATCTCTTCTCACCTCCATCACTCACTGTCTCGGAGACCTTCCAGCCACATGACTTTAAAAACCTCAATACAGCTCCACTTGGGTACCAGATGGACTCTCCAACTCAACATGCCTCCAAACAAACCCCTGGCTTTCCCATCCAAACACTTCCACCTAAGTCAGTGTCAACTCTAACCTTCCACTTGCTCAGGACAAAAACTTTAGTAGAAGAATCCTTGACTCTTTTCTTTCTCTTATATTATGCTTGATCAAAATAAATTATTCATTTCTCATGGGATAAAAGATACCCTTTTAGACTTTTTCTTTGCCTACTCACAAATACATAAAAATGGTATGCATATGATATATATGCTTTCCTAATCTCTTTTCACCTGTGAATGTATGGTATTTTCATTTTCAAAACAGTATAGATTTTCATTGGTCGTTTTTAATAGTGGTATGCTGTATGTTTTGGTATGGATAAACTAAAACTTACTCAGCAACCCCTAACTGTCGAACACCTGAGTTTGGTTCTTATTAATTGTTCTTATAAACAATACTGATGTGAATATCTTTGAACATGTGAATGATTATTTCCTTAGAACAAATCTTAGAAGTAGCACTGCTGAAGTCAGGACCGTTCTGTTTCTTAAAAGTCTATCTTTTATGTAATTTACATATACCTGTATAAAAATAAATAAATGCATTTTCTGGATTCCTAGATGAGCACGATATGCTAATCTATATAGATGAAAATCACATAACAAACTACTGATAATTTAGTAATGTTCTTTTACCAATTACATTTGAATTGCAGTTGTGAGTCCAGTGTATGTAAAAGACATTGTACATTTGATTTTTAGAAAATGTGCCTTTTGACTGTGGATTCAAGGTTCTTGTGGTAGTTGCATGGCTCCCCAGGAGTTCATAGACTGGCAACCACAGCTTTGGTTGATGATTTAGAGAAGCAATTCACTTAGCATATGATCATAAATGGAACCTATTTCCTCTCCCATCCAAGTTGCTCACTTCTTGACATAACAGTTTTACAGTAGGAATATGAATTCTGGTACTAAACAGGCAAGTAAAAAGTTCTCATTAAAGCAGAGTGATTACAGATATGTAGTCAGAATAGAGTAGGATTGTAACTGTGGGCTATTTAAATTAACTTCCTTGATCGAATCTTTTTGTGTGCTGTGAGGGCTTCCCTCTGGAATTCACGGCAACCCCTTCAGCGTTCCTCAGGCGCTTGGAGAAATGTGGAAGTCAGTCAGCTGATTGTCATTGGCTGCACTCTGCTCAAAAGCCTTTCTTGCACTGCTGCAATTTTGAACTAAGCCACTAGATGGTGTACACTGTTCTTTGCTTGCCCCCCAGAAAAAACATCAAGAACTGCTCAGATATGGCTCTAAGTAAGACCAACGAAACAAAGAGGAAAACTACAATGGTAAGACAAGATTTGGGGGATCTCTTTAAAACTCTGGTGTCTGTTGTTTTTTTTTTTTTTCTGATGCAGACCATGCTGATTTAGAGAATAATATAAACGTTATTTCCTTTACTCCATTTCTCCTAAGTAATTCCAAATATCTGAGCTGGACAAAATCTCTCTCTCATTCTCTAGCTATTCATGGTAACCTACTTTTGAACTTCATACTTCAGTGCTGAAAGCAATCTAAATAGTTTCTCTTTTAGAGACTCATATGGACAAATACTTAGCAGAGACATCCTATGCTGATATTGTTAAAGACAGATTTTTTAAGTAGACCAGATTTTCCAATAACTTAAAAGATCTGCAGGTAAGTCCTTTAATACAGTAAGTTGCTTTCAGTTAAGAAGCAAACATTTTAGTGAAGAAGTTGAAAGAATAAAAAAGTCATCTTCCTTACCTTAAAGTAATCCCCCAGATTTTACAAATAACACGTGCATTTAAACTACGGATGATCCTTTTTGGATTAAGTAGTTTCACCACATTTTCTACCCTTTCTTGTCATATTAAGCTAGGTCTTATGTGAATCACAGCCCCTCATCTCAAGTGGTAGTTAACTTTCTGAATCCTTAATAGTCAAAGATGACTGTAGCAAATCAATATGATCATCCTTTGTGGGGAAATATCATTCAAACCAACTGGGGTCTTTGAGCTGACAAAAAGTATTCCAAGTTCATTTCCACTACACAATAATGAGATGCAAAAATGTCTGTATGCGCACCGTCAGTTGGAAAATCGAAAAAGTCAGTGAAATTACAAAAAGGCTTTAATGGTGCTTCTGAAAACAGACATAATTTTATGTTCTCATTTTTGAATTACATTTCACTTGACATTTAGAAGTAATTTTAATGGAAAATTTTTTATTAACTGAGAAACAAGAATTCTTGGACTCTAATGATAAATGATGACTCTATTTTAAAAATAGAGTCACCTCATGATTATTCAATGACCAGTGGTCTGGTTCCTATATTATTCTAATATTATTATTTCTTCTGTTACCTGCTTGCTGCCTGCTCTTTGGTTATTTAATTCTTCAGAGAGTAGGTAAAGCCAAAGGACAGTGGTAAATACAAATAGATCAATCATGTATCAGCTATGAAAAAACTTTGATTTTGTGTGTGTGTGCGTGTGTGTGGTGAGGAAAGGGGATGATAAGGTTAAAATTTTACAAATTGTGAGATTTGTAGTTTGCTTGAATTCTAACAATCAATTTTATCCCTTTACTGATACAATTAATATTTAGAAATTGGTTTTTTTACATTATGTTTTGTATCTAGTTTATATTTCTAGTATTTTTCAGATACTGCTTTTGTAGATATAAACCTTTTTCATTAGGACTCCTAAAAGCTTTAGGTTTAATTTCTTATTATTTACATATTCTTATTCACCCTGCTGTCCTCATCTGCTAGTCTAGGCTGGGCCTGTAAGAGAAAGGCCAACTCTGATTGAGACTGAAGTACCCTCTCTCACCAAACTGGCTTTCTAAATAACGATGGTCAAGGTATTAGACCAATAGCTCCAAAATGTCTCATGCAACATGTTGTATATACGGGTCACGAATGCACTGAGCATTTTGGTTCTATTTGGCCCATTTTTAATACATGAAAAAGTGTTATCAGTTCCTGTCATTGTTGTATTATGGGCAGTCTTAAGGAAAGAATAATTGTTACAACTGCAGTTTGATGATAGATTTAAGTAAATACATTGAACTGGAAAGAAAACGTGTGGAGGTGAGAAGGACAAGAAGAAATTCCTCATGGTTGCCTGAAATTTAGGCTATAGAATTCACATTTCCTCATGGGAGCCAGATGATGAACTGCAGAATTAGTCTACAATTCAGACAAACGCTTCAGGCAAAACAAAGGGCTACAACAAGACTCCCAGCTGTTCTTCCTTTATCTGCTCCTGAAAAGTTGGTATTCATTCTTTCCTTCATTCATGTACTCAACAAATATTTATTTATTGATCTCTATGCTATGCCAGGCGTTGGACATACATAATCCTATTTTCTTAGAGTCATTAGTTCTTTTTTTTTTTTTTTTTTCTGGTACGCGGGCCTCTCACTGTTGTGGCCTCTCCCGTTGCGGAGCACAGGCTCCGGACGCGCAGGCTCAGCGGCCATGGTTCACGGGCCCAGCCGCTCCGCGGCATGTGGGATCTTCCCGGACCGGGGAACGAACCCGTGTCCCCTGCATCGGCAGGCGGACTCTCAACCACTGCGCCACCACGGAAGCCTCATTAGTTCTTTTTTTTACTCCATCTCTTCTTCCTTTCAGATCTCAATTTGCTTATATGCTGACTTCAGAATTTGTATTTCCAGTCTTTTCTCCTCTGTCATATAGACCAATATTTTCCAGTCCTTCCTGGATAACTTCCCTTAAATCTCTCTCAGTCTTTAATTCTTCCTTCCTTCATTGATACATTCACCAAATATTTATTGAACAATTACAACGTACCAGGCACAAAGCTGAATATGATGGATAGGGACACCACAACTCAATGTTTAAGACTAAACTTATTCCATCCTTCTCTAAACTTGAATCTTCTTGGTTTCCTCTTTTGAGCAAAGGCATCAACTCAATTTAGCCCATCAAGCCAGACTGTCTCTTACCTCCTAGTGTCCAGCATTACCAAACGAAGTTTAACTCTACTTATGAAATGAGTTTTAATTTTGCCATTCTTTCATTGTTTTCATAGCCATTGCTGTAAATCAGGCCCTAATTATCCCTTGCCTGGGTTATGTAATAAATGGTTACCCTGTCTCCAACCTCTCCTTTTCTAATTTACCCTAAATTAACTTTTAAAACACAGATTTAATTATGTTATTACCCTGCTCAAAGAGTTTTGGTGACTCCCCACTGACTATAGAATAAGATCTAAATGGTTTTCACCTGACCCTTTATACCTGCTCTCAACCCACTTTTCAGCAGTTCCCAACTCTTTGCAACTTCCTAAGTTTAAAATGCAATGTCACACTCTGCTTTTGTTTATGTTGTTCTCTCTCTGCCTGGAATAATAAGAACTCATCATTCCCAGAATTTAAAACCGAAAGAGCCAGGGCTCTGAACATGTAAATAATTTACTGAGGGTCTTATGGTTAGTAGGAGAGCCCAGATACTAAACATCAATGGGCCCTAGCACCAAAAAGCAGACTAGATTGAGGTGTGGCATTTTTACTGAATAAAATGAATTTGAGGCATTTTATTTGAGGCATATTTTATATGACACCTCTGTATATGGTGTCATATATTTTACCTAAGAGCAACTTTTATACAGAGAGTCAATTCTTAAATTCCATATATCTTTGGACTTATTATACTTATCAGAGTTTAAAAAATAATTTCAACATTTTATAGTCACTATGGTAGGTGCCATCCTATTTTCAATCTTTGTGTATTTTTACAGTGATATAAAATATACTCACAGGGGCTTCCCTGGTGGCGCAGTGGTTGAGAGTCCGCCTGCCAATGCAGGGGACACGGGTTCGTGCCCCGGTCCGGGGAGATCCCACATGCTGCGGAGCGGCTGGGCCCGTGAGTCATGGCTGCTGGGCCTGCGCGTCCGGAGCCTGTGCTCCGCAACGGGAGAGGCCACAACAGTGAGAGGCCCGCGTACCGCAAAAAAAAAAAAAAACTATATATATATATATATATATATATATATATATACTCACAATATTTGTACAGCCTAGCTTTCATGAACATTTTGTAAAGATAGCACCTGCAATTTTCATCAAAATGTGCTACAATTTGGTGGAA
Source organism: Grampus griseus (assembly GCF_964374135.1). Taxonomy (NCBI): domain Eukaryota; kingdom Metazoa; phylum Chordata; class Mammalia; order Artiodactyla; family Delphinidae; genus Grampus; species Grampus griseus. The sequence continues at coordinate 48,002,781 of NC_139006.1, forward strand.
ACACACTATTTCAACAGATATTTAGCAGTACCTGTTTTAATAAACACTTCATAAGAAAGAATACATTTTCAAAGCTTGCCCACAATGTTTGAACTTGAACTATAAATAAGACATGTGTATAACCCATAAGTCCACTCTTCGAAGACCAGAATGAATTGGAATTTCTCTCATCATTAACAACTATAAGCACCTTGGGGCCTCACTGTATAACATGTTATGTATATCTCAAATAATTTGATGTAACTCTCATCCAAATTGATCACTGGAGGGATAAGATGTGAAGGTAAACTGGCTTTGATGTCTGTCAGTTTATTGATTTCCAGGGATGCTTAAGCTGCTATTGCAGTTTAGGTACCACTCAGTCATTTCTTCAATGATTATTATATGTAGTTGACACAATGGCTATAAAGAAACATAAGGCACAGTAATTCTTGCTTTCAGCCTAGGAAGGTAGACATTTATTTTATTTATTTATTTTTGTTTCATATTTAGACCTTTTAATTTTGTCTCAAATATATTAATACAAATATTTCAAAAAAAGTCTAATGTATTTTACATCCCCCACTTTTATAGATACTGTTGATTTAACTTTTTTCTTTTAGAAGAAACTTCATGTTAAAATAAATACATGTGGAAGATTAGAAAACACAAAGTATATATATATACCCTTTGTATATATATATATACCATGAGCTGTGTCTCATGACTGGGTTTTCTCTTTTTTTTAAATTTAATTTAATTTTATATTGGAGTATAGTTGATTTACAATGTTGTGTTAGTTTCAAGTGCACAGCAAAGTGATTCACTTATACATATACATATTCTTTTTCAAATTCCTTTCCCATTTAGGTTATTACAGAATATTGAGTAGAGTTCCCTGTGCTATACAGTAGGTCCTTGTTGATTATCTATTCTATATATGGCAGTGTGTATATGTTAATCCCAAACTCCTAATTTATCTCCCCCTCCCCAAGAAGTTAGACATTTAAACAACTACAACACAAACAAACAATAAGCTCTCTAAGGTAGGTCTGGGCAGGGAACTGTGACAACACGGAGGAGAAATCAATTCTTTATTAGAGGTGGGTCAGAAAGCACCTGCTCAGAAGGACATTTATGGCCAGGTTGGTGTACTGCTATGTGCTCCCTTAGCAACCTTTACCTACTTTTATTCTGACCTAGCACATTATATAGAACTGAGTCATGTACGTTTCCTGGGAAAACTGTGGCAACCTTAATAATGTGGGCCATGTCCTATTTGTATCCCAAGTTCCAAGCACAAAGCTTGAAACAGAGCAAGAGCTGCCCAATTGTATGTGCAATTAGAACTGAAGAGCATTCTGTGCAGAAGAAAGGGCACGAGCAATCGCCTAGGTGTCAGAAATGCTACATCTCAGGGATCTGCATGTAGTTTGGAAAAGCTGGAGAAAAGGTGTGGGACAGGACAATGGGCATAAAGTGAATCCAGGGAGGCGGGCTTTAGAAACCCTGCTGACGAGTTGGAGCTCATCTTTTGGGAAGCTACTTTCAGGAATTTGTGAAAGATTTTATGGTAGGGATCGACAAGGTGAATTGAAGAAATAGATTAAAGTGGATACAGACGATAAAAATCACAACACTTGTTGACAAGATGAAGAAAGGACTGGAGGAGAGGGACAAGTCAGGGATGACACCTGGGTTTTCAGGCTGGGGAGATGAAGGCACCATTCACCACAAAAGAGACGAGCAAAGACAATGGGTTCGAAGGCAAGATAACGATTTTAAGGCCAAGTGGAGATGTTCAGGAGGCAGTTGGAAATATAGCAGTTGGTTTCAAGAGAGAGCTCTGGGATGTAAATACAGATTAGGGTTAGGGTTAGCGTTAGGATTAATGGCCCATCATGAACTGTTACAGATGCCATGCTGCAGGAAGGGTGTTCAGGATGAGAAGAGGACTCAGGGTGATGTTCTGCCAAACACTAGTACTTACAGAGTAACTAAAAAAAGAAGTATCCAGGATTACTGAGAAAACACATTTTTCACAAAGTTACATTTTCAGAGTAAGAAGATGACTTAACCAGACAGACACAATTTTCATCTAGGTGAAAGGCATATTAGAAGTACTAGAAGTACAGAACGGATGCTCTCTGGACCAGAAGTCATTGCCAAATAAACACTCCCTGATTTCAACACCAGGCCCACCAAGCTTCCTCATGTACGAACAGCGTTAATAATTGTCATGACTCTCCTCTCCCTTAAGTTCTTCCTCTTCCCCTCCTTTGGAAGCGCATGTGTTTAAAGATATCCCCTTCACATTAGTCTTATTAACTGGAAATATGGGAGAATGGTGAGATGGCACAGTGGCAGGAGGAAAAGTACAGTTGGAGAGAACAAAGCATGCTCTCTAGAGAGAAGGCTCTTTGCTCCCGTGTGGGCCAGGAGTGCGCTGCTGCTCTGAGGCTGGTAATTTCCAAACCACTCTAAAAACTATACCCTCTGTTCCATGACTCTGGACACTTAGATGACATGAGGAGGCAGGGGACAACCAAAGTGGTAAAGTCACACTTAAAACCCTGCCGAGAGGAAAGCTGGGCATTTCTTAGTACAGCTGACCCTTGAACAACGCAGAGCATTCATCCAAGTGTAATTTATAGTCGGCCCTTTGTATCCGCGATTCCTCTGCATCTGGGAATTCAACCAAACACTACGGTGTAGTACTGTAATATTTACTACTGAAAATTATCCGCATGTAAGTGGATCCACGCAGTTCAAATCCACGTTGTTCAAGGGTCAACTGTAGTCTGCAGAGTGACGCACCCCTTGGGCTTTTAGAGAGGCACAGGGATGCGCCAGTTGTCTGCCAGCCCTGAAGCCCTGGTACCATAAATCATAAGAAACTGTATAGGTAAGAGGTAAACCATATATTTAAGGGATAAAAGAGAGGAAAAAAATGGCTTTCAAACTAGATTTATATTGAAGTTAATAATACTCATTAAAAATGATGTGTATTTGACATCTACATTCCCTGAGCATTTGTTCAGGCTTGACGCCTCTGAAATTTACATTTTCACCTGTTTTGTATTCACTTCAGGGAAGGGAAGGGTTCCTCTCCCCCAACCCTGACACATTTGTTTTAAATGGATTTTTTATCAAACTCTTCTTTTTCGCATGGCTGATCTTCCGCAGTCGCCGACCTGAAAATCTCTGTGTGATGAAAGTGTTAGAACGCTTAGTGCTCCAGTGGACACAAGTTTGGGGACACCTTCTCCAGAAGTCTCCTTCTGCTTTCAGATCTCAAGCACAGTGAACCCACTTGCCTGATTCACCCATTTTAAATCCACAAATACCCATCTGACCTTGAAAAACAGTGTGACTCTCCCACAGGACCCTCCCGACAATGGCTTTTCCTTCAGCATTTAGTGCCAATTGGAGGCCCCAGCTCAAACCTATGCCATCCCTCAGATATGTAGGGCCTTTTTTTGATCAGAAACAAGGCTCAAGTCTAACGCAATATGACCAACAATGACAAAAAAGAGAGAGAAATGTAACCAAAAGGAACTTGGGACCATGGAGAGAAGCAGTAAGGCAGCAGGGCAGCGCTCTGTACACAAGGAACTCACAGAGCTCAACAGGGATCTACGCCATTGAAGACAGTGGTCTGAGTTCTCACCTCAAACACACTTGTGCTTTCTGCTAAAGGTGAGTCAAACCACAGATTTTCACTTCATCACATTAATGTGTGCAAAGCATAACACTGTACCACGGAGACTGTCTTCAACATGGCAAAGAGAATCGCAAGAAGGAAGAAAAGTCATCCATCTTTGAAAAGTCAAACCAATGTTCTTGGTCATTCTTACTATGGCGGATGGACTTAGGATAATACAGATTACAGGCTTGACCTGTAATGGGTGTGCAGGCTTGGTGGTACCATGTCACTGTCTCCTTGCTACCTGCCTCCACTCCAATTTGGGCCAGTTCGACCCAGAAGAAAATATAATACAGCTCAGGTTTTAAGGAACTCTGGTAAGCCACACTAAGTATTACAGTTCCAAAGAACTGAAAATATCTCTATTTTGACATTGTCAATCGAAGGGTTTGATGTCTAATAAAAGGTAGCTTATGAATAGCGAATGCTGGGGCTTCCCTGGTGGCGCAGTGGTTGAGAGTCCGCCTGCCGATGCAGGGGACATGGGTTCGTGCCCCGGTCTGGGAAGATCCCACATGCCGCGGAGTGGCTAGGCCTGTGAGCCATGGCCGCTGAGCCTGCGCGTCCGGAGCCTGTGCTCCGCAAAGGGAGAGGCCACAACAGTGAAAAGCCCGCGTACCGCAAAAAAAAAAAAAAAAAAAATAGTGAATGCTGAGCATCTTCTGATTGCCCTGCAGATCCACTCTCCACCCCAATGAGCCTGCTTGGTTCTTCCAGGCGCTGATGCTACTGACCATATCTCAGGGCTCACATCTCAGGGCTCCCTTTTCTCTGGCTTCTGGCTGGATTTGGTTTCAGAAGACAAGGGAAGGAGAAGAGAAAGGTTAGGGTATTTCTTTCCCTAGCTTGCTTCTGGGTCAGTGTGGGCTGCCTTCCTTGTGTGAATAAAGTGTCTATTAGATGGTCATCTCAACACAGCCCTCTGTCTCTTGTTCTGGAAACTTTTCCCTCCCCTAGCCTTTCAGCCCTAAGAGCGGCGACAGTGCCCCACTGTGTTAGCAATGAGGGACGGGGAAGGAGGTAAACTACTCCTTGAGGTGTTCTTAACCATTGCCCACATCTCTCTAAGTAACTCACTCATAATCAAATATCTTCTGTTTCCTGTGTGATTCACCAAATGTGCTTCCGCTTTAATATGGCACATGTGAGTTCTCACTGCCGTGTTATTTGCAGTCGAGGAATTAATTATTTTTCCATTCAAAACGGTTTGAGTGAATTAAAAGCTTCTGATATATACTTTTCTAAATAATCCAGTGGGAAAAAAAAATACCATGTTAAAAAGAGTTCAGATAATGTCAGTTACAGGTCAAAGAACTCCAAATAAGGTTTCATGGAATATGGCTTAATAGAAAGAACACTAAACTAAATTAGGTCAGAACCCACGGGTTTGAGTCACAGGTTCATCAATTATGACATGACCTTGACAGGTCACTTAACTGCTCTGAACTTTAGTTTTCTCATATGTCAGACAGTGATAATAATGCGTGTCCTGTTTACCTCACATTGTTATTGTGGGGGACCCAGTGAATGATAGACTTGAAAGTGCCTTCCAGTTGTGAGGACTAGATAGGGATATAACCCAGAGTGGTTATGAGGATATAATTTATCCAATAAACAAGCACATAAAGTTCCATCATCCTAGAAAGCCCTCAACCCATGTCCATTCTTACCCTTAAAATCACAGCGACAAGATAAAAGCAGTGCAATGCCGAGTTTAAGAGGCAGGCCCTGAAGCCAACTGTTTGGGTTCATTAATTGGGCTCCACCACAAACAAGCTTGGACACGCTCCTTGACTTGGTTGCCTCAACGATAAAATGGGGATAATAATGATCTCAACCTTACACTGGTACTGTGAGTATTACATGAGATAATCCGTGTAGAGCAGCGGTCCCCAACCTTTTTGGCACCAGGGACCGATTTCATGGAAGACAATTTTTCCACAGACTGGGGTGGGGTGTGGTTTCAGGATGATTCAAGCGCATTACATTTATTGTGCACTTTATTTCTATTATTATTACACTGTACTATATAATGAAAGAATTATACAACTCACCATAATGCTGACTGGAGGCGGTGCTCAGGCAGTAATGGGAGCGACGGGGAGCGGCTGTAAATACAGATAGAGCTTTGCTCGCTCACCTGCCGCTCACCTCCTGCTGTGCGGCCCGGTTCCTAACAGGCCACAGACAAGTGCTGGTCTGTGGCCCGGGAGCTGGGGACCCCAGGTGTAAAGCATGAAGCACAGTGTCTCACACATAGAAGTTCTCCATCTACATTAACCTCAGCCACGAGATGGAGAGAGAGCCAGGGTCAGAGAGGGCGCAGCGTCCAGCTTTTGGAGTCAAAATTTCACGCCTTGGAATATTAACTCAGATATTTACTAACTGTAAGTTTGAACAAGTTATTTAGTCTTTGTAAGCTTTCGTTTTTTAAAATATTCATCAGGATAATTATATCTGCCTTAAAATGGAATCTTGTGAGCAAATAAGAGGTATGTAATGTGCTTAACACAATGCTGGATACATACCTCTTACCACAAAGAGGTGTATAATGTGCTTAACACGAAATGGAATCTTGTGAGCACCAAGTAAGAGGTATGTAATGTGCTTAACACAAGTTCTCAATTAAAACGGTCATTATCATTTTGGTGTTGCTAAAATCCAAACTCCCCTTCCTTGTCATTTTATCCCTTACTTCTTTTGCATGAAGAGTCCACAAAGAGGCTGGTTTACATAACAAGTATTTGCAAGTTCAAAGACAGGTAAGCAGAAAAACCTAACTACACATATTGAAGGGCTGGACATACCTTTGAAAGGCTGATGTCTCAGTGCAAGCAGTGTACGACCTCCTGGAGGACCCCATAGCTAATGAGCCAAAGTTTAGCTACTTTTGGTACTTGCCTGTGGCCTTGGCAAGTGTGAGTTAATCTCCTGATTTAGCATTTGTCCCGTGTTTGTGGGGCATGTCCTGTGAAATAGGCAGGGGAATGGAGGTAATTAACAAAGTAAATATAATGCCTGCCCCCATGTTGCTGGCTGAGAAAGTGCTTCATTTATGTTCAGAACAGAGTCTGTCTCAAAGTTAAATATAAAGGTCACAAAATATTCCCTGAGGGTCAGTATGGCTTGTGATTTAAGGGCGTGATCTCTGGAGGGAAATGACCTGAGTTCGAATCTTGGCTTTGCTTTTTACTCCTGGTGTTAGACAAGTTATCTTACCTGTTTATGCCATTGTTCCTCCTCTATAAAATGGGAGTCATAGTAGAACTTGCATCATTGGATTGATTGCTGTGAGGATTAAATGAGCTAATACATATAAATGGCTTAGTCAGGACAGTAAATGTTAGTCATGCTTACCATGATAAGTATTGTTTTATTACAAAGTGGTGTGATTCGTGAATAAAATAGACATGTCCTTAGATTAGAGGGCAAGTGTTCGCAAACTATGAATGCAGGTCATATCCAGCTCTCCACCTATTTTTATAAATAAAGCTTTATTGGAACACAGCTTCGCTTATTCATTTACTTATTGTCTATGGCTGCTTTCATGCTACATTGGTAGTTGAGTAGTTGCGATGGAGATCTTATGGTTACAAAGCCCCGAATATTTTCTATCTGGCTCTTTATGAAAAAAGTTTGCTGATTCCTGGATAGAAAACTACTACTAACATATTTTTCTCAGAAGGAAAAGGGGAATATTCTGGGGAAATATGTTTATAGCGTTTGCACTCTGTCAAGTGACATATTATACACCGCAAACAAGTGTAACTCAGAAGACCTCGGAAGGTACTGCTTTGTGCTCTCCCTGCCCCCATCAGTTCTGCTTAAGGAAGCAACGTGCATGAGGATGATGCTACTAACCTACTTTCAGCAGAATAAATGTCCTGTTACTTTCCAGTAATGTTAATGGATATGCGCCCTTCCAGCCTCTCTTTTCAATGGGCTTCCATTATCAATAGACATATATGCTTATACAGAGCTGGCTGGGGTGCAGCCTGTGGTTTGGGGAAAAAAATTCCCTCCATACGAACCCAGGTGAACTGTAAAGGGAATTCAACTCTCACCCCTGGCTTTTCTCAGACCTGATAGAATCAGGCATTGGCTATCATATTTGTAAATGACTGAACTTTGTTTGGTAAAAGGAACAAAAGCTGCTTCTTAAAAAGACAAGTATTTTCTGTTTCTTTTTTTAAAAAAAACAAACAGAATATGTCTACAAATAATAAATGTTAGAGAGGATGTGGAGAAAAAGAAACCCCCTACACTGTTGGTGGGAATGTAAATCGGTGCAGCCACTATGGAGAACAGTATGGAGGTTCCTTAAAAAACTAAAAATAGAACTACCATATGATCCAGCAATCCTACTCCTAGGCGTATATCCGGGGAAAACTCTAATTCAAAAAGACACATGCACCCCAATGTTCATAGCAGCACTATTTACAATAGCCAAGACATGGAAGCAACCTAAATGTCCATCGACAGATGAATGGATAAAGATGTGGTACATATATACAATGGAATATTACTCAGCCACAAAAAAGAATGAAATAATTTCATTTGCAGCAACATGGATGGACCTAGAGAGTATCACTCTAAGTGAAGTAAGTCAGACAGAGAAAGACAAATATCATATGATATCGCTTATATGTGGAATCTAAGCAAATGATACAAATGTACTTATAAATAGACTCAGAGACATAAAAAACAAACTTATGGTTACCAAAGGGGGCAATGGGGGAGGGAGGGGTAAATTAGGAGTTTGGGATTAAAATATACAGACTACTATATATAAAATTGATAACCAACAAGGACCTACTGTATAGCACAGGGAACTATACTCAATAACTTGTAATAACCTATAATGGAAAAGAATCTAAAAAAGAATATATATACATGTATATATATAACTGAATCACTTTGCTGTATACCTGAAACTAACATAACATTGCAAATCAACTAGATTTCAACAAAAATTAAACAAACAAAATTTCTGTTGGGGAACAGAAATTATTAACAAATATTTCATGTTCAAAAGGATGTTGATCTCAAAGAGGTAATGTGGTTAATTCTGTGAAAAAATTCAAAATAAAAACTTTTAGTTATAAAATAAAATAAAATAAAATAAATAAAACAATATGGAAAATTTAAAAATTTTCCAAAGGCCAAGAAAGGTTATTCCCTCCAATGAAACTGTTGGGTAGTGCCACACTTCTGGCTTCATCTTCTACCCACGTCCACTCAAGCTTTTCAGTTCGGGCTGAAACTAGCTGGAGTAAGACATGGAAGATGAATCCCCAATGCTGAGATTAGCAAATGAAATGGACGTTAGAGATACATGTAAATTATGAGGAACATTGTGGATTATTTTCCGAATTAGATCAGGAAACCTATTTACATGTATATGTGACAAACACAATACAGGATATCCAACCTTGCAAATTTAATAATAAGACTGAAAACAAGTAACCATTACACTTCTCCTTAATTCATCTGCACATACATCTTTTGATTATCACTCAGGTGGGGAAAATGATTTGGGTTTTTGACAAGAATAAAGACAAAAAAGATGCCTTATCATTTTTTTAAGAAATGAAAGCTCTAACGTGGACTAAGTAATTTAATGCTAGGAAATTTTATGCACACACAAAAGCAGCTACTGATATTTGGTAAAGTTAATGATTTCGGTAATGAAAAACTTCAAACAAATTCATGAATGAACAGGAAACGAAGATCTGAGATTTACCAACATACCCAGACTGAGGAATACCTCGGCATCATTAGTTCGAGATAAATCAGACGACCAACCCAAGACAGCAAGATGCACGGCTTTCCCCTCTTTAGGAAACTGAATTTTGCCACACAGCCCTTACAATTGTAATTTTTGCAAGTGAGAAGGTATACACAGAAAGCAATGGAAGGAACTGCAAGGCCCCAGGAAGTGAAAATCACCTCTTTTTAAAATAATTTTCACCTAGAAATAACCCAGTATGTACCGTATTCTTTCTTCAATCTTCAATTAACAACAAAGGGGTAGTGGAAGTTTCAACAAAGAAACATGCATATTTAGGATATTAATATATTCCATTTGTGCAGAGAATATTCCACTTTATCCTGCATAAAATGCAGAAGTCTAGTCTTGCTTCACCTTTAACTATTTCTACTATTTGCTCTCTGTCATTACTATAGTAATGAGAAACAGAAAACGGTGCAGGCTCTGGAGCTCTGTTTGGGTACTCATTTTGGCTCTGCCATTTACCATCTGTGTGACCTTGAGCAAATGACTTAATGTTTCTGTGCCTCCATTTCTGCATCTGAAGTAGAAACAATCATAGCGCCTAATACCATAGAGTGTAAATGCGAGTGACGTGCCTAGAATGTGTGCCTTGCACACAGCAAGTGTTTAATAGCTCTTTGCTTTGTTATATTTTTTCCTGATGTGTGTCATTTGCCAACTATAGTGAGTTGAACTGTGTCCCCCAAAAAGATATGCTTAAGTTCTAACCACCAGAAGCAACCTGTGAATGTAACTTATTTGGAAATAGGGTCTTTGCAGATATAAGCAAGTTAAGATGAGGTCATACTGGATTAGGGTGGACCCTAAAGCCAGTGACAGATGTCTTTATAAGAGAAAGGAGAGGAAGATTTAGATACAGAGACACAGAGGAGTGACACAGGGAAAAAGGCCAGGTGAAGACAGGGCAGAGATTGCAGTGATGAAACTACAAACCAAAGAAGACCAAAGATTGCCAGGAGCCACCAGAAGCTAAGAAGAAGCGAGGAAGCATTATTCCCCTAGAGTCTCTGGAGGGATCATGGCCCTGCTGACACTTAGATTTTGGAATTCTAGCCTCCAGACCTGTGAGAGAATAAATTTTTATTGTTTTAAGCCATCCAGTTTTTGGTACTTTGTTATGGCAGCCCCAGGAAATGAATATAGCAGGTAACCTCGATGAAAAAGTGGGACTTCCCTGGTGGAATTCAGAGGATGCAGGTTCGATCTCTGGTTGGGGAACTAAGATCCCACATGCCTCGGGGCAACTATGCCCGCACACCGCAACTACTGAGCCTCCGCGTTCTGGAGCCCACACGCCACAACATAGAGAGCCTGTGCACCACAACCAGAGAGCCTGTGTGCCGCAGTGAAAGATCCCGCATGCCACAACTAAGACCTGACACAGCCAAATAAATAAAATAAATAAATTTAAAAAAACCCCATAACTTCTTAAGGAGAACCCTGAACAATTAAAAAACAAAAAACAAAAAGTGGGGATTTCTAGGAAAGAATGAGGTGAAATCCCAGCACCTAGAAGAGAGCTCACAGGTGGTTCATTGGGTGTTCTTTGAATTTAGTTATTTCATGGAGTCACCGATTTTTTTCACCTTGCTTAAAAGGGGATAGGTTTGGGCCAGCAGACAGCTCTCCTAAGTGACTGTGACCACATCACACAACTTCATCTAGAGCTGTGCTGTTGATACAGAAGCCACTTGTCACAAAGAGTTATCTAAATTTAAATTCATCAACATGAACTAAAATTAGAAATTCAGTTTCTCAGTCATATGAGCCATATTTAAAGTGCCCTATAGCCACAGGGGGCTACCATATTGTATTGTGAAGATATAGAACATTTCCATCATTGCATAAAGTTCCATTAGACAGCATTAGATGATATTTGTACTGTAATAGGATTTATTCAGCAGGCAAGTAAAACAAGCAGACAGTTCGTGTAGAAAAAAGCAAGTGCTGTATTCTTATAATACGGGTAAGCAACTCCATTTTTTAAGCAAAAAAGAAAAAGTGAATATGGAATAATTGATACTTGGACAGCTGCTCACAGGAGGTCTCACTTGTTGAATGGCCTATTGTTTTCTTCTTAAGGTCACCTACACCACTGCTTTTCTGTAATTTGGACAAAGGATATTGTATTCAGTTTTTGTAGACTGAGAATTAGTACCACAGAAAGCTAGCCTATGTCCAATGCCAGGCATCACTATGGAAAATATGGCTTACTTTACCTGCATCTGGTTGAGATACACCTCGTATAGAATCGGTTAATCTTTTGGTCCCTTAATACTGTGAAGGAGGTAAATGCTACAAAGTGACAAATGAGATCAAGAAATCTGTGAGCTACAATCTCTCTCCTCCTCTTCAGATCTAATCATATAGATGAATAAATTGCTATAAAAAATACAAAAATAAAACTAAAAACAGTGACTGAATCATTTTTTTAATCTCATGTACTCTGTGCTCAAGTAGCAAGAAATTTAATTCCAGTCCAACCAGTCTCCTGTGATTTTTTTTTTCCCCTTTCATCTAAGATATTTTTAATGCTCAGAGGTGTTATAATAGAAAAGCATGTATTTTTGCCTGGTTTATACCCATCATCCTTACCATTACAACAAGACAAAAGCATTAAAGTAAAATTAATCATGTCAAAAGATTTTAGCAAAAACAAGTGAGACCATGCGTAAAGCATCGCTTTGTCTAGTGTGAAGTCACGCTCTGATTAAAAACATATAATGAAAGTGAAAGTGATACATCATTGCCTTAGCAGTAGGATTTTCTGAAAGTGCTTTGTGGTTCTCAACATAAAAATGTGGCAAGATTTTCGTCTTTGAAACTCACAATGATTATTGTTCTAGCTGAATAACTGGAATTCAATCTTAAAATTTTTTCTTTAAAGAAATTAAGACTTAACGACCAAATAAGGCATGTCAGTGGGATTAATAATTAGCACACACTGTAAGCAGTAGTTTGCCTTGACATCCAGACACAGAGATAAGAAAGTATCTGCTCAACACTCCCCTTTTACAAAACCATCTTTAATGCTAGCTAAATACAGACAGGCCCTTCAGGTATCTTCTATGAAGCATAACTGTTTGCTTCATCGAAAGCAATATCATTAATAAATACTAAGGTATGGTCATAGTATGATCATTCCCCAGTAATGGAGTCATTTTTTATATGATACACAAAACCAAAAACTCTAACTGGCCAGATAGTCACAAAATATAGATTTAGTTCCTTGATGCCACCATAGAGTCATGTTGTGAGTCTGAAGAGGAAGTTTGCTTATTTGCACTCTGCCTTAATTACTCCTTTATTTTGATGGAGTTATTTGCATATAATAATCACTACCCTAGGTTTTCATTTTTTTGTTGTTGTAATTTTGAAAGTCATTTCAATTCCTTTTTTATCATCTCTCTCAATGATAAAAACCATTCTGTTCTATGGGAATTATGTGTATCTATATGATTTATATCTATATTTGTTTTTGTATAACTATATTAGAGATGCATACTAGTTGACATATAATGAGCAGTAGAACTAGTAAAAATTACATCAACTAGGACATATTTAAACTATTTGAGAGGAGTCCAAATTAGAAAAATTTCCTCTCAAATGCATTATAATAATATTTGGAGTGTACTTTAAAACTTTTCCTTTAACGTAGAGGCATCTAATCTTCTGTGAATAAAGATCAGTCCCGACAATAATGTCACATTGATAGAGGAAGAGATAGAAAGACGCATGGAGCAGCTATGACCTCTGACTGATAACTGCTCATAGGAGGAGTGAGAATACTTTGCATGAAGAAGAGTGAACCAAATATTTGTTGAACGTAAGGGTGCACTGTTGTAATCATTAGGGCTATTGAACAAATATTTTGATTATCCTTCTGAGAGCTTGGGAGGGTTGCATTTCTCCACCTACTTTGAAGTTAGGTGTGGCCATGTGATTTGTTTTTGCCAATAGAATATGTTAATTCAGGCCAGAAGCTTAAAGAGTCAGTATGAAATTTTTCTCTGCTCTGCCTTGGCAACCGGAATAAGGCAAATCGTGGAATTTCCATCAATCTGAGTACCAGAGGAGGAGAAATGGAATACAGACCTAGGTAACTTACCATAGACATGTGACATGAAAAGAAATAAATCTTTACTTATATAAGCCACTAAGATTTGGGGATTGTTGTTATGACTGCCTAACCTAGCCTAGCCTCTAAAAGATATAGGCGTTGGGTCTAAGAGGGCCCAGGGGCTGATGACAAGGAAACTGATGCTGGAAGGTGGAAAGATGGAAGTGCACATTATGGTATGGAAAACCACTAGGTAAAAACTGTTGTTTGCTTTTACTTGGATGGTTCATCAGTTATTTAATAAACTTCCACCTCCAAGGGAAGAGGTTGGAAAACAGAATGTTGATAGTGTGTATTGGTTGCTGTTGGCTGTGCTTGGCAAGATCTGCAAAGAAGAGGTGATCTCACAAAAAACATCGGCCTATTTATACGTAGGAGTGAAAGAAATAGTCTCAAAATCTAGGAGCATGCAGCATTGGAAGAAGCAATGTTTTTCAGTCTCATCTGGGAAAAGATGAACTTGAAAAGAATTTTGAGCAAAAAAGGTAAATTAAAACAGCTTCTGAGGGCTGGGATGAATTGGGAGATTGGGATTGACATATCCACGCTATTAATGTTATGTATAAAATAGATGACTCATGAGAACTTACTGTACTGCACAGGGAACTCTAGTCAGTGCTCTGTGGTGACCTAAATGGGAAGGGAATCCGAAAAAGAGGGGATATATGTATACGTATAGCTGATTCACTTTGCTGTACAGTAGAAACTAACACAACATTGTAAAGCAACTATGCTCCAATAAAAATTTAAAAACACAGCTCAGCTTCTGTCCATCAACAGAGGAATGGATAAAGAAGATATGGTACATATATACAATGGAATATTACTCAGCCATCAAAAGGAACAAAATAATGCCATTTGCAGCAACATGGATGGACCTAGAGATTGTCATACTGAGTGAAGTAAGTCAGACAGAGAAAGACAAATAACCTATGATATTGCTTATAGTGGAATCTAAATAAGGGGTACAAATGAACTTACCTAAAAAACAGAAACAGAGTTATAGATGTAGAAAACAAACTTATGGTTACCAGAGGGTAAGGGTGGGGAGGGACAAATTGGGAGATTGGGATTGACACATACACACTAGTATATATAAAATAGATAACTAATAAGCACCTACTGTATAGCACAGGGAACTCTACTCAATACTCTGTAATGGCCTACATGGGAAAAGAATCTAAAAAAGAGTAGATATATGTATAACTGATTCACTTTGCTGTACACCTGAAACTAACACAACATTGTAAATCAACTATACTCCAATAAAAATTAAAAAAAAACTCAGCTTACTGACAAAGAAAATTAAAAGTACGGCTTTTGGAGTTCAGAGTTTTTGAGCACGAGTCACCAGTTCTCCTTGCTTGTCCCTCCAATAAACCTTTCTCTGCTCCGAACTCCAAAAACAAACAGAAAAAGTATTGCTTTCATAGTAATTTTACCACCTTAGAGTATCTTAGAAGAAAGTTTCAATGAAAGGAGAGACACCGAGTAAACTCTTGTAACCCAGGGAAAAGAGTAAAAAGGGAGCTTTCCCAGCAGAGCCAGGTAGATAGACAAATATATAGAGTATTAGGGAGGGAGAGAAAAGAGAGAGAGAGAGAAGAGAAAAATGGCTATAAGAAAACAAAGGAAAAAGCAATATAAGAAGTATATCAGAAAAGTGCATATGGTCACTGGCCATGGAGTAGATGGAAATATAAATATAAGAAGACAGCTAAGTGTTTTAGAGGATGAATTACCAAAAGATTCACCAGTCTGGACTACAAGAGCCTGTGACAATTAGAGCTTAAAATAACCCTTGTCCCCTAAATGTCTTAGACATGAAGTGTACTTAGAAAACTCTTCCACTCCTAGGAAGTGTACAATCCTCAGGTTCACTTCAGATAAGGAAGATAACGAAAAAAGAAGAATCTTCCGAACAGTGGAACCATGGCCATGGAGAACAAAGGCTGATGAGCAGAATTAGGGAGGACTCTTATCAGGGAACACAACTTTGGATAGGCACCCTTCCAAATGCCTATTTGGTGGGGTTGCTAAATTGCTATGCTGTTTCTAAATTAAAGAGTTTGCCGTGTTCATACTGTCCCTAATCTATCACTGTGCATTTTGTGTTAGGGAGCCAGATAATTTGTCTCTTTATTTGGTTTCCAGATCAAGAGGAGTCTCCAATGAACCCTGTGACTGAGCAGAAATGACAAATGTCATTTTTAATTGCCAGTGCAAGACGCTTGCAGCTCATTTCTCCCCCTGCTGTGCCGATGGTAAAAATACCTGTTAAGGTAGAGCCTCATATGCCTGGATCCCTGAATGACTCAGACATCCTCTGCCAACCTGTGCTGGCATGTAGCATGAGTTAGAACTAAGTTTTTTGTTGGTTTAAGATTTTGGAGTTGTTTGTTACCACAGCATAATCTAGCCCATCCCAACTGATACACATAGCTTCATGCTAGAAATAGAAATTTCATCCTGAGTCAAAAGTGTGTCTTCTTCAGATGGCCAAGAGGCACATGAAAAGATGCTCAATATTGCTAATTATTAGAGAAATGCACTACAATGAGGTACCACCTCACACTGGTCAGGATGGCCATCATTAAATGTCTACAAATAATAAATACTGAAGAGGGTGTGGAGAAAAGGGAACCCTCCTACACTGTTGGTAGGAATGTAGGTTGTTGCAGCCACTATGGAAAACAGTATGGAGGTTCCTAAAAAAGTAAAAATGGAGTTGCCATATGATCCAGCAATCCCACTCCTGGGCATATACGCAGACAAAACTATAATTAAAAAATATACATGCACCCCTATGTTCATAGCAGCACTATTTACAATAGCCAAGACAGGGAAACAACCTAAATGTCCATCAATGAATGAATAAAGAAGATGTGGTATATATATACAATGGAATACTGCTCAGCCATAAAAAGAATGAAATAATGCTATTTGCAGCAACATAGATGGACCTAGAGATTATCATACTAAGTGAAGTAAGTCAGAAAGAGAAAGACAAATACCATATGATATCACTTACATGTGAAATCTAAAATACAATACAAATGAACATATTTATGAAACAGAAACAGACTCACAGACATAGAGAACAGACTTGTGGTTGCCGAAAAGGAGGTGGGTGAGTAGGGATGGATTGGGAGTGTGGGATTAGCAGGTGTGAACTATTATATATAGGATGGATAAACAACAAGGTCCTACTGTATAGCACAGGGAACTATATTCAATATCCTGTAATAAACCATAATGGAAAAGAATATGAAAAAGAATATATGTATAACTGAGTCACTTTGCTGTACAGCAGAAATTAACACAACAGTGTAAATCAACTATACTTCAATAAAATTTAAAAATATATATGCAATTAGATTAAAAAATAAAATGTATAACTGTTACAAAAAGAAAAAAAAAGTGTGTCTCCTTCCTCAAACCTTTGATGATAGGAGCAGAAGACAAGATTCACTTCTTTTTGGTTATAAAACAATACAAAATGGAGTCAAATAGAATAAAAATGTATCAAGGGGCTTCCCTGGTGGCACAGTGGTTAAGAATCCGCCAGCCAATGCAGGGGACACGGGTTTGAGCCCTGGTCCAGGAAGATCCCACATGCCGTGTACCAATTAAGCCCGTGCGCCACAACTACTGAGCCTGCGCTCTAGAGCCCGGGCCACAACTACTGAAGCCCGCATGCCTAGAGCCTGTGCTCTGCAACAAGAGAAGCTGCTGCAGAGAGAAGGCTGCGCACCGCAACGAAGAGTAGCCCCCGCTCGCCGCAACTAGAGAAAAGCCCACATGCAGCAATGAAGACCCAACATAACCAAAAATAAAATAAATTAAATAAATAAAATTTAAAAAATGTATAAGGAAACAACTATATTACAGATGCTGAGCCCAGAATTTTATTGTATTACTTTATTTAATTTTCACAATAAATCTAAGAGGTGAGTATAATTATATTCACAGTGCAGATGACAAGGATCAGAGACGAAGCAGCATGACCAAAGGCTCACGGTCAACAATGTCTGGGGGTACATTTCCATTTAGACCTGTCTGTCCTGAGAGATGTTGCTGTGTGTGTGTGTGTGTGTGTGTGTGTGTGTGTGTGTGTGTGTGTGTAGTTTCATTTTTGCCACTGCTTCCAAGGCAGATTTAAAATGTCAAGAAATCTTCATTGAATTATGGCTTGTCAGTAATGTTCCATGCAAATTTCATCACTTACACGTCTTAATTTGCAGTTTAGTTCATAAACCAATATTATATTCTTGACCTCTAGGAATAGGATATTTATTCAATTAACCTGTACTAGTTCTACTCTCTGAACGTGGAACTAATCCAAGTGCATTGGATCCATTTAGATTTTCATGGGTGCAGTGGGTCGGCACAGATTAAATCCCATTCATCTGCTTGGAGTCTTGACTAACAGCACTTGTTGGTGAGACAGACTGGTGTGGTACGTGAGGCAGCACTGTTTGAGAGAAACACAGAGACCAGTGTTCTATTCCTCGTCCTGCCACTAAATCATCATGGGACTCTGGGTACGACACCTCTGCTCTTTCAGTCATTTAAAGTAAAAACCAAAATTGTGAATGTGCCATAGAAGTGCTTCCGTGGTCTGGTTCCTGCTGATGTCTTTAGCCATATGTCATATCTTTCTCCCCCTCACTCTTTGAGTTCAGTCATGCACCTTCTTCCTACAGGGTCTTAGGACTTACTTTTAACTAACCTGAAGCAATCGTCTCTCGTATCTTTACCTGAGCTACCTCTGTCTCATCCTTCAGATCTCAGCTCAAGTGTCACTTCTTTGGTGATATCGTCCATGACTCCTACACTAGATCTGGTCTCTCCATTACACGACTTTATATATTTTATACCCTTCCTTCAGAGCACCATCACATTTTGCTATTCTATACTGCTATCCGGAATTATTTACTAATGCTGACTCCCCCACTAAACTCTAAGCTTGGTGAACACATGATGCTATTTGCTTTGACTCATCATTGTTTCTTCTGTATCTCGGATAATGCCTGCTACATAGAAGGTATCACTTATATTTGTTAAATGAATGAAATTAATGTGTAAAATGAGAGGGTTGGGTAAGAAGATCATTTAATCTTTCAGTGCTCACATTCAACGGTTTGCTGGACTTCGCCTGCAATTTGCCTAGGATTGACACAGAGCAAATCCAAGCAACCCGTATCACTCACACCTCCTTCACGCCAGATTCAGTAGCAAATACCACAGCTGGGGTGTAAAGAAGGCCTCAGAATTATTGGTACCCATGCTGTTCTCTGGAGAAAAAGCATTTGCCGTATTCAAGGGAGGTACATATAAACAAGAAATACAGTCAACTGGTCTTTCTAGTCACCCAACTTACTTGAAATACAGTATATGGAGTGACCACCACACATTTTTTAAAAAAAAATCTATGAAAAATCCACTAATGCACCGCTGCATGAATACACAGAAGCAAATAATTCAAAATATATAGCAACGTGCAGCCATGGATACCAAATTAGAATTGAGCTCATTGAAGGTAAAATTAGATGCTAACATATTTTAAAAGTCCAAACACAATTCTCTCTCTTTCTTCTTTGTCCAATGTCCTGGAAACAATTACTCCATGAATTGAAATTCAAAGTTCCAAGCTAAGAGAGAAGAACTGTGATGCTATTTTTTAAAACCTTTAGATCACTGTGTTTTCACTAAAAATAAAAATGAGAGGGGTATGTCTACTCTCAATTCTTAATTCTTGAACCTATCTTAGGAATTCCTTGAAACGGTCCCCTACAATAGGGCTCTTGGTTAACTCTCCAGCCCCACCACATACCTCCCCAACCTCAGGCTCTCCTATAGATACATAAATTCATTTCAGTTTCTAGAAGGCACCAAGTCTCTCTTGCCTTTTGCCACTCCCAGTACTGGACCCTTTTATTAAAATACTTTATCACCCACCTCTTTGCATCAATAATTCCTACCCGTTTTTTCCAGCTTTACAGAAGGTCACTTTTAGGAAAGCCTCCCGAACCTCCCACGTTTAGATGAAGGGCCCTTTTTGTGCTCCCATAGCAGCCCAGCTTCCCCTGTCTATCCCTCAGCACACTCTTACTGTCATTGCTTCCTCTGGTTCTTGGAAGGAGAGATGATCACATTCTACTTTACCACCCAACACAGAGTGGGTATGCAATAACTGCTTGCTACATAAAGGAATAAGGTCTGTAGTTAAGTCTAAATTCTTCCCAGGCATTTTGAGTCATTCTGGAAGCACATAGTTGTTTTCTGAGGTTCTCCTGCAACGAGAAGTGCACTGTCTACAGACCCTACCTATCTGTCTAGAAATTAAATTAAGTTAAACAATTTGTGGGTTTTGGTTCTTGGTAATAAAGATCATATGAATAGAGGAAACCTACAGGTATAAAACCCTCAATTAAGCTTACTTTTTATTTCTTTCAAAACAAATTATAAGAAATGATTGTTTTCGACTAACTTGCCTTTCCTCTCAATATAACCTCAAAGAACGGAAATGAACTGAAATCAAGAAACAGAGGACCAAGAAAAAAGTCTGATCAAAACTGTCAATGTCGGGCTTCGCAGTGGTTGAGAGTCCGCCTGCCGATGCAGGGGACACGGGTTAGCGCCCCGGTCCGGGGGGATCCCACATGCCGTGCAGTGGCTGGGCCCGTGAGCCATGGCCACTGAGCCTGCGCGTCCGGAGCCTGTGCTCCGCAACGGGAGAGGCCACAACAGTGAGAGGCCCGCGTACCGCAAAAAAAAAAAAAAAACCAAACAAACAAACAAACAAAAAAAACTGTCAATGTGCAGGTTTATTATTCCCTGAATAACCAGCAATTAAACCATTCTCCATTGCTCAATTATCAGATAAACATCAAATCTATATTTATCTTTTGGAACTGAAGTTCAATGTCTTAGATAAGATGTGTTTTCTCAGTAGTCTTTCTTCAACATTTATGGAAAGTATATTTTTTTTTAAAAAATGAAGAGTCCACCAGCCTCTGATCTTTGTGACTCTCCTAAAAGAAATCGATGATGCCCAGCCCCGGGACCGTTCCTGTGTGGTGGATGGGATCAAGTTCACGGTCCTCCATGAACCAGAGAAGACAACCCAGGAAACCTCTGCACAATGGTTTCTTTTATTTTCTACGAATGAAGAAATCCAAGTCCCCAAATCCTTGCACTACCAAGCAAAGAACAGAATTGTAAATTGAAAGGAAGAGGAAAAAAGGCATTTCCCCCTCCCTCTAATGAATGGAACTGCAAGTGGCCAAAAGAAGGAACACACCTTTCTAACCTAGCTCTTCTAGCTTTTATTCTAACCTTATTAAAGGGAACTCCTCAGCAGCACATGGAGAGATAAATCTATATTTTGAAATCCCTTTTCCTGGTATTGCTCACAGAAAACAATAAGAAGCATCTAATAAGTAGACTCTCTTATCTGAAATGTAGGTAAAAGGAAGTCAATTTCCGGGAAACACGTGGTCAGTGGGGAACCCAAATAGAATAGACAGCCCCTCTGTACTGTCTCCTGGGAAGGAAGGTAAGCTGCTTCCACATGAGGACTTCATAAAAACTTTGATGTGTCAGTCATATGCTATGAAAGTACATAGTAGCCATGGGAACTGTTTTGTTTGATCTTTAAACGAAGGATTTAGGACCTGCAAAGTGCAAGAGGCATGCTTTTTGCATTGGCCATTTTAGTATTCATGTCTCCTGTACTGCTTCCTAATAGGTTAAGAATGAAATGGAAGACTGCGTGCAGGAGTGAGAAATGCAAGAAAAGCAGTACTGTAAAATAAAAATGAACAAAAGTGCATTTCAACTTCCCTTTCATTATTAACAGTCAAGAGAACAACGCCAACACTTAACAGTTCACATTTACAAAAGGACCTACCGTCATTTTTACAGGGTATTTCTCAGTACTTTGCTGATAGAGGCTGGGGAATCTGTTACTATTCTTAATATTAATTCTATAATGTTAAATAAGTGATTTTTTTTCCAAAGAGGAGGATAAAAATGAAGGTTGTGTTAGTATGTTACTAAGTCTTTTCAGTGAAAATAATCATCCCCTTTGCTGTCTGGGTAGACCAAGCCACTGGTTAGCTGACTGTTGAATTCTGTTTTCTTTATGTTAGGTAGAATCATTTTTTCACTTCCACTCACCTCCACTCCATTCAATTTCTTGTTATTTGTGGACCCCTTATATAGTGTTTCTAAGACATAAATAACATAACAGAATAAGAGCTAAAGAAAATTATGACTGACTTTCCTTTTAATTCTTCTTGGTTTTATTACATGTGTAAGTGGTGTGACACCCATAAGTGGGCAGCTGTGCTCCTGCCCGTGGATGGCACCCTTCTAAAAGCAGCACGTCTGTGAGACAGGCTGGAAAATATTTGCTCAAGCCAAGTGGGTAAAGGATTCTAAGATTCAGAGGCTCTAGCTCATCTCAGGTTTTCGGTTTTTGCTGGTTAGCTTATTTGTTAGTTTTTATGGAGAGAGTCATTCAGTAAATGAGCAGACGCCACACCAGAAACTGTCTGCTAGCATTAATTGTCATCCTCAACTCCCTGCCAATTAGCTTGGCAGTTCTTTGGGGTCAAAAAAAAAAAAATGACCGTGGAAAGCTCTGCAATCCCTAATGTTTCATTGGATTTGGAGAGAATTTGGATACTTTCTTATTCCAATAAGAAACATTTCTTCATTTATTATTAGATGGGCTAAAGAGTGTGGAAATTGATCAGTTACCGGACTTATTTATTCAGTTTAGCCAAATAAGATGGCTTAATTAAAAAATACAAACCAGCAGCAGAAATCATCCAAATAAACTGTCTATATTTCTCCAATAAACCTAAAAAATATGCTTTCACTCGGGACCATGTAGTCACAGCCCAGCAAGTAATAAACTCTATTTTTTAAAGTACGAGCCAAGTGAAATGAAGAGTACAAGTAGAGTAGACATTTATTTCAAAGCTGTGAGCTGCCTGAGTACAGAAAAACGATTCAAGATCTTTGCAAATGTTCCCATTATTTGAACTTTTCTATACATTAATGTCTTTATTTCCTTCCATTTCAAATCTGATGAATGGAGTCAACAGAAACCCATCTATCTTTACTTCTTAGTCTGCAGATGACTACATTCAACATATAAAAACTAGAGAAAGTGGTCTCCCTACTGAAGCAGTGGGTCTTTGTGTTGTGTCTGTTAAAATGTAATTTGTCTCCCCTCTTCCTGGAGAGCTTGAGTTGACTGAGGCCTCCAAGGTATAAAGGTACATACAGTTCTTACGCTAATATTGGTAATAGTGTTACAACAATAGCAATAGTATCTGCAATTCACTGAGTTCCTGCTATGTGCTAGATGATTTACAAACACAATTTTATTTTAAAAATACTCAAAGGATGCTGTAGAATGAAGAAACCATGACTCAGGACATGTATATGACTTGCTCAAGGTCACAGATGTGGGGTCGAACCCAGGTCTGACCGACTCAACTTCATGCTTTCTTACTACATCTTGCTAAGGAAAGAGTTACATCAGGCAATATGAAAAATTGAAGTAGGGTGACCCTATGTTCCAGTCTATACCCGTTGCCCCAGCATAATTAACAGATCCCCATTTCATGCTCTAAAGTCTCCTAGGTTGAACAATAAATTAGATGATCACCCTGTCTCTGAACAAGGCTTGAATTGAGCCTAAGACTTTTCTTAGGTATTGTTCATAATGCTTTAATTAATCTTTTTGCCTTTAACGTAGGGCTTCAAACCACTAGAAAATTGGACCTTGCCTGATGTATTTGGGAGAAGAGATGGATTTGTGAGTGAATATCATTTATCGCTTGGGTGTAATATCTCCCTGCCCCTTGGCCTCTGTTCCTCTGTCATCTCCCATCAAGAATCTCTTGTTCTTCCTCTTTCCTCTCTCCTCCTCCCCGTATCCATGTCTACTTCTGTGTAGGTTTTCTCTATTGATCAAGTGTCAGAAAATTGATTCTTTGGTTTTACTTTAGCTTGAGTTTCTGACGAATCTTGAAAATACAGCTTGCTCAACTCATTCAGATGTTTAAACCACTATGAACGGTATTTTTGTCAAAAAGAGAATGAAAATCATTTGAAGGCATCTCTAACTTATTTTTCTTCCTCCCTAATCAGGCTTCTACTCTCCATCACTTTGTTACTACAACCAGAGTGTATAGGTGTCCGGGGAGTTTTCTCATTGCAGTTCCTGGACGACGCTACTGCAGGTTTTGCTGGGGTAAGCCAGCTCCAAAATGTATTATTTCAAGCACCACCTCACATGTCTTTGCTCCTTTCCTGAATTTATGGGCAAACTGTTGTCCTGTTTGTGTTATTTTAAAGGGCTTTCAGTAAGAGGAGAGGAAATGACTTTTTAAAAAATCTGCTAAAATATATAACTGCTTAAAAGACACATGCAATAAGAAAATCTAACTTTCACTTTTGTCAGTTTTAAATGTATGGCTTTGATTTATGGATCAAAATTGCTCACTTATTATTTTATCTATATAGCTCTGGGCAATTTTGACAGTTAAAATTTAGTTTTATTGACCAGTGCAGCCACGGTGTCCACAAGGGGACCGGTGCACACAGTCCCCTGCACTCAAGAAACGATGATTTTTGATTCCATGACTGAGTCAGATTGGGAATCATAACCGATGTAACAATAAGTTCCAAATCTCAGTGCCCAAGGCAAGAGTTTGCTCTAAAACACAATCACCCTTTAAGGAGGGGAGGAGAAGAATCTTGGGTGGAAGTTTCAAGTACAATTTAATGCAGCAGGGAGAGGTCCTGGGTATATCTGTCCATCTGAACAGTGGAGCAATGGAAGGGGATGGTTCTCTAAAGACCCGGGGCCACAGATTAAAGGTTAATGAGGAAAGATGCCTAAAAAGCAAAATGAACATTAGTTCCAGGGACAATGAACATTGGTTACAGAGACAATGAACTAAACAATCATTTTGACATGAGAAAATTTACTAGGGCTATTAACCAAGCTTTCCCTTTTCCAAGAGCAAAACCATAATGGAAGAATTTCTTTTGGAAGATCTCGGTCTTCCCTCCCCCTCTGTGGCAACACACACAGAAACACCAACTCAAGTGCACTGATTTTAGGCCACTTTTAATTTAGGCCTCTTCCACTACCAAATCGGCCACTCTGCAATGTTAATTTAGTCTTTGACTTTAAATCCCCTGTGATACATAAACACACCTCCAACGGGTAACAGATCAATAAAATGTCTAATTTGATTAACCATGTTTTCAAATTCATCAAGATAGCTCTAACCTGAAATAAGTAGGTGGGTAAGTAAATAAAGAAAGGCACTCACTTGTGAGGATTTTCCACGTCTTCTTTTCATCATCATAGTACTGAACCAAATTGCTGGGGAGCCGGTCCGGCCCAGGAGGCAATCCACCAACCAACAACAGCATTTTCTTGTTAGAGCGAATTCTTCACCCAAAACAAAAGAGGAGATGAATAACCACAT
Source organism: Grampus griseus (assembly GCF_964374135.1). NCBI lineage: Eukaryota > Metazoa > Chordata > Mammalia > Artiodactyla > Delphinidae > Grampus > Grampus griseus. Next base: position 48,027,905 of record NC_139006.1, read on the forward strand.
TATTGTAGAGCCTCTTTAGTGGCAACAAAATCATAACCATCAAAAGAATGTACCCTGCTTGCAGATTTCTATTTCATTTTTTTCCTGTTTCTTCTCCCATTCATGTCTCAACAATTTTTTTGAACCAAGCAGAAAAATGATCAGAAGCACGGCATATCCCCATACTCAAGGAATAATAAGCTCCTTTTATGCAATTTGTTAGAGGTTCATTCTAGAACGACCTTTTTCTTATATTATCCCTTTAAATCATCACTCTTTACAGCTGAGTACACATGAAATGCTCTGGAGTTGTACTAAGGTTAAGCATTAAAGTTGCATGTCAAAAATCGTATTAGTCAAAATCATTATTATAAACCATTCTCCACTCAAAGAACCTTGAAAAAATTAAGGTTATGCAGAGACTTTGTGAGCCAACTCTTTAATCACCCAGCGAACTTCAAGTACCAGTTTGGTACAATTAGCACAGGGCTAACTGGGGTGGGTTCACCAGCACGAACAGGACTTTTTGTTGAATTTAGCTGAGACTTCCACCTTCATCCTCTTCCCAGCCCCTCCCCTCCCTCCCCCCATCCCAGGGCACCAGGGGCGACACAGCAGCACCAATCGGTAAAAATGAGACTGTGAGGTTGTTTTGAGCCTCCCCAGAGTGGAGTCCTGCCAACGCTTGCCACTGATCCAGCGGCATGAACTTGCTCAGCTGTGCAAAGTCACTCTAATTCCTTCCCTCTGTTTTTCTACCTTCTCCCCCCAGGGGGCAACCACTGAAAGGAGTGACTACCCACCCATCAAGAGCTAGCAATTCGCTGCTATTAAGCGTGACTGTGATTCCCAGTCTGCCCGGCAGTTCCTGAGAACAGGCCTGCAATGTCTCATATGCAGTAAAAGCTGTAAGACGCACCCTGGCCGGCACACTCGACCTGATGGATGTATGACCCTCGGGAACAGTAATGGATTGAGCTCACTTGCGATTGGACGGAGGAGGGGAGACCCAGCCCCCCACAAGGGTCCTGCTGATTTAACGGTTGCTTTACATATAATTGAAACTTTCGTTCACCTGAAAGGCTGAAGGTGGTGGTGGAAGAAACGAAACAACCATGATTGAAGGAAGAAGTCAGTAAATGTAAAAGGATTCCTCTTAAATATGCTCACCACCCACAGCGTGGCTCAGAATCTATTATTACATATTCAGCCTGGTCGTTCTGATTCAAGGACGCTTGGCGAAGTACGCCCTAGTGGAGAAGCACTGTTCGTTGGTTAAGAACCTAACACTCGGAGAGTTAACTGAATACAGTTAATGACATTTTCATGGGAAGGAAGGGAACAAGAGAATTCCTTTAATGAAACTCTGGTGCTATAGAATGCCTCGTATATGCCTCAGCAGAAAAAAATACCTTCTGGAAAACCTCCTATCAGGGACTCATGCATAGAGGGAGCTGTACTTGTAGAATAATGTTCAATGTGATATCAGCTTGCAATATTAATTTTGCCACGAACAAAAAAACTCGACTTCTTTGAAGCTGAAGTACTTTGGAACTGTACCCATATGCCTTATAGATCAGTAGTTGGGAAACAAAAACAATACAATGGCAAAGAGCTCCATATTTTGAGGATGTCAACGATTGGGGTGGTTTGTTCACAGGGGTTAAGAAAATTCAGTGCAGTAAGTACCTCTCTTTTATTCGCAAACAATACATAATTCATGCGCCATATAACCTCCTAAATGCCTGGTTACAGGACTAATATAAGACAATTTTTTCCTGTAGGTTTAGCTCAAATAATCAACCACTCTGTGAGTATAAGTTAAGATGAAAGCCTCTATATTTTTAGATGGCTGTCAGTTTCCACGTGTAGACAGACCTGTTCAATGGGAAGTCACGATTGGCTGTCGTGATTTGACACATGTATGTGCTCTAGACTGAAGGTGGGTAAAGATGGACCGTATCTACCGGTTAGACATAGAGGCAAGGACTCATTGGAATGGTGGTATGACCAAAGCAATGTAATTAAATCTTTGTTTTAATATTTAAATAAATGTACTGCTTTTAAAATGTGTTTCATGAGTGACAAAGGGAGATAAACTCACGGCTCAAATATGTTTGTAAGGGCGTTTCATTCATTGATAAGGCTAGTTTCCCTGGACCAATCCCATGGGTGATTTTCACCACCTCCTTAGTTGGACCATCTCTGCAGATGGGGAGCAGATTGAGAGTCTTTGTGCCCAAAGACCCAGTCATTGCCATCTGTCCCCTAAGAACTGGACTGAGATTACCGATAAATAAACCACTGATCAAATGGCAAATGGTAACAACTTCCACCCTGCCAGCAAAGACACTGTTTAAAGGCTAGCTGGCATAGCAGCTCTGAGAGACTTCACATCAACTAGGACAAGTCTCTAAACCACCCAGCCCTCCTGAAGAATTACATGGAAGTAAAGGAAACCCCAGCTCCCCTCATTGGCTGTGTGTTTTCTGTAAAGGCACAGTTCTCCTAGTAGTTCATTACATTTGGCCTTCTTAGTGAGTGAAGACACATTCTAAAGCTTTTGCACTATTATATTCATATCATCATTCATTCAATTTATGGCTTTCTTCCTTGCAGTATTTTGTTTCTAGGGTTTAGTGTTACTCAATGTTCCAACCCGCTATTAATATTATTTAATTCTAAATAAAGCTTAAAACTCTACCTTGTGAAGGTGAAGCACACAGAAAGCAAAAACAGGATAAAGCATGTGAGAAGTAGCATAGTACAGAAGAAAGAACACATAAAATAACAAAACACAGTTAAGTGGTTTTCTCACCATTTTCTCCACTGACTCTCAAAACAGCCCTACGTCATAGGTATAGTTCCATTTTATAGGAAAGTGAGAAAGTTCTTAGAGTCAAATAAAGTGGCAGAAACAGTGTTCAGACCTAGCCCTTCTAACTCTACCAGGTCCATGATCTTTTTAAAATTCAAATTTATTTAAAAAATTTTAATTTTACTGTAAATTCTGGTTAAGACCCAGGTGACCTGGATTCTAGGGCTGATTTTGCTATTCAGCAGAGTGACTTTGTATAATTTACTTGGCTTCTTGGAGCCTATGTTTTCTCACCTTTAAATAGAGGAGTAATATCTGATCTGCATCTTCAAAGGATTGTCGTGAGAATGATGTAAAACAATGAGGTGAAAAGTTCTATGTAAACTCTAAGGTAAATTATTATTAATTTATCTTTAGTATTGACAATACAATGTGGGCTTTATTTCATTATGCCAAACCTGCTTAGTTAAAAAAGAAAAGTAGTATTTTTCATAGAGATACTTGCTGAGTTCATATATATAAATACAAGTTAATTAAGAGGGTTTCACTACCTAGCTGTTATCTTATAATTGTATGTTCTTAGAAAATTATCATTTTAATCATATTGGCTATCTTGAGCCTTGTTATAAGAAAGTATACATCAGACATCACATAAAACTGTGAACATTTCTGGATCCAAATAAGGAGACCTAATGGAGATTACTCTACATTTCTTATTTCTTAAGAATAAAACAAATGAGAAAAACCAGCACATATTTTACTTTGATATAAATGCAATGTCAACTATTCAATTACTCCTAGAAACTAATACACGTGAATAATTCCTGTGGAAAAGCTTCCATTCTTTTTACAGTGTGCAATTATAATCGTGACAATGACAATAATGACAGATAATAATGAATGCATATTGGATATTGAAACCTCTGATTATCATGCCATTTATTTGATGTGTGTGAACTTCAATTTGAAAACGCCATGAAAAAAGATACCTTGTGAACTAGAAAAGTAAAATTAGAAGAATCTGAATTAACTTGCTGAAGGGGGTTTCAATTATTCTCTTCTAAACAATTCCAGTGGAGCCTTACAGGTTTAATTTTAGATTAGGCAAAATCTACAATATTGCAATAATTAGAGTTCCTTCATATGGCAACATAGTATACTTTTTAGAAGCTCTTTACACAGGAAGCCAATTTAGCGAGAATTAATCTGTTCTCTTTAAGTCTGTTAATATTTTACAAATACTCCTTTTTACTCCTCATCTTAGCACCACTTAGACCAAAGTAATATATTTAAGAGTTAAGTAATTAGAGAAAGTTAAAGAGCTGAGTATGTCGTGATTAATAATATTATTTAGATGCCTTTGGGTCCCTAGATTCTTGCAAAGAAAAATATAAGGTTAAAAAGGCGATGGAATTTGAAGGTCTCCTTTGTTCCAGCTCAATAATTGCCCAACATTTACCATGTGTCACATTTGTGCATGTGTGTGAGTGTGTATGCGTGTGCGCTCGCGCGCATAGGTACTTTGGTTCCAGGGATGAATGATTGAAGGATAACCTAAAACCTCCTGGTGTAAACAAATTTTTCATCGTACTGGTGTTATAAGTATGGTAAAGTCTCATTTATTTATATCTCAGTGATTTGGAACTTCAATAATTGGGAAACAGGCCAGATAAAGTTTTCCTTCCCAGGATACATATAAAAATTTTTTATTAACTAGATTACAAGAAGCGTTTTAACCAATTTAAGAAATCAGCTGGTCTGCTGGCACCTTAGAGCCACCCGTGTACATTTAGGCTAAGTTCATTTTGCAGATAACAAATCATTATTTATTTATGAAAGAAAATGTTCTGCAATATTCTTAAGAATCATTAAGTCAGAGAGTTAGAAGAGAACTTTGAGGTCATCTCGTTCAGGGATTTCCAAGTCTGGCAAGTCATCAAGGTCATCTGAGGGGATTAAAAAATTAAGATTCTTGAGATAGATTCTTAGGTCCTAATTCCTAGAGATTATGATTCAGTGGGATGAAGCCTTAAAAATCGATAATGTTTCACAGTTTTCTGGTTGATTCTGACACACAGCCAGACTTGAGGCCACTGATTTGGTCCAGTTCTCTACATAATGTAGAAATCCTTTCAATCGTTTTTTTTTTATGTAAGTATTCTTATTAATTTGGAAATTTATAATGAAATGGACCTTAGTTTTTCAAATGCACGCTGTTGTGGAAAGTTGTTGGACAGTTGTGTTAGACTGATTTTTTTCTCCTTAGGCTGAGCTGAGAATCTGTCAAAGTCTTTCAGAGAAAAAGAGCAAGGTGCTGTCATGGCAGCACCTCCGATAACGGCAGAGAGTTGCTATATGTCTTCTCTTTAGCATGTTGAAAATGTCCATTTCTTTCTGAAAAAATTTCCATTTTCCTTATTAAAAACGTACTCAATGTACCTTATTAGAACTGTACACAATATAACAAATATGATATTGATATGTGATGTGATGTATCTTTTTAAGGCTTTTTAAAAATCACAATGGTCTTTCAGCTGTCACAATGCAGTGCTGGTTCCAGCTGACTACAAATACAGATTGTTTTTAAGAAAACCAACCCAGGTTGTCAAGTCAGGCTTTTCCCTATCCTATCTTTCTTCTAGTTAAGTATTTTAAATATCAATGCATTACCCTTTTTAAATGCTTTTATACCCTCTACTGATTGAGACACTTTGTTTCAATTAATTTATCATTTAGCAATTATTAATTGAGTTTCTACTATGTTCCAGTTTCTACTATGTTCTAAACACTAAAGGTCATGGTGCGAATAAGAGGAATAAATTCCCTGTTCTTCGTGGCAGTTACTTCCATTCTAGTGGGGACATCTATTGGAAATATCACAATTCTCCAAGCAGGACAGCCTGGTTGTTAAGAGTGTAGGTCTCACAATTGGGGTGAGACTTTTGGCTTCAGCTGTTCTGAGATGAGTGACCTTGGGCTAGCTTCTTTGTCCTCTTGAATCTCGTGTGTAAAACTGGGATAAGAATAGACCTAAGGCATAGGTTTGTTTAATCTTCAGGATTAAAAAAAATATATGCAAAGCATTTACAGTGGTGCTAATTAAATGCTATCACCATCCTCCTCTCATCGTCGTCATCCTCAGTATAGCCAATCCTTTGTGTAATCTGCAGGTTTGATAAGCGAGTAGCCCATGTCCCCATCCAAATTGTATCACTTAGAAGCAATAGCATCACATTTCCATGGTTTAGATATTTTAGTCATCCCAACTCATTCTCTCTGAAATGATACATAAATACTGGGATTTTTACTCTGTAATTCCCCATATATGGTCTTCAGAGGTGTACTGACATTTTTTTTTTTAAACAAAAATGTAATGGAAAAACTAAGCAGTTTTGAAGGGGCAATGTAAATGGGGGTAGATAATAATTATTCCATCTTTGAAAGGCCAAGTTAATTTTAATTTAAGAATCAGCCAGACCTGGACTGAAGTTCTCTTTTTACCACTTCATACGTTTGTATACTTGGGCTGATATTCAACCTCTTGAAGCCTCAGTTGCCTCATCTGTAAAGTGGGAATGTTGTGAGGGTTAAATGAAGTCATTTAAGCATAATTTGGAAAAGAAATGGCTGCAACCCGTAAACAAAATCACCTCCTAGAGCTAGTCTCTTCAACCAACGAAGGGCACTTTGTGCTGCTGTTGCCTTTAAAGATGAATGTCTCTGCACCGTGAGGGGAGACAAAAACTGATGCTCCCAGGACTTCCCTGGTGGTGCAGTGGTTAAGAATCCATCTACCAATGCAGGGGACACGGGTTCAAGCCCTGGCCCGGGAAGATCCCACATGTCGCGGAGCAACTAAGCCCGTGTGCCACAACTACTGAGCCTTCGCTCTAGAACCCTCAAGCCACAACTACTGAAGCCTGCATGCCTAGAGCCTGTGCTCCGCGACAAGAGAAGCCACCACAATGAGAAGCCCGCTCACCACAGCGAAGAGTAGCCCCCGCTCGCCGCAACTAGAGAAAGCCCAAGCCCAGCAAAGAAGACCAAACGCAGCCAAAAATAGATAAATAAAAAATAAATAAATGTATAAAAACAAACAGCAACAAAAAAAACTGATGCTCCCAACATGATCCAGTAGGGAGAGGCTGGAGAAGACTGGAAGAAGTTATGCCTCTTTCCCACGACTTTCCAACTTCAGTGAACTTTGCTAACCCTATGATGGCTTAGCATTTTATACAAGCGGTAAGTGAATGGGCAATTTCACATCTGGTGGTACAGCAGTGGTGTTTGGTAGTGATCCAGAGGCAGGGAAATTCGGGAAGATGTAAAGCCCTGGGGATTCACAGAGACAAAGGTTTTGGATTTCCACAGGCCTTTGGATTGAAGGGGTTTGCAACAATTTTACCAGATCTTTACCAGAACTGAAAAGCCACCAGCTGACATCTGAGTTGCATATGGAAAATATGTATGTGGTTCCCATAGTAATCAATCGATAAATGACAATATTATTATGCATAATTATTAAGCTTACAAAGCACTCACTTGAACATCCATCTTTGGAATTTTGGCAGTTTCTTTTATTGTTTAGAAGCCTTTTCAGGTACCATAGGTGCACCGTTTATAAACAGTCAGAATATTTACTGCACAAGCAAGTTTAACAAAAATATAAAACCACTGGGCTTCCTACAATGGCATTGGTCTAGATCTCATTCATAAATTCAACCCACTCATTCTTGGCTGCCATCTCTTTCTGTTAAGGAAGTCCCCAAACCTTATGATATCCAACTCTCCAAATTGTATGGTAATCTTGACTCTTCTCTCAGTTTCCTGCTATAGTCAACGTTGTACCAAATCCTACGGATTCTAGAGCTGTAACATGTACACACTGCTATATTTAAAACAGATAATCAACAAGAACCTACTGTATAGCACAGGGAACTCTGCTCAGTATTCTGTAACAACCTAATTGGGAAAAGAATTTGAAAAAGAATAGATACATGTATATGTATAACTGAATCACTCTGTTGTACACCTGAACCTAACACAACATTGTTAATCGACTATACTCCAATATAAAAAATATATATCTCTTCATTTCAACCGAACTGCCAGTAGCCTGACTCAGCTAGGTTGACTTTCTCTTGAGCGGTTGTAATAGTGATGTCCCTGCTTTGTGAGCTTCTGCTCCCATCTAATTTACCCTACATACTTTGTCAAATGAATTTCAGCAAAGCCTGACATTAATGATCGATTACTTCGGTCCTCTTTTTATAAACTATCAAAGAATTCCCCACTACTTATCCTCGATAAAATGCACATATCCTCTACATTATAGCCTCCCTTTTCTCTCTTTGTCTCTGTCTCTGTCTCTCTCAAACACTCTCTCTCTCTTTCTCTGTCATAGGTAATTGCCTTGCTTGAGATTCTTTTCACGGATAAAACCGTTTCTGAGTTAAGATCTGAAAAACTTGAAAGAGGAATTTCAGATGGAAACTGCTTAGACCATGGGGGAAAAGTAAACAGAGAAAGATCCCAAATCAGTAGCCAGGAGGAGACTTTCCAGATCAGCTAGCCTTCCCTAAACTTCCAGCTAGAAGGGTACCCAAAAGTCGCCAGAGGAGAGCAGCTACCCCTTTCTTAAATTTTTCCAGAGAAGTAAACTCCCTGGAGAACTTGTTCCAGCTGATTTGCTGTTGTATTTAGGTTTTTTTTTTTTTTTTTTTTTTATCATAGCTGTTCTTGGTAATTACACAGCAGCTTTCATCAGAAGAGCCTTTAAATAGACCTGGTAATGCCTCTCTGAGGTAGGTAAACATAAAGTATCATTATCCCCATTTAACAGATGAAAGAATAGAGGAAAAAGGGTTTGGGCACCTTTTCCAGTGCCTCAGGATGGGTTTTATTTCTTCCATTTCACAGAGGAAATGTCTCTAGGGCTTTCGTACACAACCCTTCTGTGATTCTCAGGAACGGCTGAAAATGTCTTTGCTTCCATCTTCTGACACTTTATCTCCCGCCAGGAGTCTGGCTGCGTAACTGGAGAATGGTCAGTCATATACAGTATTTAGTTTTCCTAAAATGGAAGTAACTTTACGATTCGTTGGATCATAAAGACAACACAGGCTCACTGAGAAAAATTCTAAGTATAGTTAAACACAAAAAGGACTTAGTACTACATAGGTACTCAGTAAATGCTTATTGTAGGAATGAAGAAATGATGAATAAAAGAACGAACTGGTGAAAAGAGTCAAAGTCATTTGCAATCCCACTAATCCAGATATATGTCATTACAGATTCTTATCATCCTTTTTTTTTTCCTCATCTGTTTTAAGGTCTAGTCAGTGGGTGTGGTGATGGGGGTGTCAAAAGGCAAAAGGGAAAGAGGAAAAGCCATGTTTCTGAACCAAAATGTGGAAGAGTCAGAGGGTGACATTGGAGAACAGACAGTCTTGTTGATTAACCCCCAAATCTAACCTGCTACCTAGGATCAGTGTTGTCCCCCAGAATGGGGGCTACCCACGATACAGGGAAGTTTACCCAATTTCAGTTATTAGCACAATACAGGGCTTTAATGATCTTTGCCATATCCGTATATTATTTACTTAATATCTTATTTAAAACTGATCACTTTAAAATGCTTAATCCCTAGTCTGTTCTAGTCTTTCCCAATGGCGGCTGCTCTTTAGAACCACCTGGGAGAGCTTTTATAAAATATTTTGGGTCGGGGTGCCTCTCAGAGATTCTGATTTCATGATCTACTGTGGGACCCAGCATCGGTGTCTTTTAAAAATCTTTTTAAGCTTTCTGTGTGGTTCTAATATACAATCATTGTTCTAGCAATTATATTTATGAATCATGGACTTCATGGGTTAACTGTGTTTTACTTCTAACACATGTTAAAATCCTGTGACTCTGAAAACCTAGTCACATTCCAACTTGGCCCCTTCTTATAGGTTTGACCATGAGAAGCTCAACATGTTGAATGACTGGAGCTTTGCATGTTACAATTGTAATGAACCATCTTCCCACTCCTTCACTTCTCACCCCAGCCCCCGTAGCACACTAGGACATTCTTCCACAATTCTTCACTGACACGTACTGAACTCAGAATGTCACCGGTTCCTCCAGCATGCAGGTGGGGTAGTTTACTGATGTTTTTGCCACATTTCTCTGGACACCAAAGCTGTAGACTGGTTCATGATGGCAGAGGCAGATATGACAGAAGTGTCTTAAGGTCCTCATCTGAATCCATGAAATGTAAGCCTCCCCAAGGCTTAGTTCATAAGCCAGAATGGGTCTATCTTTATACTGTACATAGCATTTCACACTTCACTCCTTGTCCTTTGCTTCATGAGGAAAAATGGCTCCCAGCCAACTTTATACTCACTGCATTTCCACCCGCCCCCAACCTCCTAGATGAAAGCTTCCTTTGGTAACTAGAAGTAGTTGCATATCTTCTTTGCTTGATTACCTATATAATCTCTAATTCTAATACCTAGTACATAGTGACTTTCTGAGGAGCATGAATTGCAATGGGAATAGCATCTCATTAATCCTCCCTATTCCTGGGAGGAAGTTGTGTGGCAAGTATGACCTCTTCGACTAATCCTCCTGCCTCCAAGTGGGACTCGGGGTCTCCCCACTCACTAAAACAGATGCCACCCAACACGCTGGCAGGGACACCAATGTTTGTGTCATAGGAAAAAACTCAAGAGAGAAGTGGTTCTGTGCAGCCTGTCACCAAGGAGCTATTCAAGCTCTGTGTAGCCTAGTGATGAAAAGCGATAAAGCATCACTCTCATGCCAGTGATGGACTCCTAAGTAATGCCTGCGTTTAAACCCCTAATAAAGGCCAATTATTAGACTACGCTGCCTCTTGAGAACCAATCTCATTACTGAGACTTCTCTCTCTCTCCCTCCCATCTGGCCGCCTTTCTGAAGAGAAAAGAGTGACTTCCTGACCTGAGGAAATGTTGGTACCTGCTGCACAAGACAAAGTGCAGAAAGACGCAAGATCACATGATGATGCTGAAAATCCAAGTTCAGGATGTTACATACCTCCCACTGAAATTACTTGTATCTGACAGTTCCAGACCTAACAGTAAAAATGAATCTTTAACAAAATCACGTTCCCCAAATAGAAGTTCAGCCATTCAGGATGAGGGGACAATGGCCTGACTGACACCTCATGGGTCTAGAGACTGATTTTATCCATTCCTCTAACTCCAGGGAAAGATTTCTCATGGGGAAAGTAGGAAGCTCGTACTGAGTAACAGGAGCCAGCCGCCCGCCAGGCAGGCTGTTGCCAGTTGGAGCATCACTGCAGGAGTGGTCGTGCAGAGAGACAGGGAGAAAAGTTAGTTGGTAACTGAATGTATTACCCCATGCTTCTCTTGGAATATTCATGGCAATAAATAGGTATCCATTTTCAAGAAAAGGGAGTTGTAGCTGATACCCTCTACAGGGGCCCAGAATTTATTTTTAGGGGAAGAATAATGTTATGAAATCATCCTGGGATTAAGATAAATGAAAGTTATCCTTATTTTGGGGTAGAGAAGCCATGAGGGACTGAGGCAGGCCTGGGGTGTGAGATGTGGAGACGATGAAGTGTGGCTTGTGGGATCCAGCTTAGGGACACCCCACTGCGGTGGGTGAAACAGGAATTTCTTATCTTCCTCTTCTTTTCCTCTCCCTCCCTGTGGGGAGCCTGTTCTTTGCTGCTTCACCAACCCTGGAGGGGCTAAGTGATAAAGGAAACCCTGGCTCGAGGGATCTGCAGGATCTGGGAGGCTCTCCAACGTACCCCCAGGAAGGGGAATTTGCAGAAGCCCCTGAGGCTCACCGATCAGCCAATCCCTGACACTGTCCTTTACAATCATCAGATCTCTGACAGGCAGAAACAAATTATTCTGGGAAAATTCACCACATTCTCTGAAGCTGAATTGTGGACTCTATACTGTGCAGCTTGAATTATCCTGAAAATTCTCTAGCACAGTAGGTACCCAAATTTCATCATCCGGAAACAAATCCCCAGAGTCCGGTAATTCCAATAACTTTCCCTAAGACTCATTTCCCTTTTTCTCATGTCAGTGAATCTGATTTCTTTTAACTTTGCAACAAATTTTCCTTAAACTTATCTTCCAGTAAATCGCAATCAGTATTTTCTTCCATCGTCCATAGATACGTAGCAAATTGGAAAACAGAAGCATCTGTTTAGTCTTGTGATTTTCACAGTGTGGTCCCAAAATCACCCAGGAAGTTGTTAAATATGCAGGTTCCTGGGTCCACGCTCCAGATCAATCTATTTAGAATCTCTGGGTAGGACTAGGGAAGATATGTTTCAATAAAAAAGTTCTATGGTTGATTCTTCAAAGAACTACTGATCTATGGGCTTCCCTGGTGGCGCAGTGGTTGAGAGTCCGCCTGCCAATTCAGGGGACACGGGTTCGTGCCCCGGTCCGGGAAGATCCCACATGCCGCGGAGCGGCTGGGCCCGTGAGCCATGGCCACTGAGTCTGCGTGTCTGGAGCCTGTGCTCCGCAACGGGAGAGGCCACAACAGTGAGAGGCCTGCGTACCACAAAAAAAAAAAAAAAGAACTACTGATCTAGGCAAGATTTTATGGGACTGAGGAAAACAGATCTGTACTTTTTTTTTCTCTTCTAGGTTTGTATTATTGGAGGATCTATCAACACATTGCTGACTTGGATAATTGCTCATCTGCCTAGATAATTTTGCCTTATAGATCTAGTTGAAAAGTAACATTTCAGTTAGTGCCTCGAACCTGTTTTATAATTCCTTGTGTTCTGTTCTTGGCCCTTGTTTTAGACTGAATGGTGTTGTCTCCAAATTCTTATGTTGAAGCCCTAACTCCCAATGTGACTGTGTTTGGAGATAAGGCTTTTAGGAGGTAGTTAAGGTGAAATGAGGTCATAAGGGTGGGGCCCACATCTAATAGAACTGGTGTCCTTATAAGAAGAGGAAGAGACACCAGAGTTTCCCTTCTTCTTCTCCCCACCCCACCCCCCAACTCTGCATACAGAGGACAGGCCATGCAAGCACACAGTGAGAAGGCAGCTGTCTAAAAACCAGGAAGAGAGCCCTCACCAGAAACCAGCCCTGCTGGATCTTGATCTTGGACTTCCAGCCTCTAGAACTGTGAGAAAACAAATTTCAGTTGTTTAAGTTACCTAGTCCATATTTATTCTGTTATGGCAGCTCGAGCGGACTAATACAGTCCTTAACAGAACTAACCAGCCAACAGAAACACAGGGCAGAATGATGCCAATGGCTCTCACACTCGTTTTTGGGAATTGACACTTGAGAAGGAGGCTTCAATGGTCAAAACCTGCACGACTGCTTTAAGAAAGGATCGTCTTAATTTCACCACACAACAGCTGTATTTTATAGCAGCCAACCTCACCGTATGGAGAATTTGGAATATGGGAGGCAGACTCCTTATCTCCTCCTCTGCTTGGTGCTCGCCTACTTACATATGCAGTAAATGTTAATGGTTAACAATGTTCCAATGAAGGGAGGGCGACCAGGAGGGATAAGAACAGATATGGATAAAGGAGAGAAGTGATTCCCATAAGCTTTTGTAGCAGACTCTAATTAGTGTCTGTAAAGCTATAGACATACATTTCTTTGTGCTTTCAGACATTTTAAACGTTTCTCATGCTCTGAGATTCTAAAGTTTCCTTGCCATAAAAAATGGGAAGCACTCTCCACAAAAATCTTTCTGAGGTGAGATTATTCTTTCTAGGTCAAAAAGACTATCGTGTTCTGGAACCTGGGCTCTCAGTTTGACTAGGCTGATGCAAGACTTGAGGGGCTTCTTCCTGTACAGGGGGTGCCCCTTCCTTGGAATGGGTTTTTGCTTGCTGCTGCCTAACTCTGGAGCAATCACAGATCTTGAGTTTGAGTGCAACAAAGTGGTGTTTAACTATTTCAGTTTTTGCTTTGTCTGCTTTCTCTTTCCAAATTTTGAATATAAGAATGTCTGAGGGTTTCCCTGGTGGCGCAGTGGTTGAGAGTCCGCCTGCCGATGCAGGGGACATGGGTTCGTGCCCCGGTCCGGGAAGATCCCACATGCCGCAGAGCGGCTGGGCCCGTGAGCCATGGCCGCTGAGCCTGCGCGTCCGGAGCCTGTGCTCCGCAACGGGAGAGGCCACAACGGTGAGAGGCTCGCGTACCGCAAAAAAAATAAATAAATAAATAAAAATAATGTCTGAGTGACAGATGAAGTTTATTGGGCTTCTCAGGGTTCTGAACTGACTACCTTGAATTAGGTATCTTCTCTATAATTCTGCCGAGGGAAGAAGGTGCCTGCCTTCTAAACACACAAAGTGACTAGTTTAGGCAATTATCTGCTTACCTGGGATCTGTTGGTAGTGCTACTAAAACCTATGAAGTTATCACATGCTTTTAATAACACTTGGTCCCTTTGAATAGCTAGATAAGAAATCCACGTTAAAATTTCTACTGCTTTGCACTCAGATCTATGATGGTGGCCTCAAGTCTTCTTTGTCGTGTAATAGACATGTAACTCTTTTAACAGAAAGCAAGAATTTGATTGTTCAAAGAGATTCATAATCAAAATAGAAATTGTTCCATCTGGAAGCATAAACATTAAGCTCAGGAAATGATTTGCTGAACATTCTGCCACATCCATACACTCAAAGCAAGAGTTAGTGAAGTAACCTATGGGAATTCCTTGGCGGTCCAGCGGTTAGGGCTCCACGCTTCCACCGCCGTGGGCCTGGGTTCAATCCCTGGTCAGGGAACTAAGATCCCACATGCTGCATGGTGCAGCCAAAAATAAAATAAATGAATAAATTAAAAACTTAAAAAAAAAAGAGTCAGTGAAGTAACCTAACCTACTAAGAGCAGTAAAAGTAATTTCTTGTCAAGAGCAGTTGATATTTTTTGTCCCTAAGGAAAACTGCAAGGACACTGTAGCAAAGGAAGATGAAACCGGACAAGTTATTCTCATGATGAATTTAGCTCTTCCATGTCAAAAACTGCCTTGGTGATACGTATAGGGAAGCCCTCAGTTGAATGTCAGCCATGACTGAAAATCCTGGGCTGTGCTGTTTCCTGCTCACCCCCACAAGGAACACTTTTGCATCCCCTTTCGAATAAGAGCATCTGTTTTTCAGGTTTTATTAAAACATTTCTTCTTCTTCTTCAGTGGTTCTTATGAGTCATCACTGTCTTGGCAGTCAAAGAATTTTACCTCATTTCCCTAAAAGAATTATTGCATAAACATAGTTTGAATAAAACGTTCTGATGTGCCTTTAAGACAATGTAAATAAATAACTTGAGTAATAAATATTTTTTCTTTGAATAAAAGATTTGCTACACCAAGTGCAACTACCACTTGAGGAATATAATGCCTAAATCAACATAAAGCCAAAATACTCAAATGAAGAAGAAAACAAACACCAACCACAGATAGTTTCCTCTGCCACACTAAAAACCAAGAATTTTAATAAGACATATGTGCCTCATGAAAGTATCTAGAGA
This sequence comes from Grampus griseus, assembly GCF_964374135.1. Taxonomy (NCBI): domain Eukaryota; kingdom Metazoa; phylum Chordata; class Mammalia; order Artiodactyla; family Delphinidae; genus Grampus; species Grampus griseus. The sequence goes on from NC_139006.1 coordinate 48,043,229, forward strand.
ATTTTCCACTGTACATGTGCATGCGTTTGATTTTCATTTTTGTCAAATGGAATACCCAATTCCTGCAGAAGGTGCCCCCAGCTGTGATCTAGGAACCATAAGAAGCCCTCCTAAAAATGCCAAAAAGACTCTTACGACTCAATAAGAAAAAGAAATAACCAAACTAAAAAATGGCCAAAGGATTTGAAAAAAACTTTTCTCCAAAAAATATACAAGTGGTTAATAAACACATGAAAAGATGCTCGGCATGATTAGCCATTAGGGAAATGCAAATCACAGCGAGATAGCACTTTGCATCCATTAGGATGGCTACAGTCAAAAAGGCAGGTATTAAGTGTGGGCGCGGATGTGGAGAAATGGGAGGCTTTATACACTGCTAGTGAGAATGCAGTGCAGATGCTTTGGAAAACATTCTGACGGTTCCTCAAAAAGTTAAACATCTGTTCAGTGTTAACTGATACCATAAGACCCAGCAAATTCCACTCCTAGGTATGTATCTAAGAGAACTGAAAACATATGTTCACACAAAAACTTGTACATAAATGCTCATAGCAGCATTATTCATAATAGTAAAAAGTGGAAACAAACCAAATGTCCATCCACGAATGGATAAAGTGTGCTTTATCCATACAATGGAATATTATTTAGCCATAAAAAGGAATGCAGTACTGTTACATGCTACAACATAGATGAACTTTGAAAACTTATGCTGCATGGAAGGAGCCACCTCCAGAGACCATATATTGCATGATGCCATATTCCACACGAAAAGTCCAGAATAAGGAAATCTATGGATTTATGGAGACGGAAAGTAGATTAGTGGTTGCCTACACCTGCAAGGGGCAGGGGCAGATGGGGGCTGATTGCTAATAGGTATGGGGTCTTTTTGGAGGGGGTGGTAAAAATGTTCTAAAATTAATTGTGGTGATGGTGGCAAACACTGGATATACTACAGCTCCTTGGAGTGTACACTTGAAATGGGTAAATTGTGTTGGATGTAAATTACACCTCCAAAAAGCTGTTCAACCTGAATCCACAAAGGCTTTTCTAACTTTTCCAATTGCTGACATGGATAGAACAAGGGAATGGACCAGACTCAGGACTGGCCTCAGCTCTGTAGTTTACTCAAAGGTGGATAAAACGGACACTGTCAGCTAAACCTTATCATTATCAGAGCAGCACTTGGGACCCAGACTGTGAGAATCTGGCTCTAGAATGAACATCCTGGACTCCTGGAATTAGGAGTCCTAACAAGTGAACAGAAAGGCAAATTGGATATAAACAGAACTATTCCTATAAGAATAAAAGCTATCAATGATTAAGTATTTACCGTCTGGTACTGTGTTAAGTGTAGTACATACATTCTTCCAACATTCAGAATTGCCCTGATGAGGTGGGTATCATTATCTACATTTCAGAGGTAAGCGATCTGAAAGAAGATTAAGTAAATTCCCCAAAGACAGCCAGCTTTTAAGTGGTCAAGGTGGGATTTGACCTGCATCTGTCTGAATTTTAGGTCTTAATTACTATGCAATAGAACTGTTTAAGATATTTGCACTGTAACATAACATTTTTATCTGTACCTCCTATTATGTCATAGTCTCTTTCTCTCCATACCTATATCTCCTAGCTTTATTCTGTAGTCTGTACCTACAGATGTTATTCTGGAGTGAACCCTTGTGAAAACCTTAAGACAGGGAGTTTACAGGAATTGCCACTGACAGTAGTGGTACAGTTGTCATAGTAACCAATCCACCAAATTGGTCCCTGCTAGGAGGCTCACACTTCTGCCTCTATAACACACCAGTATTGGCTGGGATCCCTCACAGTATCCATGGCCCCCTGTTAATGCATATGGGGTAGGAAGTGCCGAGGTCCTGGTGTGCATCCTAAAGCATTAAAGTTCTTCCTTCGAAGTTTCCCTCTCTGACACAGATTTTCCATTCCCTCTTCTAATCCTTTCCATTAGCCCAGGATGTTCCGGTGTGCTTGGTTCTGAGGGGTGCTAAAAATCAGGGCCAGACAGAGTCTGCTGCTTTGTTCTAAGCAGGATTTACAAAATACGACTATTTTCTTTTTGGCAAAAAACTGACCCTCCCAACCCAGTAACTCCTCACTCAGTGCCAGACTGTGAATCTTTGACTGTCCCGGCCCCACCCACACGCAAAATAGACCTTTAGCTGATAAAAACACCTCTCAGAAGCCACCGTACAGAAAATTTCAAGCTGGCAGCCCGCAGTGCGCAGTGTCTGGGGCTACGCACGCAGACACGCAAACACATCCGTCCCTCCGCATCTTTCAACGATGCCTCTACATTTTCAAGGACTCTTCTTTTCTAACCTAGGTCTTTCTCTCTTCGTCCTCCTCTCCATTTCACTGGCCTCGTCTGTCTTCAGAGGCACCTGAAGGCACATAAGGCAGGGAAGTGAAACCGACTGTAATTCTTCAGTTCACTTCTCTGCAGCCTCCAGTGAGCCAGTCTCCATACGGTGGCCCAGCTGAGCTCGGAGGAAGCTCCGGTCCCTGCGCAGGTGTAACTTACCAACCCGCTCGCAGGCGCTGTGGGAGCAGAGAGCCAGACGCGGACGCCAGAGGCTCTGCGAGCGGCAGCAAACGAAGCCCTACATCGAATGTATGAGATTAAAAAGAGGAGGGACTCTCCTCTGTGAAAGGAAGAAATGGAGACTCTCATACCTAAAAAGGCCATCATTTTCAGGAATGAAATATAAATTGCTAGAGCAATCAAAAATTCTGATTTTCCCACTTCCTTCTATGACCTTGTGTTCACCTTCGAGTCCCTCCAACTTCACTCTTAGGCCCTTAGAAGTCTGACTATTTCTGTGCTATCAGTGAAATCACAAATATGTTCAAGAGTTTTCTAGATGGGCAAAAACGTATTCAGGTAACTTTGCTTAGTGTATCTTTTAAAATTAAAAAGAAATCAATTACAACTAGCACTTTCTGTTTGGAGTTCTTTCACGTTCTGAGCTGATCCTTACCAAAACCCCAGGAAGGTGAACTATAATTCTTAACCCATTTTACTGATTTGGGACTCAGCTAAAGTAGAGCTAAGATACACACTTAGGTTTACGAATTCAAAGGCGGCAGTGTTTCCAATATAGTATTGATCATTTACTCAGTTCAAGTATAAAAGCACGCTGATTTTTCCATATGGAATTCATCCATGCAGTGGATAATCCTTGGCACAGCCCACAACTTCTTCTATGATTTGGACAACCCTCCCTGCACAATCTCTAGCCACACACACCTCCTTTCAGCCCCTGGAAGGTACCGAACTCTTTGCCGCCTGGTGTTCGTGTACGTACTCCTCTCTCAGCTTATGCCTTCCCCACCTGCAGACCCTGCCTTCCCCCAGACCCACTACTCTGGATATCTCATCTCTCAAAGTTCATCTTAAACCTCTTCTGTAGAGAAAGAACTCTTCGGCCACTCCGACAAGGTTACAGCACTGTGTTATACCGTTTCCCAGCAAATGGCACTTTTCCAATCTATAGCATGTATTACCCGTGTGATTAATCTGTGTACTTATTTCTTCTTCCTTATACGGTAAACCACGTGAAGTCACGAATGTGTCTGTCTTCTTCACTCTGTATCTCAGAGCATAGCACAGAGTTTGGTGTGTTATACATGTTCAGCATAAGTTTGGGGGATATTCCGTGGCAGAACTTCTTGTTAGTGGTAAATTCGACGCATCATCCCAAATTCCCACCGTGGGCGTGGCACGGCCATGGGCATGGGTTTAGAAAATGTGCCCAAGGTCATGAAGGTCCCCTTGTTTCTCAGGTCTGCTGCCAGCTCTAATTACACTGAGAATCAAGATTTACAAAGAATACAGTTACATTTTCATCTCCTCCTGTTGGCATAACAGACTGCCCCTTTAAACCCTGATGCTTCTGAAGCTACTGCATTATCTAGCGCAAGAACAAAGAGTTATTTATAATACATCTTAACTCAGATTACAAATATATAATTATTGAACTGAATCAAATTATAGGAGTGAAGGGTCCATGACTGACCATTTTTTTCTTGTTGAAAGATTTTTTTCTTTTGAGGAAAAGAGGTTTTTTTTCCTTTTAGTGGAACTTTGTCTATAACTCTGCAAATTATATGTTCACTATGTAGTGACTTAAATGCTTCTTAATTTGTGCTTATTAGTCCAGCAAATATTGAGCGTCTACTCTCCAAACTCTAGAATTTTCTTGCCCGTCCTCCTTTACTACTAGTTCTCTTTTTCTTTCTTTTTCAGATGGTTTATATCTTAATAATTTCTTTGATTTCCCATATTTCCTTGCATTTTTGTTACTGCTGTTTTTTCTTTTTACTTCCCTTTGATTTATTTTCTCTCTATCACAAATATTCGCTATTTTCATTTCCCAACTACAATAAGCTTTCTCTAGTGCATTTCTGCTTTACTTCTAATGCTGCAAATAGTTCTAACCTGATTGTCATTAATACTTGCGAGTAAATAAGCCCTTTTGATATTTACAGTAAAATAGACATACTCACTATATGTTACAACCGAGAGTCCTTCCCCTGGTTAACTCACTGTCCTGCCCATATCATGACAGTGCTTATTTGTTTGGTTTTTTTAAGAGAAATCATTAGTAATTCATGCATCAAGAATTAACTTGGATGTTGATGGAAATGACATAGCACTGAATATATTTTCTGAAATTCCAAATGAATGACAGAAGGCATAAACACTACAGTGTAGCAAATGTTAAAATGATTTTCTTGAAACAAAAGATAAGCAGAATAAATTTTCAATTAGACTAATCTTATTTTCTGTTATTAAAACATACGAGTATTTTTATAATTCTGGCTTCTACCTGTTGTATTTATCACCTGTAAGTATCACCAATGTGAAGAGCTTTCTCTTGTCTTCACAGAAACAAAGCTGATAGCTTCTCTAGGACTCCAGTGCACAGAAATCTAGGGGGCTGGGGGCAATCTCTTGGTTCCAATACGAGCTCCAAGGCTTTGTTTTGGTTTGTTTTATTTTCACAATTATTTTTCAGAGTTAAGCTGAAAAGTTTTTATTTTTATTGATTTATTTAAAATATATTGGCTCATCTTATTTTTAGTAAGTCAGTATCATAGTGATAATCTCAGCAATCTCATTATTTAGTCCCTTAATCTCAGAACGAATAATTGAGTATGGTAGACCAGTAGGAAAAAATCTGGGCTTTCTACTATCTTCCTCTCACTCTTCTTCATTGGTTGGGTGGTTTGAAGATGCGTTAGAGGGTTGGAACTTTTAATCACTACTGTGCTGTGGTAAAACAAAGATATGGGAGGTGTAGATTGGAGTTTGCTTTTCATAGAGGCCATATGTACAATATGCACTCATAATAAGAGACTATTCTTCAGATGATGACAATTGACTCCCAACTCAACATTATTCAGATAATTGGACAACTTACTTATTTTCTCTGAGCCTCAACTGTCTAATATGTTAAAAGATTGAAAGGACTAGAAAGAATGTAAGTAATCTGTCAAGCTCACTCATGGTAGGTGCTCAATTAGTGATAGGTACCATTATTACTGGCAAACAGCAGTTGTGTGCGTGTATGTGTGTGTGTATGTAATCATCTTTAAAATTACCTCCATTTTTATCTTTCATTGGCTTTGTCAATTCACATGAAACTGAAACAAATCCTAAGTGTCCACCACAATTATATTTAAGATCAATACGCATTCATACTGAACTCACACTTTGGGGTCAAGTCCAGGCACTTGATCCAGTCGGGGAGATAGACACATAAGCCAAACCTACAGCAGCACGCACGCTCCTCCAGCGGTTACCCACTTTGGAGAAGGCAGGGAGGTTCTATAGACATACTCAATCCAGCTGATGCACTCAGAAGTCAGGAATCCTGCCAAGAATGCCCTTTGATCACAGCAGCTGGAGATACAGGTTGGCATTTAGAAGAATAATTGGTCACATGTTCATTCATATGCCTAGATTCGTTTATTCGATACGTACATGTCAGTCTCAGAAAGCAGTGTGTTAAATGTACCTTTCCTCCTGGAAATCATTAAAATACCATATCAATGATATTAAAGCCTATTCTGAATAATGACCAATCTATGTTAGTTGGTTCTACCTCCAGTATGTTGGAAAAAAAATGAGCAACGCGTTCACTCTTTTAATTAATCACCATTTACCTTCCTGGGGTTGCTATTCAAATTCTTAAGTCTTACTACAGAAAGTTGAAATTTTAACTTAGCATGATAGAATTATTTAGATTTGAATTCCTTCCAAACAGAAGCAAGAACACCAGAGGGATTCTTTCCACTAGAATAAGGGCAAAATTTTGTGTCCATTTTGTTCACTGATGTATCCCAAGTGCCTAAAATGGGTTTTGGCAAACTATGACTCACAGAACAAATCCAGCTTGCCTCCTGTTTTTATACGGCACCCCCCCAACACAAAATGGTTTTTAGATTTTCAAATGGTGGAAAAGAATCAAAAGAAGAATCATATTTCATAACATGTGAAAATTACATGAAATTTCAATGCTCACAAATGAAGTTGTATTGTAACGTAGCCATGCTCATTCATTTACATATTGTCCGTGGCTGTTTGTGCTACCAAGGAAGAGTGAAGTAGCTGCAACAGAGTTAGTGTGACCCTGAAGCCAAGTATAATTACTATTTGACCTTTTACAGAAACAAAAAAGCTGACCTTTGGTCCAGAATAATACATGTCCTTAACTTCTTTTAAAGTCAGATACATTAAAATTTAACCCTCACAAATGTCTTTCCAAAAAGGAAGTCTTAAACCTACATATAACTCTAGGGTCAATCACCAGATTATATGATAGAATAGAGAGGCTCATAGTAAGAAGCAGAACACCATGGATGAGAACACGGACTCAAGAGCCACAACTGCTTGGGCTCAGACTTGGGCTCTACCACTTACCAGCTGTGCAGTCATGGGCAAAATGCTTAACTTTTCTGTGCATCAGTTTTTCTATGCATAAAATGAAACAAATGATGGTACCCATCCCTTAGGGTTATCATGAGCATTAAATAACTTAATATTTGTAACAGGCTTAGAATATCACCTGGTATGAAGTAACTGTTGTAAGTAAAGTAACATTTTTCACTGTATTTTTAAGATAAGAAATTTGAGATACTTAGAAATTAGCTAAGGTAATGAGTGAGCCTCAGTGTGTTCATAAGTATGGGGGAAAAAACAAAGATGAGTTAAAATTTGAACATGTCCACTATTGTCAGTAAGTCCTCTGAGCCAATGCAATGCACTAATATCTACTCTAATTGCTTTTTGATTGTAGGATATAACTATTTGGCTCCCATATCTGTGATATAATTTTGTAATCAATGGTCCTGTTTTAGATAATAAACAAATTGTATTCTGAATGGTTGAGTGACTTCTGATACAAAATCTAACTACCTAACAAGTTCTTATCTGAGGGTATCTAATTGACATAAAGGGAAATCACAATTTAGAGGATGCGAGGACACAAGATTAGTTTGCTTTGTTAAGGTTGTTATTCAGGTCTTAGGAAGGGAATCAATAGAAAATATTGTCCTACATTTAAAGAAACATTTTCTAAGCACCAAAACCAGGAATCAAAACTGTGCCTTAAGGAATTCTAATGGCTTTTTAATCATTGCAAGTCATTTTAGCAAATAGATAATTAGTATTTCTGATGTTTAAATAGATTTTTACATTAATTTATATGAAATCTTTAAATAGACTGTTTTGCAGAAAGTGAAATCTTTATAAGGTAGCCTTTTATCATCTATAAAATATAATCTCTTCAAAATTATACTTCAATACAGGCTTGTATACAGGACTGTAACAGCTGGATAGCTGACAGAGCCAGCAGGCCCCAGCTGGCATGCTAAATCCAGACTAAATCCAGACTAAATCCAGACTAAGGTGGGAAATTTTAAAAATATAATTATTTTTATGAATGCTTTTCTATTACACGTGTTCTCCTGGAGGAGGTTCAATGGACTTTGGTTATGTGCAATAGTAACATAGGTTGAAGAACTTTTGGTAAAATGTAACACTGAGGCTGTCTTATTTTATAATTTTAGTTCCTTCAACTTTCACTAAACATTTATTTAACTGTTACATTGTGGGAGGTGCAATGAAAATGTAAAAGAGAAGTTAATTAAGCCAGTCCAATTTGATTTATTTGGGACAATTACTAAATTATGCATAAAAATTTTTTAAATACAAATAAAAAAACTTTTTGGGTTACTTAAGCTAAACTTACACTACAAGTCTTTTGATACTTACTTCTTAATGCACTAAATGTTGCATGTCATGTCACTCTATTAAATTTTTTTGCTTTAGAAGCCTTTAATAATGACTTTCCCAGAAACTTTTTCAAAACTTATTTCTTAAGTGTCCCATTTCTTGCAATAAAGCAATATGAAAATAAGAAATAAGACTTCAAAATATTTTAATTTTTGTCCATCCAGGTCCTGTGGTCTTAAATTAGTTATGTATATACTTTAATATAAGATAATAAGTCTATTATTTTTAATATCCTTAATGCTTAGTTTGCTAAAATAAAATATGAATCCGAGTATAAATGTCATAATCAGAAAAACTAAGCAATTAGGATAAAAATTAAATTAATTTGCATATTTATAAAGCCTCTATGCTTGGTTTGCTTTATTTTTCTAGACTTAATAAAAATTGAAAATTACTCAATAATTTAAAAAATATTTAAAATATTGTTATTATATTAATAGCCCTACATTCTATAGATAACATGTATTCTTAAACAAGTAAATTCCTTCTGAAGTTATTCTATATGCTTGTATTTTGAACTTATTCCAACAGACTGGCCAATTTAAATTTTCCCACTCCTCTGAATTTGAGGAACTCTTTCATATTTAGACTACAGGTGGATAAAAAGTAATAAATACAATGCCCTTCCATTCAATTGTCTTCAATAAAAGTGATGCAATTTCAAAAACAATTGTTTAACACATTTATCCCTCTGTTAGACTACATGTAAGACTGAGAGAACATTTTTATATTGCTCTGATGCTATAACAAATGGGCTGATATCATACTATTGGTTGCAACTTACAACATTTTTGTCTACATTTAAGTTAAGATCTTGGTGGTTATTCTTGCATTCTTTCTGTGAATTAAAATTAGAATAATGTAATTAGTCCCTGAAATTAAAATGCTTCAGTTACTAATAATGGAACAAAGTCTAAATTATATTACTTTGAGATCAACAATAGGTTCACATGAACTATTTTCCGTATCTTCCGCTTTTAAAGGAAAATACAGTTTTCTTCCTATGGCAGAAGTATCAGATTCTTGCAGCATCCATGACACTTGTAAGCATTCAGTGGTCAGACGCCACTACATATCCTTCAAATGATATGGCCCAGTGAAGCTGGACGGTGTCGTCACGGAGCCAGGCAGCCTAGTATCTCAGCCATCCACCAGGACAGAGCCAGCAGGCCCCAGCTGGCATGCTAAATCCAGACTAAGGTGGGAAATGGATTTTGCATTTTGAAAGTCAACTCTTCCAACACTGAAACCTAGGACATATTTATCAGGTAAAAGTGCAATGAGGACTTCAAGCTTATTTATTGGATCAAATTTATAATGCTTATTTCCCCAAATTACTCTTAGAACAAGTTAAATCTTAATTTTATTATCCTTCTGAGTTTCTGAATTTATACTAGATTGTACATTTAAAAAATATGAATAAATGTATGTTCAGGACTATAACTTAATAGTATGATACATGCTAAGTTAAGTATATTTGTAAGTCACAAAAGTTAAAATAACAGAATATTGATCACCAATGTTCCTTGGTGTGGTAACATTTGCCTGTCACATTAAGCTTACCATCTTGATTTTTAGGCAAATTGGAACTCTTACAAAACAAAAATACATTCCATGTTATTGTCGCTTGGACTCCTGTGTTCACTATTCAATCACATGAGTTTGGATCCTCGTTTGTGTTATTGTCTTAACTGTCATGTTCTGACACTACAATTCATTTCTTGAAAATAGTAGAAAAATCAACTTACAAGATTTCTAAGTTCAAGATTTCCCATGCCTCCCGTGGGCCTCACCTGAATACAAGTGCTCCCTAAACAACTGTAGAGAATATCTTCCAGTTTCCTAAAAGTTTAGTTACCTAGGTCTGGTAGAAACATCATGATGGAAAAAATAAACATTTAATTCCATAAGGCTGCAGAAAGTGGACCCCATGTTTAAGACATTGTTCTGAGTGGGAAAAGGCCATGGTGGATTCTTAAACTGTGTACTTTCTAACATAGCACTTAGGTGGATTAGACTGGGATAGCCTGGCATCTGGAATCATGATGTTTTATCATGAGAAACTGAGAAGATACTGTTTCTCTTTTGTAAAAAGAGAAAGCAACCCTCTGCTAGGGCTCATTAAAAAAGGCGTTTAAAATTGGAGCCAATAAAACATGATTGCCAATTTCAACAGTCTTTTTGTTTTTTTAATCTCAGCAGCATTTTTCAAAGGCATTGTTTCTCTCTCAACTTTGACAGGAAATCCCACGTTCAATACACACAGGGGACACATTCCAAATAGCAACAACAACAACAATAACAACTCTCCAACTTCTTTGTGACTTCAGAGCAGGCGTACAAACCTAACTGCAGCTAGATGACCTTCCCCTCCTCTCAGTTTTCAACTGTGCTTCCCTCTGACATGGGAACTACTAGGCAGGATTCACTCTGACATCCCGAATCCTCTTGCTTTGCTGTAAGGAAAGGTTTTGCTTTTTCATAAGATAGAAAAGTTTGCCTGGGTATGGGATGCCAGAATTTCTAACAGCGACCCTAAAAGACAAAGCCTTTCAGAGCTCTAAGCAAACCCCAGTCGCTGAAAAACAGAAAATAACTTGAGTGTCAGAATGAATGAAAGCTTTCCTCCTCGAGCATCGCCTGGCACTTCTGCTTGCCCAAGGCAGGAAAGAGGGGGACTGGGGTGGGGACTTCTCATCACAGAACCCTTTTTCTTAAGTAAGCATATTTTGAGATGTAGAGGGAAGCCTGGATAAAAAGGGCTCCAAGGCTGTACTTCTAACTGCCTGGCCTTTGACCCCACCTGCCTGTCAGTTTCAGCCCGCAAGTCCCACATCTCCGGCTCTGGGGATATTGAGAACTTGGGCTTTCTAGAGCTCGGGGATACTGTGAGGCCAGTTTCCTGTTGACCTTTCAGGGACTCTGAAATCAACTTTCCCCACACAGTCTGAACTGTTTGTTTTCAGCCTGCCTGAGCCTCCCGCCCAGCCCACCCCTATCCTCCTCCTGCCTGCCCCCACCCCTCCCTCCGGCCTCTCGCCTCTTCCCCCCCACCCCCCGCTTTGTTGTCTCATACCTGCTGGCCAGGCTCTGCCTGCAGTGCTGCCTGAAGGGCATCAGGTGGTAGTTCATGGCGTCCAGCAGCAGCTTCTGGCAGACCGGGTCGGTGCGCATGAAATCCACTGACTGGACCCGCTCCACCAGCTCGGGGGCCGGGATGAGCGCGAAGCGGAGGCGCTTCATGAGGTCGGGCGCGTACTGCATGCGGGTCTCGCGGTCGTGCTCCAGCCACAGCACGGACATCTGGAAGAGCGCCAGCTCCGACTCCACGGGGGGCGGCAGCGAGTCCAGCAGGGCGCGCATCTCCTCGAAGTTGAGCAGCAGCACATCCTCCACCAGGTACTTGTTGGCCAGCTTCTTGGTCTCCTCCAGGCCGTGCAGTGCGGCGATCTTGCACACTTGCTTGTAGTTCTGCACCGAGATCTGGTCGTTGAGGAACTGCACGCAGAGCTTGGTGACCTGGGGGATGTGCAAGATCTTGCTGACCGACAGCACCTCCTCCACCGTGTCCAGGGAGAGGGTCACGTTGGCCGTGTAGAGGTACTCGAGCACCAGGCGCAGCCCGATGGACGAGCAGCCCTGCAGCACCAGGTTGTTGATGGCCCGAGGACTGGTCAGCAGCTTGTCGTCGGGGGAGGAGGAAGGAGTCCCCGGCTCCTCCTGCGGCGGCGGCGGCTGTTGCTGCGGCGGCTGCTGGTCCTTGGGGGGCCCCAGACCGTCCTGGCCGCCGACCCCTCCCCCGAGAGGGGGGTGACTGGAGAAAAGCGATCGGAAGTACTGCGAGCAGGAGGCCAGCACGGCCTTGTGGCAGTGGAACTGCTGGCCCTGGGCCGTCAGGGTCACGTCGCAAAACAGCTGCTTCCTCCACAGCAGATTGAGGCCGTGCAGCAGGTTGTCGCTGTGGCTGGGGTCGAAGGTGGAGGTCCGGTCCCCGGATCTGGACATGGCGAGCTGACTCGGCGCACCTGGCTTTAAACCCTCCTCCGACCTGGCAGACAGGGGTGGGGGATGGGAGGGAGGGGAGAAGGGTAGTGGAGGGGGTGGGGTGGGGTCGGCGTGGGGACGGGTGTGGAGGGGAGGGGAGGGGAGGGCGAAGAACCACAATCAGTGCTCAGCTTGGCCTCCGGACCCCGACCCTCGGAGGAGGTCTGAAGGCGCTGGATCCGTGAGCGCCACCAGAAGGGCCCTGTCCGGGGTCCGGGCGCCCGTTCTGCTCCCTACTACGCCTCCCGCCACCGCCCACACACTTCGTCCCCCACTTTCCTAAAACCACCCGGGCTCGGCTCTTGGCAGCGACAGCGGTGGCAGCAGCGACGGCAAAGTGGCGGCTGAGGCCGAGACACCCTGTGGGCTCGTGTCCATGCCCGGCCGGGGCGGGGAGAGGCCGGGGAGTGGGGAGCCGGGGGGTGGTCCGAGAGAGCAGAGGCGACCGTCGGCGGAGCTTCCAGGTCAACTCGCGCCCGCAGCTTTGCTTTTCGCAGTTGGTCCAGTTTTGGGGGGTGGGAACGGGGACACGACAGGCGTGCGGGCGGGCAATACTTAGCCCTCCAAAAGCTGGGGACCCCTTCGATTAGCCGTGCTGCCCCGAGAAACTCCTAGACTAATAGTCTGAGGGAGCAGATAAAGCCCTTTCTTCTCCCGGGAAAGTGCAGCGGAGCGCGGTGAGGACCAGCTCAGTGGACTAGGCAGAGGCGGGAGCTGTCCTTATCAATTCTAGCTCATTTCCCTCACCCCGGCCCTGCCTGCTTCCCTGCTTCGCAAACTGTTGGCTTCCCAGTCACCACTCAGTTTTGCTAATTTTCCAGAGACGCCTTTAAACCTGGCAGGAGAATCCCTCCAGCCCCAGACCCCCTCTCCCCCGCCTTCCCCCACCTCCTGCATTTCAAAGCGCGGAAGTTCGGGCGTGTATCTCCCCTTCCCCCGCGGGGCGGCACCGAGGAAGATGAGGAGGAAGGCAGTGGAGCTACTGGGGTGGATTTAGAGCAAGAGCCGGCAGACCCGATGGGATTCGTGTGGACCGTTCTCCCTCCCAGGCACTGGGCGCAGTGGCTTTAACTCCTGTAACTATGAGAAGTTCAAGTTAACCGGCAGGTGTTGGGGGAGGGGCTGGGGGCTATCCGATGGTGGGGGGGCACGCAGTTCGGCGCGGGATCTCTGGATCCAGCGTTGCCGCCGAAGCCGCAGCTTCCTTCAGAGCCCCTCAGCACAGCCCCCCCACCCCGAGCCCCCCAACTCGGGCACCCCGACTCCCCCGGCCCTGGAACTACTTGTGCAAAAAGTCTGAGCCGCCCGCATCCAGGCGGAGGAGGGCAGGATGGGGGGGGGGGGCGGCGAGATCGATGCGCCAGGTCCTTAACGTGTAATTGCACCTTCTAGGGCTGAGCAGAAAGGGACCCTTTGCCCACACCCGGCCCGCGCGCCCGCCAGCCCGGGAGAACCGCCGCCGCCGCCGCCGCCGCCGCCGCCGCCGCCCGGCTCAGAGGGATCCCGCCGGACCTGCGCCTTCCACTGCGGCTCACTCTGCCCTGCCTGGCGCCAGTCCTGGATCGCCGGCTTCCTATTTCCACCGGACTGGGCTCCTCTCGACTCACTTTATCATCCCGTTCCAGGTGGACCCTAATCTCCCGCGAGCTCCCTCCCCCAGCAGCATCCGACCCCCCCCCCCGCCCCCAAAGCTCTGGCTCTCCTGAAACATCTCCCAGAGTCTCTCCCTTTAAGTGGACTCGGTCATACCTCCCTCTCGCTCTCCCCGCTTCGTTGTCTTCCCCCCCACCCCATCTTTTCCTATTCCCTTTCCTTCTTGCTCTCCTCCTTTGCCTTCCCCCCTCATCTGCTTATTTCTTGCAATAGGAGTTTTATTCTTTATGAGCGTTTGCCACACAATCACCCCCCACCCCTCTGAAAGACTCCCTTCCCGTCCCTCCCCACGCGGCCAACAACCCAAAAGACACAACAAAATACACACACAAGGCAGACACAAGGCCAGAAACTTACCTGCTTTCAACCAGCTGCAAAGTCAAGGCTCACTTAAGCTCCCCCCCAAAATCAATTGTCCTTCCTTTTTAAAGGTTTGCTCTCTCCTTGGGAGGGGGGAAAACACCTTCAGGTTCCCAACTCCGGGCAGTCACTCTTTACAATTTATTTTGTCGTACATCATTTGATCACCATGAATTAGCAACAGCAAGAAAATGTAGGAGAGGGAGAAAAGAGAGAAAGAGAGAGGGAGAGAGAGAGGGAGAGAGGGGAGAGAGAGAGAGAGAGGGAGCAGAGCTTTCTGCAAGAGAAGAAGAAGAAAAAATGTACGTGTGACAAATTATGCTACCAAGAAACAACACATCATTATCCTTGGGCCTGGGGCTCAGTGAGTCGTAACGAGAGTAATAGGAAATCCACGGTTGGGGAGAGAAACGGTCGTGCTTGGCCAGTAGAGAGAGACCATACAGGGGGATGGATGCTGGAGAGACTCGCAAAATTATGGCTCAAGGCTATTGTAAAAATTGTCGAGCGTAAATGACTGCGATTTCAAACATCTTTGGAAGAAAGAAGGGGAAAAAGCGAGCCCCCCCTCCCTCCCTCTCCCTCTCTCTCCCTCTCTCTTCTCTCTCTCTATAAAGAACCGTCAAGTTTTAGTGCGCATTGCTAATTAGTCAATTTCTCTCTGCCTTCACAGGCTGGCGACTTCGCTGCTGAGCTGAAACTGCTAATTTCTGTGACCAGCTTTTTTCTTAGCTGTGATCTGGATGAATGAGTAGCTGTCTCACAGAGATGACAAAAATAAACTCTAATCCCCCCCAAAATTTCCACTACGTCTTTCTCATGCATAGATTTATGATCTTCAAGCGCTCTGTGCAATATGCAAACTTTTTGTGTCTGTGTATGTGCTGTTGTTTCCAGATTTCACTACATTGGTATGCTGCTTTTCCCTTTCACCTCCCCCTCACCCCTCACACTGTGAAATGCAGAAACAATCTGATCTCAAAGTATGCCAAGATGTCACTTTATAGTGTCTTGGTATTTGGGGTTTGAGTCTGACTTGGAAGTCAGGAGCCCTTGCCTAAGAGGTGAGTGGCTAAGTGTACAACGGGGGTGGGGGTGGGGGAAGTAGACAGAATAGAGGACAGCCCTTTGCTTTACATTTGTTTCCCTGTACCATTCAAGCTTTATGATCTTGTTGGAAAACATATTTTCCCTGGTTATACAGCCATCTCTGAACTTCTCTGTCAGCTCTTCAACAGTAAGGATTCAGAACTTACAATTTTTTTTTTTTACTGGAAGATTAAGCTTATTGTCAGATGTGCCTTTCAATTAGGAGTCTTTGATTTGCAGGAGCTAGAATCAAGTGCTAGGAAAACCAGCTGCA
Organism: Grampus griseus; assembly: GCF_964374135.1. NCBI lineage: Eukaryota > Metazoa > Chordata > Mammalia > Artiodactyla > Delphinidae > Grampus > Grampus griseus. The sequence goes on from NC_139006.1 coordinate 48,058,969, forward strand.
ATTTCACAAATATAACCTTTAAACTTTGGAGCTTATCTGATATATAAGGTTGGCCACAGAGAGGTCACATTTTTGACCCTGCTTAGCATGCAAAAAGAACCCCAGCATGACTCTGGAATTTTTGCTGTACCAGAGATTCATGTGCATTTTGGTAGAGGACATGTTCTCTAGACTTACCTCATGATGTATTGCACCCTTACATTTATAGCCCTGCATTTTGGTTGTCAATGGGGGCTGGAGGTGTCCGAGAAAGAAGGGGAAAAAGAAGCAGAAAAAAGAAGGTATGCCCTTGAATAAAATGAACATGGAAGAAAGCTGGACTTGAGTTAGATTGAGTTTTGTTTGCTATTAAATGTATGAACATGATTCATTCTAATTGATATGTACTCTGATTAGTAAACTTATTAAAATACACATCAGCTCATTGAAAGCCTGCCTTTTTACCTTACCCTTTGATTGGTGAGAGATGGAAAGACACCTGCTTAAGGGAGGGGGAAACCTGAAAATTCTTTGGTTCAGAAATCGGGAATTCCCCATTTAAAATGATCAACATTAACATGCGTATGGGATATTTACTCTTGAATAGATGAGGAAGGATCATAGCGAAGCGTTTATCCTTCACAAAGGCCTTTCTCTATCAAGGTCCTAGATTATCTGAGGGTAAGACTACTTTATTCAGATCTTGCTGAGATGCTGCATTCTCATATTCATATTTATAATAAAAAGCTCCAATACATGATAAAATAACAGAAAAGGACTTTTTGATTAGAGCAGGGGAAGGAAAGAGAACAGATCTTCCAAATCTTCTGGCCCTTCTATGTTTTTTCTTTTTTTTTTTTTTTTTAATTTCTCTTATTTAGGTCTTGAACAGGAAGACTGTGTGACTGTAATATAACACCTTTTGGGGTTTCTGTTTCATTAGCAAGTGTGTGAAGTGTCACCAAACTCTCTGCCACGCAAAGTATAATTTTATGGTACGCTTTTGCCGTTGATCTTTTATGAACTTCCAATGAAGTATTTGGAACTAAACCCAAAGGCGAATAAGAGTATTGATCGCTTAAATTATTGCCATATTTCCATTTTATCATAAAGGAATTAGGGATTAAGGTTGTTTTGTAGACCTCGCAGTATCTTAGTTTTGAATTTATATATATATGTATATATACTTACTGATAGGATATATTGATATTGATATATAATTATGATTACTAGGACCTTTGCTGTTTTCAAACAATATAAAAGCCACATTTCAAAAATTTTAACTACTTACAATTGTAATGCTTATTTAACAACCTGGACGGAAGGGAAGGGGGACCGGTTGGGGGTTGCAATTCTAAAACAGCTGTTAAAATGAAGAGGTTAGGCTGTTTTCTTCTCGATTTTAAAGTTACACTATTTGAGAATGTTTAACATTCAGAGAAAAATTACACTTATGGCTATTTTGTAAGCAATTAAAAAAAGAATACTGATAATAAAAAAAATCCGTTCTTAATCTGTGCGTAAACCAGTGTTTATATCATATAAATTACATACCTCCAATATCTTGCCCTGGCTTTGACTGAAATTATCGCAGAACTCACAAATGATATGACACTATTTACAATAAATCCCGTTATGAAAGATTCAATTTTGCAAAAATCGGATGCTAGCTACTAAGCGTTTGTAAGTATTTGAATTTTATCTTACTTCACTGTTCAACGTACAGAAATTGCATCTGTGTGTTTGATCTGTCCTGCTGAGTACTACCAGCAGCTTGCATCTCTGCCACTATTGTTTTTAAAATGGCAGGAAGGACGTGACTAGTCGAGAGTACTCAGCGGGATGGATTTCACATGACATAAGAGGAGCCAGAATTGTCTTATAAAAAAAATTAATTATGATCATGTAGTCATCTAATTCAAACAGTCTTCACACTTTGACAGAATTATCAGATTTATTCATCAGTGAATCTGCATTTAAACTACGTACAGTGGAAAGATGCGGAAACTGCTGGCACTGAGCAGTTTAACGAGAGCTGCCCCCAGCTCTGAGCAGGCTGGTCAGCCTTCAGGGTGACAGGGACCCAGGAGAATCTGTGGTTCAGGTTGCTCCGGACCATCTCACCGGACTGGGTGAACTTAATTTTATCTTCAGAGCAGTTCAAGAAGCATTTTGCTGCCTAACAGGAAGGGACGGCCACGTTGAAACTTTACTTCTCTGGTTCTTGACTTTTCTTTTAAGATTTACGAGTTCTCCTCCAATTATATCAATATCAAAGCCTGGCCTCCCCGTGTGTCTTTCGGTTAGTAAATACTACTTCCCGTGGCCTGACCTTTCAGATTGCCACCATTGTAAAATGGGTGGACGGAGAGAGGTATTGTTCCATTTTACAATGAAATGGAGGAAGGAGGGACCTGTTGGCTCCCCAAAGCCAGGGAGTGGCAAAACCCAGACAAAACTTGCAAGTTTCTAGTGTTTTATTTTAAATCTTGGGTAGATGTGGCCTGAGATAGCACAAACCATCAGCATCAAGGAGCTTACTGAAGAACAAAAAATCTGAAATAACAATAAAAGTCAAGAAATAGTGCTATTGAGTAGCACGTAGTCAAAAGCCAATGCTTTGCTATTGCCCTGGGGTCAAATCCAACTCCTTGTCCAGCATCCTGGGTTCCCAGGATCTAGTTCTAATGCTTCTGGGAAGTCTGTTGTTAGCTGTTTTCTGAACACAACCCGCTTTCACAGCACAGTGCCAACGCTTAGGTTGTGTTCTTATCAGAGGCCTTGGTTCTCTACGTATAGAAACCGCACGTAGTTCTCAAGATTGAACTCAGATTTCTGTCCAAGGTGAAACTTCCTGGCAACTTCAAGCAGACTAATAATAGCTAATACTTATTGAGCTTATTACTTGTGTGGTAGACACTAGTCTAAATCATTCAGGTGTTTTATTTTCTTGATCCTCTTGCTAATCCTATGAGAATTTGGTAGATTGTAAGAATGGCCCCAGTCTCATATATATGTGTTAGCATACGGTATTTGTCTTTCTCTTTCTGACTTACTTCTCTCCATCCTTCCCCATAGAAACACCCCATTATAATGTGGCTTGGTTGCCCTTCGCATCAAGAGTGGAGTCTATTTCCCCACCCTTTGAGTGTGAGCTGGTTTTGTGACTTGCTTTGACCAACAGAATCTGCCAGAAATGACTTTGTGCCGGCTCCAAGTCTGAGCCTCAGGAGGCCTTGTCTAATTCAACTCTCCCTCTCTGAACCCTGCCAGGTGCGATGTGCAAAAGCCCAGGTTAGCCTGTGGCGGATGAGATACCACATGGACCAAGCCATTGCCCAGCTGACCTGATAACTGAACTCAGCTGTGTGACTGAACTTAGCCGAGGCGGAAGAACTAACACACCCCGAATTACTGCCCCACAGAACGCTGAGCTAATTAAATGACTGCCGTTTCAAGCTATTCGTTTTGGGGGTGATATGTTCCATAGTAAAATTAGCTGATAAAGAAAGGTTCTATTACTATCATTTTACCAATGAACAAAATGAGGTGCAGAGAAATCAAGTAAATTTTTCAGGGTCACACAGCATTTCAAAGGTACAGCTGAGATTCAGACCCCACAATCTGACTCTAGAGATGAGTCAGTCTGCTACACTGGCCACAAAAGAAATGCCTGCCTCCTGTGACCTACATTTATTCATTCATCAAGCATATGCCAAGTATTTATCAGACAATGTGGTAAACACTGAAGATACAATGATGAATAAAACTGCATTCTTGCCCTCGAGGGGCTAACATTCTAATGGAGGAGACAGGCAGGTAAATTACACACAGCAAGTGAGTAATTACATTGTGATAATTGCTCTAATAAGGGTATGTGTAATGAACTACTGGAGCAGAAAGGAGCAGGTTCTTAACTTTCTTATAGCACTTATTATCTGTAATATTCTTTTCACATTTATTATTTACTTCTTTGTATTATTAGTTGCTTATTTAGGAAAATATGTTTTATGATCTCAGCTAGATTATAAGTTTCTAGGGTAGAAAGAGCCTAGTGCCTGATAAAACTTCCCATGGAGCCTGACTCTGTATCTCGCCCATAGTAGTTATTCAATAAATATGTTGATGGACTATGAAAGGTAAATTTTCAAATTTATCAGGGTAACTGCAGAAAGAACAAGGAGGTATGTTATAATCAGAGACTGTGTTTGGCATTTGACTAAAGTGGTATTATTCAATTCTTTGATTATATTGACCTATTATCTAAAAATTAATAAAAGTCTTTATAATATTGTAAAGTAAACAATTTACTGTTCACAGCACATAGATAAGAGTTTGATGGGACCTCAGTGAGTGCTGCCCTCAAATCTCACCTATGGCAATCATCACTCAGCAAAGTGCTCTAAATCCTTGAAGAGAGCCGCTACTTGTATGGACATATTAAACTACTAAGCGTACATAGCACAGAACCATATTTCTAAGCCTGGACTCTGTAAGCAGATCACCTGCATTTGAATCCTAGCTCTGCCTCTTTCCATCTGTGTGACCTTGGGCAAATAATCGCTCTCTGCCCAGTTTCCCTATCTTGAGGATCAGGATAGTTGCAGCACCGCCCTCCTAGGGTTTCATGATGCTTAAATTTTTGTACGTATTTGTAAAAGTGCTTAGAACAGTTCCAGACACATAGTGTCATGTGAATGTTTGTTAAATAAAAAATAAACATATGAAGCTAAAGATTTTTTTCTTTTTCGGCTTCCTTTTTCTTTTCTGCACACTATGTCTAGTGCTCAACAAATACTGGATGGAGGAAGGAGTAATGACATCTACTTTTCTCAGGGGTGCAATGATTCATGATGCTGTTCAAGAAGCAACTGGTCACTTTAACGAAAGAACCTCTATTTTTGACTTTTCATTTTAGATATTTTATGTTACAGTTTGTTTACCTATAGTTTTAAAAGTCATCTTTCTTTTATCTTTGGGGACATTTGGCATTTCACATACATGTCTTGAGTAACTGAGATTCTAAAAAAGTAAGGATATTTATGTTTAATGATAGTTTAATGATAGATGGCAGAATATATTTCTGATTCTGAAAAGCAGCTCTTTGGCGATAGTTCTTCATGCCAATGACTGAGATGAGGGAGGATGTTGTTGCACTTCAGCTTCTGTCTTTTTTTTTATTTTAATTGGAGTATAGTTGATTTACAATGTTGTGTTACTTTCTGCTGTACAGCAAAGTGAATAAGTCATTCATATACATATTTCCGCTCTTTTTTAGATTCTTTTCCCATATAGATCATTACAGAGTATTGAGTAGAGTTTCCTGTGCTATACAGGAGGTCCTTATTATAGCTTCTGTCTTTGATGTTACCTGTGACTCTGGACAAATCACTGTTCTTCTCCAGGTCTCAATTTCCCCATATATGGAGAGAGAGAACATTTGGAGAGAGGTAGCATTTCCTTCATTTAACTACTGTATAGGTTTGCGCTGAGGGGAAGTGGCTAGAGTGAATGGTCCCCAGGAACAATTGGGAACGTTCTTAGTGACTTGTGGAATGAGATGAAGATTTAGATAATAGAAGAAGAAAAATCTTCTTCGCTCCCTGAAAAGCGCCCAGAGGCTTGGGGCCAGAGGTATTTACCCAGTCATCTTTCTGGAAGTAGTCAAATGCAAACAACAAATCCAAAATTGAAAGTATTTTGAGTGTATCAACAGAAATTATATTAGATACATTCACAAATAAATGCTTTTTTAAAAATTCAAACAGAAAGTCACAAAAATTATAATCACCCTCATCAGTTCACTTAGTCCCATGTAATTAATTTTTTTCATCTTGATCTTTTGTTAGCACTTTTATGAATTCATCAGTTTTCCATTAGAGTTCTGAAAATGCTTATTCATTCAGTTCAGCAGTATAGTCAGTTACCAGAAACCTGTACTTGTCAGTCTTTTCCATGAATTCCTTGAAGATGAAACCCTTTTATAATAAATGCTTTTATATGCATCAAAATTTTCAAACAGTTGGAGTTTATGGGAAAATATTTGTTTTACTGTAGAAATGCCCTATTCCAAATGTTCATTAAAGAAAGGCATGGAACTCTTTCCTTATAAGCAAGACAATGTACCTTTATCATAAAGAGTTATCATCCAGATTTGCAAATTATCCTAATCACCTTCTCCACCCTCAAATATTTCTTTTATTTGTGGCAATATTTTTTCTTTCTCTTACTGATTCTTAAAAATGAAGGTAAGTATTGCTGTGTTGCAATATTCACCAGCCCGTTGAAATTTTTTTTTTTATAGTTAATAGAGAAAAATGACCTAAGATTTTTAGTCAAATACTTCTATGCCTAATCATTAATTATCATTGTATCATTACAAGGACATACTATCTTGACTGAGGTCCAGTTTTCCTTAGAGATGACCTGTTTATACCTTGAAATATCTGTTTATTTCTGCTCTCAGCTTCTTTGATTAGTGCAAATTTTCCCAATTTTTCAATTTTTCGAATAATATTTCTCTGTTGCTCTGTCTTATCCCTTTCTCCATATCCTCTTTACTCCTCTATGCCTTCCAGTATACCCAATCCTATTTTTAATTACATTACGTTTTATAATACAATATTTCATAGTATTTCAGTAAAGTTTCAAATTGTTCAAATTCTGTGCATTAATAGTTTTATTGTTGAAGAACTGTCTGACAGTTTGGATAAATTTTGGGAGTCGGCTGGCTTAGGTGACAAATAAAGAATTCTGCTGGGTATTTCATTTTATTTTACTTTTTAAAGACAACTGACTACCTAATGGATACGTTTTCTCAAAATCTGATGGTAACAGGCAGCCACTGCTAATACAACCCGATAAATCTGAATTGGAATCTTTTCATTTTGTCTTTACATCTTATTGAGCTCACCAATAGGACTGATTTAAATTCTCTGTGGGGACTTAAATCCCATCTGCAAGAATATTTTGTCCAGTTTTATCTCGTTTTATGTGAATGAAGTCCATAGTTTACTCAAATTTCCTTACTTTTTACCTAATGTCCTTTTTCTGTTCCAGGATCCCATCTAGGATAAACACATTACATTAAGTTGTCATATTTCTTTAGTCTCCTTTTGGCTATATAGTTTCTCACACTTGTTTTTGATGACCTTGAAAGTTTTTAGGGATATGGATCAGATAATTTGTAGAATGTCTCTCAATTGGGAGTTGTCTGATGTTCTTCTCATGATAATACTGGGGTTGTGGGTTTGGGGAAGGAGGACCACAGAGGTAAAGCCCTATTTTAATCACAGAATATCTAGTTGATGTTAAACCTGATCACCTGGCTGAGGTGGTATTTGCAGTAAAGGTACTTTTTATTTTGTACTCCTCTTTCTATAAAGAGGATGTAAGTTTTATTCACAGCCCACACTTAAGGGGTGGAGAGTTTGGCTCCATCTCCTTGAGGGTGGAGCACCTACACAAAAGATTTGAGATTTGTCTGCAAGGAAGATTTGTCCATTCTCCTGTATCTATTTTTCTTCATTTAGTCATTTATTTATATCAGTATGGGCTCATGGATATTTATTTTGTACTTTGGGTTATAATCCAATACTACTATATTTATTTTGCTGCCGGAACTGTTCAGCTTTGGCCATGGGCAAGTCTTTCTGTTGGCTTCTATATTCCTTGACATACTCCCATCATTACCTTCCTCCCTCCCTCCTCCCTCCCTCCCTTCCTTCCTTCCTTCCTTCCTGGCATGGCAAAATACTGCATGCTCATCTTGTTTATTTCATCCCCCAGTCCTAGAATCAACAGTTTCTCCCAGGGACCCTGTTTGCCTTTTTGGAGACTGGTGTTAGGAACAAAGATCTGGACATTAGATTGATAGTTGATACTGGGGTGTTTCTTTTAGACATTCTCAGCTGACAGAGCAAGCTGTATGTACACATCTATACATGTTTCTATATGTAACCATCTGTATCTATGTTAAGCTCAACATGAGTTCATACTGATGTCCCTAACTCTAATCCACTAACAGCCAACTTAATTTTAACTAAAATGGTTTATGTGGGAAAAACATGAGGAGAAGGAAGAACAGGCAAAACAGTGTCCCTGCTTTGGGGTGGATGAGACCAGAGAGGACACTGAACTCCCAAAGGATGTAAACAAGGGCTCCAATGGAGGAAGAAACTATTAATACATCCTTTAGTAACAATTTTCAGGTTTACTATTAATAGGGTTATACTTCAAACATTTTTAGGGTAACATGCAGCAAAGGAATACTTTGCAACAGAAGTCCAATATCTTTTCAGTTGGACTTTTCAAAGTCCAATATCTTTTCAATAGGAGAGATGTCAGGATTCTGTAGCCTGAGAGGGAGACTTCAAACACAGCTCTATTGGGAGGAGGCTATAAGACAAAGCATCCCAGCCTAGTCCGATCTTGCTTCTCTAGGCCATTGATCCTGATGACCACTGGAAGTTCCTATAAGAGGGGTAGTGAGGGGTGGTTGTAGCTACAGTTCACCTAATAGTTCAATGTCCTGTAGGAATAGTAGGAAAGAACATGGGACTTGGAATAGAAAGAAATGGATTTGAGGGTCACCTCCACCATTTGTTAGTAATATAAATATCCTAATATCTCTAAACCTTGGTTTTCTCATTTGTAAAATAAGATAATAATAATTTCTATAATATTTATGTTTTAGGGGCAGTGTAATGATCAAGAAAGCTAACATATGTGAAAGTAATTTGTGAACTGAAAAAACAATGCGGAAAGTATTCTTATTTATATTCCTCACAGTAGGAGATCACACATATGTAGGTAGTTGCAGGTGATATAGCATGGTGGTCAAGAAAGTGAATTCTGGAAAGAGACTGCTTAGGTTAAAATCCCAATGACACAGTTTACTAATTGTGTAAAGTTGGTCCAGAAACAATTTCACTGAGATTCAGTTTTCTCCTAGATAAATGAGGTTCATTTATCCCATAAACTCATTGTGAGAATCTGGTGGGAGAATGTCTCGTACATGGAAAACACTCAATATCAGTTTGGTGAACCCCAAATAATTAATTCACAAGAGAACTGAGAAATAAAGCCATCCTCATGTTAACTTTCCGTGGATTTTAGTTTAATCATCTATGGAGTGGGGAGGGGGTTTGTACAGTTGCTAACTTCCTTTTCAGCTCTAAACCTCAAATTCTGAATCTCTGTTTCCTTGAAATGCTGATTGAGGCATGGGAAATGCACTCCCAGTTCATAATGCAGAACCTGGGTAAATTTCTTGAAGTAAGCTAGAGGGATTGGCCCCTCAATTTAGCTATGATGCATTCCCCCCACTTCAGTGATCAGAGAAGTCTACAGTAGGAAAGACCCTCACTTACACAGGCCCCTTCCAAATCTCTGGGAGGGGCCTTGGCAATGTGTAAAATCTGCAAAAACAAGACATTTTAATTGCAATCAGTGGATTGCTATTTCCACTTTGACTTTCCCTCCTGTCAGATGGTATGGGAGGGACATTGAACATTTTTGAGAGATGGTGAAAGGGAAGGTGATCCAGGAATTTAGTGCAGATTGAGATAGTAGGATGTATTTATGTGTTCACCATTACAGATGTTCCTCCACCTAGAGTGGGGCTATGTCCCAATAAATCCATCATAAATTGAAAATACCATAAGTTGAAAATGCATTTAATACACTTAACCTACCAAATATCACAGCTTAGCCTGGCCTCATGCTCAGGACACTTACACCAGTTAACAGTTGGGCAAAATCATCTAACACAAAGCCTACGTTATAATAAAGTGTTGAATATCTCATGTAAGGTATTCACTGCTGTGCTGAAAGTGAAAAACAGAGTGGGTGTCTGGGTACAGCACGGTTGCATGTGTATTGGTTGTTCACCCTCGTGGTCACGTAGCCGACTGGGAGCTGCAGCTCACTGTCTCTGCCCAGCATCACAAGAGTGTATCTTACCAAATGTCACTAGTCTGGGAAAAGATGAAAATTCAAAATTTGAAGTAACATTTCTACTGAATGCATGTTGCTTGTATCACTGTGAGTTAGAAAAATTGTAAGTCATCGAAAAATTGTTAAGTCGAACCAACATAAGTCAGGGATTGTATGCACTTCCAAGTGGTTGCTAGTCCCCCGCAGTGAAAGAAGGACCAACAGAAATATTCTGACTTCCCACTGTGCTGACTCACACAAAATAGAGATAAGAAGGTGTAGGAATGGAAGTTATATTATCATATGAGTGTGTACCATTGAAACAGTTCCTGAAGAACATGGAGGTATTTAAGATGGTTCTCTGCACAAGAAAATTTGAAATCTTACAGCTCATATATGAAAGAACTTACGGAGCTTCTCTCAAATATGCATATCACCCACACATACAAGTTGGGAAGCTGAAAGAAATGTTCTAAGCTACAACAATAAAAAACCCAAATTTTGATCAATCATGTTAAAAGAAAGACTAGAAAGACTAATATTTTTTTTCTCTAGAAAATAGTGTTACAAAAACTTTGCCATCATGCTAATTGAAAACTATGAAGCCAAAATTTCAGGGAAAAGAGTATTAGGGAGGTGTGTATTTGTCAGTTATTTAGTTAAAATTATGTGATTTTCATGGGTTATTTATGTTTGTGGTATTGCTAGCTTTTTAATATTTGTAATTTTATGCACCAGAGAATGTGTATCTGCTCCTGTGTGTACCCCACATTTGCTTCTTTGAGGATCCTGCCAAGTCTCTTAGAAGAGGCGGTGGGAGTAGATGGATTTCTCTGATGTATAAAGATGCAAGACTGAATTAAGATTTCCTTTTAGATCCTTTGTATTTCAGGAATCTTCTCCATGAAACGAAGAGTTGAGCCTCTCAGAGCTTCCTTCTGTTTGTACGGCTCCTTCCCTACTGGCTTAGAAGAAGCTGGTGGCTCCCAAGAGCTCAACTTGCTCCCTGGAGCCACTCAGGCAATTGACTTGGACTTGTATGTTCCAGTTGTGCTGACGGATTCCACGATGCATTCATCGTTCATTCATTCATCAGCAAAATATTTACTGTTATGTGTAAGGTGACCTCTGCACTCATATGTTTTTTCCTTAGAACAAATGCTTTGAGGTTTGTGCAACGGAAGAACTGGCACTGTATGAAAATTTGACTATTTGATTATTTAAGCACATTGTCACTTATCGATATGGGTCTGAAATCTGCAGAAATTTAGAAACTCTTCTGGTATCTTACCTCCTAACCTGGCTTTTCTTGAAATCATACAGATTCCTGATAGCAATTTAGCAATCTCTACCCCAAATATCTTTACTCCAATGGCAGAATCTGAGGGTTTATTTGAGCTAAATGCATCTCCTAATAAAAATGCAATTTATTAAAGTGATTTAAAAACTGCCAAATTATTTTGGAAAATAATGTATTGTTGATCGAAACATCTGAATCACAATTTAAGTGGTCAAGTTCTCTATTCCAGGGTAGACCTGGTGATTTTGTATGTATGCATGCATGCATGCACATATATATGTGCACACATATATGCATTCATGTGTACATGTGAATTTCATATTTACATACATACACATCTAAATACATACATATACATATATAGTATATCTAATTACTGTATACGTGCACTTTGTAAAACTTAAGAATTACTGTACCCATCCTTAGAGGGAATAATCTATTAAAATATGGTTTAGGATCAACTTAATAGCTTTAGTAGAGAAAAAAATATTACCTGTGTCCTATGATCTACGTGGATTTTACTATTTAGGAATACATACACTTGTTTGCTCAGTGGCTTTGTATATCTCCCAAGAGTAGGGTGCCGGGTGGTAGGTGCCAACACTAAGCAAAAAATTTGCTGTCACCTATAAATATTTCAAAGGGGACAACATCAGTCCCCAGTATCCAAATTCTTGTCCAGCTCTGCCCCTAAGCAAGGAGTGAATGGAAGGCATATGCTTTAGGTGAGGGACTATCAGAGCCCATCTCTGGCATCCAGGCAGCAAATAGTGGCAAATGAGTCTGAGCTGTGGATCAGCTGGAGGGTAATTGATCATTCTACCCTCTAACCACAGCAGGTGACATCAACCTGTTATCACAATAGCCTAGTTGAAAATGAACAGGAGGTTGTGCCTGTCTCCCAGAATCCCCTTCACGTCGGAGGTGCTCTCCTGTTCACTCTCCCATATACCCTACTGAGAAGCTCTACCATGAGGGCCCAAGGGTAACAAATAATTTCTGAAGTTGTAGCTTACTGTAAGCTTTCATGCACTTACTCTTCTGAAGAAAATGAATTTACTACATAGAATCGCACTCCTCTTAAAATATCCCTGGCTCTCCACAACCTACAGATATATAACAAGCCAAAAAGTACTGATGGACGCTGATCTATTAAACCATTTCCCCGAAATACCTATAGTGTTTTCATATGAAACAGAAAAAAATCACTAAAGCTATGGTTTGCCAGACAATTACTTTGTCAAATCTCAAGAAATTGCATAATAAATTGTATACATGCATCAAACATGAACAGCAGAGTATAACAAGCTATATCTTTCCAGCCCACTTGCTCTTTCATCCAAACAGCAGCTTTTGTTTTCAAGAACAATTCTATATCCCTTTTGAAGGCTTTCATAAAATATGGCTATACATTTATCTATCAAACTAAGTAGAAATAATTGAAACACTTAATATGCACAGTAATAGGGAAACACATGAATAACTTCATTATTAATGTCTATCGATTATTTATGTTTTCAAATAGGCAAATGTAGCTGCTAGTATTTTGATCATTTAAATCTCTGTGTATTTTGGTTTTACCTGTTTATTGGCAAATTTGCAATCTACATTATGGGCATTTTTATTGCTTTACACACTTACTTGACATGTACATAACTGAGGTCAGTTTACCAACTGACTAGTGTTTACTCAATTTGATTACTACGTTACATGTCTGAGCTTATTTTTCCAAAGGGAAAATTAACTGTACAAGGAAGCCCAGTAAATCTTTACTTAAAAATTCCAAACTTTAGATTGATTTCAGCAGTGAGTTTGTATTGATCTCAAAAGCTTTGCGTTCCTAACTAAAAACTAATCTTTATTTCACCTTTTAGTGACTGCAGTCATAAATAAGCTCACTCCTACCCATGTAGAGTGGATTAATGGTTATTGGAGATTGGGGCTTCCAACTGAGTCTGGGAAACCTTAACCTTTGGAGGAAAACATAAAGGCACTTACCCCTTGTCAACTATAATCCGTGGGTCCATTTTTGACATTTACCTGAGTGTTAAAGAGGAAGCAGAGCAAGGACCGGGGAATAAAGCTCTAGAGATTCTGCTTGGCTGTTAATCACTCACTGTTAGATTGACTGCTGTACCTGATCCAGCTGCTTCCGGCCATCAGAGTCACCAAAAGGCATGGCCCCTCCACTCCACTCTGGAACCCAGGTAAACTCCTCCCGGGGAAGGCTTTTACCGCCTGCCTTCGAGGAGGGGCTTATTGTGTTGCTAAAACCCGTCTGTTATTATTCTTCCAAATTTGCTGTACTGATGGAGCAAACATTTTGGGAAGTGTGTCCAACCCATTTGCAAGATCTAATTATAGAGGATAAAAGAGTTAAAAGGGAACAGAAGAGAATTTGTTATCAAGGGGTGATCAATAACATTCCAGGCAGTGGCGGACAGATGGCTGACAAATGGTAAGGAAGCTGTAAAGCTGGGTTTCTCAAAGCATGGTCCTTGGTACCTCTCGAATCACAATAACCGAATTAGAGTGTGAACTTAGAATCTCCTGGGCGCCAGCATCCCAGACTACAACAAGCACTCCAACAACATGTTCCCCAAGTGTGAGACCCACAGTTGTAATGTGGGTGTGTTTTATCCCTTTATCACTTTCTGTGATGGAAAGTAAAAATTTTGATTTTCTTGGACCCGATGGCAGACATTACTATTAGGTAACCCAATAGCCATACTTTTCTTTCTATTTAATAATGAAGCCTTAATTTTCACCTAAGCTCCTTTTTTATCATTTCCCAGCGTTTCCCAATTATCATTTCCCAGCGTTCCTCACAGCTAGGCGCAAGAGGGGTTTTTGCGTAGCGCTTATAAAATGTCTCCTTTAAAAATGGGAGCATGCCCTTTTTCTTCCTTTTCTCCAATCTGTCACCTAAAACGTGCCTCTATTAGCTGGAGCCTCAGCAGCACATCCTGGACCCTGATGACAAGGCTGATGGGATTGGTGGGTCAGAGAGCTTGCCAGGGTCTGGGTCCCTGATGGTTTCATGAAACCACCACACTGGTCCTCGACTGCATATGACTGGATCTTTTTTACATGACAGAATAAAACCTGCGTGTTTAATCCCTTACTGGGAAAGGGGAGCCACTGCAATTCATAGCTGAATGAGATTACTAACTGGTACAGACACCATTTAAGACTATGGGTTAACTTCAGGCAGAATTCTCCCACTGCAGATGACCCCAACTTTCCCCCCGAAGCGTTATTTTTGTCTGTGAGGGTGAAAGCTGTGTCTGAACAGAACAGTGTTATGTTTTTGAGCTCTGGAGTCAGAGGGGTGCTCCTGGTCCTGCTTCAAATTTCAGGAAGGTATGTGTGTTCCTGCCTCTTGTCCACAGAAAGGTGATAGGTTTGCAGTGGCTAGGTGGCCAAAGGGGTTCTAAGGAGGGTGGCAGCCCCAAGGACAGACATGTGTGCAAGAATCTAGATTGCCTGTTAAAGCAATTGATTACTTAGTGGTGCCCTCCATGCTCCATGAAGCTAACCTTTATCAGACTTAAGGCTAGGACTGTTACATATGGATGAAATGCAGTGTCTTAAAAACATTCGAAGCTTACTTAAAGTGTCCCTTTTACCTTGAGAAGTAGAGATTGTATTTCTTTCCTCCCGTTAATGTTTTTATTTTTTGTTTCCAAATCTGATGCTATCAAGTCATTATCTTTGAGTAGTTATAGCATTTCCAACACTTACTGTCAAGACTCTTTAAGATAACATGCAAATACAGCAGGCAACATAAGATTGTCTTTCCTTCACCGATGCTGGCTCAGTTATTGAAATCATTTATTAGAGGGTTTTTCCCATTTCCCTTTTCTCTCTCATTCTGCTATAAATGCAGTTATAACTTTTAACATGCTTACCTTTATAGATACATTGATTAATGGGATGGCTATAGATCCACTTGCAGGATAATTTGTTATTAAATTTCGCATCCAACATCCAGTGTGACCCTGGTTATGTTAGAACAGGGATTCTCAAAGTGTGGTCCCTGGGCCAGCAGCATCAACATCACCTGAGAACTTGTTAGAAATGCAAATTCTTGGACTCCATCCCAGACCCACTGTATCAGAAACCCTGGAGGTGGGGCTCAGCAATTGGTGTTTTTACAAGCCTTCTAGGTAATTCTGAGGCTCATTCAAGTTTGAGAACGAGTGTTTCAGAGTAAGTAAGTCTAGTCATATCTTCAAATCCACACACCAAGAATGCTTAAAAGTTAATATTCCTTAATGGTTCCTCACAAGTGAAATCTTAGAGGGATGCCTACATGTTGGCTGGTAAAATAATATTATTTAATGAATGAACATCTAAATGAATAATATTTAAGTGTGATTTGCCAATGAATTAGGGGGAAAAATCTATGGAGTATTAGGGCAAACTCATTTGAATGGAGAGGAAACTAAATGAAAAAATGTTCCCATTTTCTAATTATATATTAGACGCTAAGACATTTGACAAAGGTTAATACTCACTGACTTACAGACGCACTCGAGACTGACTTATTGTCTTCATTTTAATAGAAACACAAACTCAAGATAGCCATGGGTCATACTCACGAGGCCAATCTTCTTTCTGTGTTATTATTAACTACTATTAGATGGGAGAGTATAATTTTTCAAGAACATAAATATAATATTTAGGAATTTGTTTAAGTGATCCTTAAATCCATTTCTAAACTATAATCTAAGTTAGGATATTATGCTCCATTAGTTTACTGGATATGGCTTAAATAGTATTTTTTAAAAAAATTATATTAAAATTAAAAATTATCTTTAGAAAATGGGAGAAAATAAAGAATCTCTTTAAAACAACCTAGCACCTAGATAAGTGCTAAGTTTATTAAACTTAGCACTTATTAGCATTAGCCAAATACCTTTACTAATATTCCAGGATTGTCATTCTAACCAGATATTTCAGGGTTTGATAATAGTCTCTCTTAGCTCTGAGACTTTTAAAAAGTAGCATCAATCCTAAGACTCTTAATCTTTTCATAAGCTTTCCAAAAAGAGCAAATCCCAAACCACAGTGTTTTGAAGCAAACTTCTGATAAAGAATTTGGAGCATTTTCAATAAGAATAACTTAAAATTAAATTTCCAGGAGTGTGCTTTAGAGGAAAAGATTCAAGCTTTGGAGTTAGAAAACCGGGCTTGAGATCCACCTCTGTAACTTACAAGCTATAAGGCCAAGTTACGTATCGCACTGAGCCTAAGTTTCCTCATCTGTAAGTTGGGAGTGATATTAATACCTGCCTCATAGAGTTTTTGTTAATATCAAACAGAACTATGTGTGTTGATTTTCCAGCCTAGAGACTGGCAAATAGAAAATCCTTGATATAGACTCTCTCTTATTATGATGAGAGAAAATACAAATGTACATGAAATAATTTGTAAAACATAAAAGAATGCCTAAACGTTGGTTGATATATGAGTTTTTGCCAGAAACGAAGTGAAACAATTATAGTTAGAGGATCACTCCAAGCACACATTTGGGAAATTCAAACCAGTTTGACTACATGACTTTCTTCAGCTGGTGCACTGAAGATTCGCACCAAATCTGAGGAAATACCAAGGTCCTCCACTAACTGATAGGAGAGAAAGCATTCATCACACAATTCCCTAGTAATTCAAAAGAAAGCTGTTCTTGAATTCTGGTATGCTAAAAGGCAAGTAACTAAACAGGCACATCCAGATAGCCTACAAGTCTTTCAGCAACATGACTGTGGCATTGAGTTTTTTAAGAGAAAAATAAAGATAACAAAGAAAGTGAGTGACGGTGTCCAAATATGATCTTGCCTTAGGTTCTTAGATAATTTCCACATCACCATTCTCTACTTCCCCTAAAGGAACAATAATAAAATAAGGGTAAACTGATATCACCCTGGAAGACAACTGCCCCGATATCCTTCAACTCAATGAACCCTAGTCTTTCCTAAACACTTCCGAAGTGTAGTGTGCTGGGATTTTAAAGATGAAGAAAATACAGTATCTGCTCTGGAATTGTTCAGTAATCCAACTCTGCAGGACTTAAGAGAAGGACGGGTAATCGTTGAACTGTGTAGTTATTGAAAATAATCAGGCAAGTGAAAATAGCAGACAAAGCACCAGCTGAAACACACTCACCTAGAGGAACTTTCATGACAAACTTATACAGTTATGCACACCTCATAAATAATACCACAAGTAAACCAGTCAGAGAAGTCTTAAAGGCAAGGATGCAGAGCTTCTAACAGCTCCGAGGGCCTCAAGTTTTTTGTAGTTATAAACACAAGAGGGCTTCCCTGCTGGCGCAGTGCTTGAGAGTCCGCCTGCCGATGCAGGGGACGCGGGTTCGTGCCCCGGTCCGGGAGGATCCCACATGCCGCGGAGCGGCTGGGCCCGTGAGCCATGGCCGCTGAGCCTGCGCGTCCGGAGCCTGTGCGCCGCAACGGGAGAGGCCACAACAGTGAGAGGCCTGCATACCGGAAAACAAAACAAAACAAAACAAAAAACACAAGAGATTATTTGTATACAGCAGCAGTTCTTAAAATGTGATCCATAGACCCTTGGGGGTGCTGGAAATACTTTCAGAGAGTTCATGAGGTCTAAACTATTTTTATAATAATACAAAGATATTATCTTCATGTTTTTCTGTGTTAACATTTGTACTGATGGTGGAAAAGCAACGTGGATAAAACTGCTGGTGTCTTGAATCAAGGCAGTAACATCAAACTAAACTAGTAATTATATTCTTAAATGCTATGTACTTCCAGTTTTAAAATATTGTCAGTTTCACTTAAGAACATATTTGATAAAGCAATAAAAATATTAATTTTATTGCATCTTCACCTTTAATATATATTGTTTAAATAATATGTGTGACAAAATGGGAAGTTCTCCTGTATAGCAAAGTATAATGGTTGCCTTAAGGAAAAGTTCTTGTGCCACTGTTTGAGTTTCAAGCTAAACTAGCCATTTTTTTCATGGAATGTGTCTTGACTTGAAAGAATGATTGACAAGTATTTTCAGACTTGGATATATAGCAGAAATTCTCTAGACAATGAACTTCGAGAAAAGCAACCGACAGTATTTATTGCCAAGGATGAAATTTGAGCTTTCCAGTGAAAAATAAAATCTTGGAAAACCTGCATTCACCACCATGAACTTGATTTAAACACTTATCTAATGCAATTGGTTGTACTATTAATGGATAATATTTAAAAAAATATTGTATAATGATATATGTCAACATTTAGAAACTTTCTATAATTCAGTGAGGCAATATTTTCCCAATACTAATGTTTGATGATACAAAATCATACATGGGTAAAGGATTCATGAAAAATTCGAGGCAGACCAATGGATTTTAATGTACCAGAATACAAAAGTTAATTAGTATGACTTCATACACTGCAACTGATTATAGGGAAATATCACTTGCTAAGTTTTGATGTAATATCAAAAAAGAATATATAAAATTAGCTGAAACGGCTACAAAAATGCCCTCTCTTTCCGAACTACATGTCTGTCTGGGTCTGGATTTTCATATGTTCCTATCAGAGCAACATATTACAACAAACTGAATGCAGAAGCAGGCATAAGAATCTGGTTGTCATCTACTAAGCCAGACATTAACATGATTTGCAAACATATACAAAAATGCCCCAATTCTCACTAATTTTCATTTGTTTTGGATAATACAGTTACTTTTCCTAAATTGTGATTTATTCTAACATGTAACAGGCTTATCGTTTTAAATGAATTAACAAATATATTTTTGAAGTGTCTGTTTTTTCATTTCTAGTTATCAATAGGTGTAAACCACGTAACTAAAAATCTCTTTGAGTACTCAATATTTCTTAAAGAGTGTACAAGTTTCCTGAAGCAAACTGTGTGAGAATCACTAATGTGGAGTATAAGAAAATGACTCTTGTTAAACGTTTTGATTTCTCACTCACACTCTCTGAGGAAGATCTCACAGTCATGGCCAAATGTCACATTCGAGCACGAAAGAAAAAGGTTAACATTGCTGTGTTGAATGTCGTTGGGGATCCCCGTGGATGACGGTGGGGATCATTAATGGACTTCCTGAAGATCCACAAGAAGTGACTCTCCCTACGAGCAAGTCCCTCTGGTAGAATTCTCAGGGCATTTATTCTCTGAAGGCCAAAATACTTCTAGCACTGGAGCATAAGGTACTTTGATTTTGTGATACCCCAGGATGTAAAAAAATTGATCTCAGTGGATGATTATTTTTTAAAAAAACTTAGCATCAAATAATTTTACTTTGCTTTAGTTTTCCAAAAGTTTATAAAGAGTGAGCTTATGATTTTTTTTATAGATGTGTGTGTATGTGTGTATACGTGTGTGTGTGTGTGTGTGTAAATATGGTGTCTAAAATTTACTAGCTGAGGGGTATGGACCTTTAAAACATTAAAAGGCATTCCAGGGCTTCCCTGGTGGCACAGTGGTTGAGAGTCCGCCTGCCAATGCAGGGTACACGCGTTCGTGACCTGGTCTGGGAAGGTCCCACATGCCGCGGAGCGGCTGGGCCTGTGAGCCGTGGCCGCTGAGCCTGCGCGTTCGGAGCCTGTGCTCCGCAATGGGAGAGGCTACAGCAGTGAGAGGCCTGTGTACCGCAAAAAAAAAAAAAAAAAAAAAAAGGCATTCCATAGCTGTAGGGACAATGCTTATGATAAGAACCAATATAATCAGAACTATAGTGCACGTGTTACACTTTTCCTTCAATTCTAGCCACTTTATTCTTTTGTTTTTCTTCTTCCTTCCCAGTGAGGTTCTAGCTCGGTACCCTTATTGTAATTGACTCCCCCACACTCTGTCCCTTTTTATTAAGCACCAAAATGTCAGCTAGGTAGCCAAAAGATGTTACTGAACTCTGCACGGCGCATCGCACACACTCATATTTAAAGGTATCCATGAGCAAGGGAAGCCTCGTGCTGATCCAGGAGTAGGTCACAAGGAGTCAGAAAGCCTCTTTTTTTGTCACTCCCTGCAGGTGCCCGCATTTCCGCTTAGAACAAAATCCCTTCAGTTTCAGGTTGAAAACATGGGGGAAAATGCAAATACCTTCAATGTGGTAAAAGAGCGTTTGTATCCTACTGTGAATGAAGAACTCCAGGATCTGTTCAGCAGGGATCCGGAAGGAGAGGCTGGCAGAGATCCCTCCCATGGGGAAGGGAGCTGAATGATGAGAGGGCCAGAAACACCAACATTAGTTTCCCCAGGAGTCCATGTAGGGTGGTGGCAGGCGTGCTGCCAGCTAGACCTGGGTTTGAATCCCTGTTCTCCCACTCACTTACCAGCTGGGTGACTTGAGGAGATCTACTTAACCTCATGTAGCATCAACCTCCTCATGTAGTAAATGAGGACAATTGTATCTCCTTCGCAGGGTTGAGTGAAGATTCGGTGAGAGCAAGCGTGTGACATGCCTGGAACACAGTAGGTGTCCAATAAATGCCAATTTTCTTTCCTTGTTTTATTGGTTTTCATGTATGTTTTGAGATTTGTTACCTTTTAAACGGACAAATGGACCCATTTTTCAGGGACCAACAGGACATTTTCTAAACTCTTCCCCACGCCCCTAATGAGTTTACCTGTTTTAAGATGTTTCACAGTATCTAACAGAGACCACTATCAAAAGCTTTCTTTAAAAAAAAAAGGCAAAGAATAGAGTGTTCATTCTCTTCTCCCGTCTTCACGGTCAGTTGTGTCTTCCAGAAATTCCAAGAAGTTAGTGAGGCCTGACCTTCCTCTTTTTCTTCTTCCCTTTTTGTAAAGCACGCCAGCAATCTTTAATCATGCTGCGATTTCTAAATGCCACCCAGGTTTGCTTCTGAAGCAGCTTCAAACAAAGATTTAACCCACAGACACACAAATAGCTGATGTACTTTCCGGAGACTCAGAAGCATTTTGTTTTGCAAAAATTAATATTTGTTAGTTTTCTCTTTTTATTTCCATATTTATTTCTAGAGAGAAGCATTTCCTTTTGTTATAGATTTTCATAAAAATTCAGTCCTAATTATAGGGAGTTTTTGGTACTGACTTTTGTTGGGGTGATTAACACACAAAGCATTTTAGAACATTTTTTTCTTCTAAAAGAAAAAGAGTAGGGGGACTTCCCTGGTGATGCAGTGGTTAAGAATCTGCCTGCCGATTCAGGAGACACGGGTTCGAGCCCTGGTCCGGGAAGATCCCACATGTTGCGGAGCAGCTAAGCCCGTGCGCCACAGCTACTGAGCCCACGTGCCACAACTACTGAAGCCTATGCTCCTAGAGCCTGTGTTCTGCAACAAGAGAAGTCACTGCAATGAGAAGCCCGTGCACCGCAACAAAGAATAGCCCCCATTTGCGGCAACTAGAGAAAGCCCATAGGCAGCAATGAAGACCCAACGCAGCCAAAAATAAATAAATTTATTATTATTTTTTTAAAAAAGTAGATATGTAAAGTGCACAGAGTTGACCTATTAGCTGCTTCCTAGGTCACCCAGTTTTCACCTGATTAAAACTAATTTGCTGGAAAAGTTCACTGTTTGAAATGAGAAGATTTGGAAAGGAAGATTAGTAAAGAGAAAATAAGCTGAAATATTGCTGTAAATACTATTGGAGATCATGCTGTTGACCACCTTCCTAAACGTTTAAAATTAGCCATCCGGTCACTCTGATGGAAGATGAGGGCAGTTAAGAGAGTTAGAGCCAGACAAATGCACGTGGACACAGCCAAGACGAAAACATCCAACAGCCAACTGCCAAAAAGTCTAGGGCACGGGCTTTCATCAGAAATGCGAGGAGACCTTAGAAAGGCAAAGTTCCCATCAGATTGTTTCTTTGCAGTGACATTTCTCTGCCCTACCTGCTTTGATGTGGTGATGATGATACCGGAAGTGATGGTGAACAAAGACAACAGCACAGTTCCCAGGGGCGGTCTTAGGATGAGTAATATGGTAAATTGAGCTGCAAAATAAATGCAGTAATCCCAGAGACGTATAGGAAGTAAAAAATGGCGAAAGCACCACTTAAAAGAATTCTCTATTTTTGAATGGTATTTGTTCCTTGGTTGAAAAAAATCTGGATCCTTTTATCTGATAAAATACTTACAACAAGAAGCTCTTTACTGTTGAGACCCAGGGGTGTCTTGTCCATTTTGCCTTACATACCCCTCCTTTCCTGAGTGATGGTCAGATGAAAATGTTGGAGTGAACTGACACGATGTATGATGCACGATAAAACAAAAACATTCAACGTGGCATTCGATGATGAAGACATAATCAGCTGGACTCGGTGCCTGATGTGGTCAATTTCTTTTGCATTTTCTCCTAACTTAGATTTCTGTTTTAGAGATTTACTTCCATTCCTTTCAGATCCCCAGTGCATGCAGTGGAAATCCTCCTTAAGCATTCCTCTCTCTTTCTCTTTTTTCCCTCCCAATATATTGCATGCTTCCTTTACCCTGTGAGAAATAGGTCTGGCTGTTTTGAGGTGGCTTTCCCAAAGCATAGTGGGAATATCTTGTTATTTGTTGAACTTCTTACAAGGTTTCCTCTTCATCACGCCCAACGTGCTGTTTGCAAAACATACCGCAAATAACCATCCATCACTTTACCTCGTTGTATCATTGCAGCTTATTTTTTCTCCTCTAGGTGAGTGAAAATGATGATCTGACTGAGACCATAATCGTTGCTGATCAGTACTTGGCCTCCTACAGAGGTCCATGCAAGCACATGGGTTTTTTGTAAGATGCCTCTGAGCAGATATCAGATGGAGCTCCCTCCCCCATCACCTTCTCGCTGCTGAAAAACTTAATAACTTGGTATTGTTCAGCGAGTCACTCAAGCGAGCAGAGTGGAATTCTACCTGTTCCTCAAGGTAAAGTATCTGCTAGGCTGCTGCAAAGACTGTAAGGCATTCATAGCTCTTTCTACGTGTTAAACGCTCATGGTTAGGTGAATGCAAACCTTGAGTGAAAGCTTGGTAACTTCCTGTGTTTGTCTGAAATCATGCACAAATGAAGCCAGTGTGCAAAGCAGAGCTCAACAAATACATTCCTCTTTTTCGGTGGCCATTTTCTAACTCTGTTTTTTTTTCCCACCAGGAGAGAAATGCCCTGGAAACAGACTAGACACACAAGGAGCTGAAAACTTTAAACTTTCACAAATTCTACTACACAGTTTCATAAATGATCACTAAAGGTTTTTTTCAAACATTGGTTGTAATTTCTACTAGGTGTCACAACCCAGTGAACCATTAAAAGTGAACCGGCTCACTGAACCGAACTGAACAGATGGAATTCCACCCTTGCTCTGCTTGAAAGGCTCCACAAGCAATACAAAGTCTTCTTTTAAGTCCCCTCCTCTGTAGTTGCTTACCTCACCAATGCAAACACGTGGGGAGCTCTCAGGATGGAACATGGCCCCTCAGCCCTTTGTTCGGTTATGTGGTATTTTTGTTCAAGCAGAAGGGAAGGCAGTCCATTTTGAAACCTTCAGGGACACCCCCATCATTTTCAAAGTCCCAATGTTATTTTCCATTTGTTTCCAAGTGTATGTTCTCTTTTAATGCTGCCCTGAGTTGTCATTCACTTTAACCTCTCCAGATATAGATATACCTTGAAAGACTGTGTGTGTGTGTGTGTGTGTGTGTGTGTGTGTGTGTGTGTGTGAATAGGTCTGAACAACATGGACTAGTGTGTTACTCTCTTTGCCTGACTTTATTATTTAATTTTCACTTCTTTTCAGGAACTGCAGATGAATGCCAGACCACAAGACCGATTTCAGTCCTTTCTTGGCTTCTAAAATCCTGACAGCACAGGGAAGGGAAACTGATATAGATGGTTATAGACATGCATTGCTAATCAAAGTGCCAAAGATCCTCTTAGGGGGCCAAGAGATCAAAAGGCTGTTTGCAGTCAATTCATTAAGCATTAGTCAATCAATTAGTTAATTCAATGTATATGTATGAGGGCTAACTAGTGTCAGGCATTATACTGCACGTTGTGTGGGATCTAAAATGGAACGAAGTTCAAGTCTCTGTTTTACTCTGTTCACCTTCCTATTTTGACTCATAACTGGTGCAATGGTCTGTTGACACACGTCAATATCTTCAGTATTGGGATTTTGTAGATACGTTCATTTTCAAGGCTTATGTTTTGTAAAGCTTTATACTGATTTTGCTTCTTTGAAAATCAGACCATTTCTTCAAAGCATGTTCTAATAGTGTTTGGGAGACAATGGACCAGAGGTAAAGCCAGAGGGGCCAGGATTGGGAGTTTGGGTAGGCACAAAAGGTACTGGCAGGTGGATTGTTGATTAATTCCAGAGAGGTCAGCTGAGGGAGAGATTTGCAAGTAAGAGGACCAGAAACCAGGGAGACAGGCGTTAGGGATCAGATACTGAGGTTAGGATTCCGGAACACACAAGGTCAGGGGGTGAAAAAGAAGTTTTTGGCAACATGGGGTCATGAGTCCAGGTCAAAACCCCTCAACAACAAGAGATTAGGAGCCATTCAAAAGGTCTGAATAATAGGCATGGGATATAAACAGAAAGCATGAGTTTGATGTTGAATGGTCCTGTGGCCCTCAGCCCTTCACATAGCTCTGAACTAAGACTAGAGCTGGTTAGAGGGACAGGCATGTCTGAGTTTGCAAGAAGACAGTTTCTGGATTAGATGAAGGATAGGGCAGAGAATTAAATATTTTGCGAGAGTATTAAAATACAGTGTTGGAAAGCTGTTGGCGAGTCTGGATTTCTGAGTTTATATATTCCTATACTAAACCTCGCAAAGCCATGGTTTCTTTAAGTGTAAAATAAGAATGACACCTATTTCCGGCTGCAAAATATTCAACATTGAAAAATACTAGAGGCAAAATTATTATTTGTTGACATTATTTTTATTATCACAATCCTCGTTAATACCGACCTGGATTTTTTATTCAGGAATTTTATCCTTTTCCCTTTCAGGATGCAATATTATATTCTACAAAGTTAATAGCTTGACTATTCCCATTGATTTTTTTCTTCCCAGTGACTCAATCTCCTTTCAGGAAGTCTTTGCTTGTTTTGTTTATTATTAAGCAGCAATAATACTTATGAGGAAATTTATTGAAATATCCTATATAAAATACATATTTATAATATGTTTAAAAACCCTGTATAAAATCTTTCTAAGCTCACACTCAGAGTTGCCCATCTAGTAACATTGATTGAAGGTCCAGGAGTTGGATGTAAGTCTAGGGAGAGCAAATCTAAATCCTTCTCTATCTTGTTCTAAGTATGACTCATCATGGGGCAAACATTTTACATTGTCACCTACCCCAACACCACACAAAAATGAGTTCTTAAAGGATTCTGTGTATTTCCTGTATGGAAATAAAGTTAATAAGGTTTTCTTTTGTGTGTGTTGTTAGGACTTAAAATAATGGATTTTCAACTGTGGAATAGTTTAGAAAATATTTTAATTTAAATATTATTTTAACTACTCCCCATGAGTTGTTATGGAAAAAAAAAACAACCATATGTGGAAGACTCCTGAGGCAGAAACTGATGGATACCATTACAAAGGAAAAAAATCAATTTTCTTCCCTGTTCATACTGGGCTTCCATAACACTTTCTTTAAAATATTAAAATAACATCAAATAAAGGGCAAGAGCCTTGCTTTCTAGCCTAGATCTGAGCCTGCATTTTCATAAGCTCTTGAGAAATACTTTTGAATGTGACTTTCTCTTTTTCCATCACGTTTGCTTGCACTCTCATTCTTGCTGCTTATTCCTTCCCACTGCCAGATCTGCAATAGCATTACTCAAACCCAATTCTGAACCCTAACGTATTTATATTGCCTATATGTTAGTGTCACATGGAGTGTGAGATTAACTTGGATCCTGATGACAAAAGGCCATTGTCCTAAAAGCTACCATTAGTCTGTGACTGGCTCCACAATCAGACAAGATTACAAAATTCATTCATCTATTGATTAACGAAGGTTATCTCAGAATTTTATGCTTTTACTTGGGGGACAATGGAGCTGTAGTAAACTGGTTCCATGGGCATTTTCTCAGTGCTTGATGTGGAGTTGGCAATATCTTTACAGTTGTAGATTTTCCCCACCCCATGGGCTTTGGGTTGAAGGGCAGAGTAGTGAGAAGTCTTATGTCTCCTTTCAGGATTGGTGCAGGCATTGCAAGGTCTAAGAGTGGATGGACACTTAGGAAGGAAGGAGCCAGTTGTACTATGTTCAAGCCACACTCGACAGTGCAGATTTCCTTCCTCAACACATCTTACAGTATCTTAGCCCCATGCCGTCATCTCTGGAATGCCTACTTCTAATTCCTCATTTGCTTCCTTCAAGTTCAGATATTGTCTCCCTTGCAACACTTTCTCATGCACCCATTTGCTTCGGCTCTGAACAAATTTAATTGTACATTTCTCTGTACTTTCGTAGCAGTTATTTATTGGCCTAGAAACTGGCCTAGAAGAGGCAGTGGGACTCCAGCAGAGAAAAATCTCTATAGAATGGACCGTCTGAGAACTGGGGCCCAGGTGGGGCATTAGGGGAGGGCAGTTCAAGGTGAAGCCTTGAGCCTCTTCACAAGAGGTTCTATCTAATCTTATTCATCTTTGGAAGGCATAGCGAGTTGGTGGTTAAGAATATGGACTCTGGAGTTAGAAGCTTTGGGGGAAACTTCCTCTCCTCCACTTACTGCTTGACTTTGGAGAAGATGTTTAGCAACTCTGAGTCATAGTTTCAATATCTGTAAAATGGCTGTTTGTTACAATATGGAAGTTGCTTTCATAATTTAAAAAATTCCGCATAAAATACTTGGCATATAGTAAGCCCTCAAGTACCATGACCCCTGATGGATTATATTATTTTATATACTTAGTGCTCGGCAGTGTCTGGCTCACAGCAGGGCTGTAGTACATGTTTGTTTCCCTCAGCTCATGTCATCCTTAGACCACATAGTAAAAACATATGACTTCAAGAAGCAGCTTATATATTTCTTTCACTAAAGGATGGGAAGGACTGAGGATGGAAACTTTCTGTGGAAGACAGTGGAAAGGAAATGAAAACTGAAGCACTAAAACCTGAACTCATTTTTAACATTGCCAAGAGCATCACCAAGCTAAGAGATCAGGGAGTTACAGACCTTCAGTTCCAACTTTTGGTTGGCTTCTCATTCACTAGATGAATCTAGAATCATCTTCTGACTTTTTTTTTTTGTAGCTCTGTTTTAATACACATAAAACCGATACTCAGTGCTAACTTGTCTTCTCTAGATGTAAAGCAAGCAGGGCACAACACTCAGCCAACTTTATTATCAACCCCCTCCTGCTCTTACAGCAGGGAAACTGAGATACACGTCTGGGGACTTGATCAAGGTCACAGTCAGTGGCAGAACAAAATTAAAATTCATGTTCCCAGAGTCCTTTCCATGCCATTGCTTCACCTACTGACCCATGGTGCTCTACCAAGAAGTACTTCTGATTAAGTGAACTTTCAGGTTTCAATAACACAAAACCTTGGCAAGGACTTTAGGTAACAAGCTCATATCATATACTCCAGTTACTTTTTGGCAAGAACTGGTTGTCTCATATATACGTTGACTTAATTGCCTCATACAGGCCGACACAAGAAAATGGTGTGGTTTCAATGTGGAAACAAGAGTACAAGAGCTTAATAAAGCCTTTACTTGAAAAATAAGGAGGGCAAATGACAGACACCTTCCTTATAGACTGTACAGTCCACTGTCAGGAGCCACAACCCTTTTTGGTCACTGCTGTGGTTTCAGAGCCTAGCACAGTGCCTGCACATGATATATGTTCAATTGATATGGAATAAATGAATGAACGAATACCTCAGTGGAATTGAGGAAATTCCATTTCCTCAGTGGAAACCTCAATACTTCAGGTGTAGCTGAATAACTTCCCGTACTTTGGTGCAATATTACCCTAATACTAATATGGTGGATTTTCCTATACCCAGTGTTTTTTAAAAAAAATTGGTGTGCGTATATGTAATAGGATGTTAAAATTTTTGACCAAGTTTTCACGAGACAATAGATGTGTCACAGCAAAGTGAGGTGCTGGATCAAAATGTGGGTGCTTTAAAGCAGGAGGTTAAGAGCTGGTTTCACAGATTTGGAGCTTGACACTAGGGGGACACTGACCCACATGGAGAATGTAACAGTGTTAAGAGAGAGGACAGGAGAGAGCACTTTGAGGACTGTTTCTCAGGGAACACTGCATTGACAGCCTCCTCTTCCCCTAAGGGAAGGCAGCTGGAGACATACCTGTCCTCACACAGAGTAAGGAAGAATGTCAAGGATCACTTGGTGAGCTTGTTATCCTTCCTCTGATTTTGAGCCCAGAGTGGACAGAGTCTGATTTCAGCCCAGGAAATCAGGGAGTAGACAAGATGTGTTAGAAAGATGGTTGAGCACCTGAACAGAGTTGTCTCTGTTGCATCCAGAAAGTAACTTCTTTCTCTTGCCAGAAGTTCAAAGAGGCAAACCCCAGGGATCAGAGAGAGATTTGATGTACGAATGACCTGAAGCCATTTTATGTCTTGGAAAAGAAACTGGCCTAGAAGAGGCAATGGGACTCCAGCAGAGAAAAATCTCTATAGAATGGACTGTCTGAGAACTGGGGCCCAGGTGGGGCATTAGGGGAGGGCAGTTCAAGGTGAAGCATAAACTAGAGATAGAGTTGGAGGGGACCGGTAGGGGACTTGCCAAATTTAGCTACTATAACCTCCATGAGAGAAGGAGTGAGCTTAGACATCTTCCAGACACAGGTAGCATAAAGTCAGATTATAGCAATACCAATTCATGAAAGAAACTTCTCTGCCACCTTTCTGCTTTCTAACTCACTATGTGGCAACCCAGGAGGGGTTAGAAACCATAGCCAATGAGCAGGGTAGGAGGAGTAGAAGAGCGATTCTGGACAAAGAAGAAGAGTGTCCTGCCCTCTAGGTGGCAGGCAGCTCTCCTGAAACTGGCCCAGCTGGTGGACGGGAGAGAATTTAACTCTAAATCAAGTTCAGAATTTTGCTAATTACCAGCGATGAGCATCTGACTCTTGATTTGAGACTGTTTTGAACCTAAGGTGAATTTAAAAGCATCTATTTCTAAATAGTAAACACAAAAGTAAAGGGATGTTTTGAAGAGGGAATTTAATGGCGGGGGAAACTTTCCCCCATTACGTACATTTTAAAGAGGGAGGGGAGATCAAAAGAAAGTTACATTTGGGTTATACCTCATAAGCTGAGCATGGTAAAAATAGCAGAGAGAGTTCTCTTGATTTCATTTTGTATGTCCTTTTGTAAGCTTGGACAGAGCCTTCATATTAAAAATATACAATTTTGTTAGCACCCATGGGGACACTGCCTACATTTTAAGGGCACAGATCTGGGGAGGCGGCCATGGTTTACCAACCCTACTCCCTGGACGCCAGGTTAGTAAGGACACGTCAGTCTGGCTGGAATCAGAAGAAATGGCTTGAAAGAGAATTAGAAATCATTTGGTCTTACCCATCTAATGCCTGCATTTTCTCCATTATACACTGGGAAAAAAAAAAAAAAAAGCCAATCCACTGATGATCTTATTTTGTATTTTAGAGCTACCCTAAGCTGGATTAGTGTCTATCAGCTGGTGAAAAGCACTTCCTATAATGTAATTCGTGTATATGTTTTATTCTCTCAAGATTTCTCAAGTCCATTTCTATTCCTCCATCTTTCCCACTGGCCCATCAGATTTTAAGAGTTGACCTGGCAATGGAGATACTATTATCTTGGTAGAAGTAAGAAGAAAGCGAGAAGGGACCACTAATGTCTGATACACTGTTGGTCATGGAAACAAAGGGGGATCAAGGGAGTGGAGGTGATGTTTATTGAGCAGCTACCCAATGCTGTGTGCCATGCAAGTGCTTTCACATGACTGATCTGACTTTCTGTGAGCAATAGTTCCATTAAAGTAGATGTTATTGGGGCTTCTCTGGTGGCGCAGTGGTTGAGAGTCCGCCTGCCGATGCAGGGGACACGGGTTTGTGCCCCGGTCTGGGAAGATCCCACATGCCGTGGAGCGGCTGGGCCTGTGAGCCATGGCTGCTGAGCCTGCGTGTCCGGAGCTTGTGCTCCGCAACGGGAGAGGCCACAGCAGTAACAGGCCCGCGTACCGCAGGAAAAAAAAAAAAAAAGTAGATATTATTGTACATACTTTAGGTAGAAAATGAGAGAAGTGACTTGCTTAGCATCATGAATTCAGGGCAGTCATATCCAAAATCCCTGCTCTTTCTGCAATCTTATACAGCTTCCGTTGAAACTACATTTTAAAATACATTTTTGAACTTTGCTTGTGACTTCTCTCATTCTTTTTAATCTCCAGACTCTAATCCCATATCAAAGCTGGTAGTATTTTTAAATAATGAAGTTGTTTTGGATTTCCATTACTACATTTTTATGAGACTACATTAACTTCTGTTCTTAGAATTGAATTTCAGGAGAGCAAATGTCACTCGCTCTTTCTCAACATTATACACCTGTCCATTATAGTACACAACCGTTGATTCCAATCAACTTTTTTTTTTAACTCATTCCACATTTCCAATATTTTTATATTTCTATTACCCTTCACAAATATTCTCAGAAGTATGTTCCAATCTGATGATATTATGATAACTTTCCCCTAGGGGTTTATTAGCTTCCATGTTGCAGTATTCATTTCACCTATTTTCATTTCCTTGGACTGAGTCCAGAATAGCCCCTGGTCCTGTTGATTGCTTCACAAGCTATGTGAGGGAACATTTTTGCAATGCACTCAGAGACAAGCTTCCATCTGATACCACTCCTGTGATCTATCAGTCATTGTCAGGGGATTGAAATTACATCACATTGACTACTTTTATTTCTCTAAAGCCTCCCCATTTTTTTCCTGCTCATTTCCTAGTTTTCAGTTATAGGAAAACCTATCTCCTCACATTAATAACTGTTTTTATGAATTCGACTCTTGTTTAGAAAAGTGACCTTTCTATGTGGCATGACATTTTTTTTTTTTAACCAACTGGACCAGGAATCCCAACTTGAGCCCGTATAGCGTTTACCAAGTTTTGACATGACTCTGAAGATAGAGCTGCCAAAAACTGGGCTGTTGCCCTCTAGGATCAACTAACTCTTTGGAAAGAACTCCTCCTGAGGAGGCTCAAGGGCAAACGGTAACTTTCAAGTCAGAGGAGAAAATCCTAATATGGCATTTGTGCTTGGCACGTGAAGGGTCCAGTAGGCTGGCCACAAGGACATAAACCTGAGTCCTTAGGGTTGAGGGACAGGGAAAAAGAAGACCAAGGGAAAATAAAATGTGCAATTTCTCCACTTCTAAGGGATGATAAAAACACAGGGTATAAGTAGCATTGACATCAGTGGCCGTGGTGTTGACTGCCATATGGTGAAGGAGGAGAAGCTGTACTGTCCTAGAAGTGGCAGCACTGGAGAGAGCAGTACAGTGGGGCTGACAGTGGTGGCTGTGATAACAGCAGTGTCTCAGTGTCCTTTTAGAGCTCTCAGAATTGGAGACTGGAAACACTGTCACATGTATTGGCATCAGTGATGGCAGAGCTTCTGATGGGTAGCAGTGAAGCTGGAGGTAATGCCATTATAACATTATAAGCCTTTGAGAAAGGAGGAGGACTGGACATCCTGATAGCCCAATGAGACGTTACTTGGCAATTTCCAGAACTATTTGGTAGCTTGAGCAGAGAGGGTAAAATTCCTGAAAAGCAGGTGGTGTGGAGTTGGAGAAATACTGTTTTGTAGCTTTTATGACCATTTTATTAACCCCAGGCTGATATGGCCTAAGAAACACAAGAAAGAATAAGAGTAACCTCAATGAGAAGTAACAGTATGTTCCAGGTGCTGTTTCATCCCTCACAACAATACTATGAGGCGATACTAGAGGTGATACTGTTATTGTCCCCATTTTAGAGATGATACATTTGAGATACTGAGAAATCAAGTAACTTTTCCAAGTTCATATAAGGAGTAAGTGCTGATCTGCAATACAACTTAGGAAGTCTAGCTCCAAAGCTATACTTTTAGCGATCTTAAGACACTGTGGGACCTCGTTACTTTAGTCTCAAGATGTAAATACAATTTTAATATGATTTTTGAAGATTTTTTTGAGGGCTAGTGAAATTCCTTTAAGAAAAACAATCAAGATTCAAGATCAGAAAAGGAATATTAAACTTAAAGAAGAAATATTGCATTTAATAACTAATATACTTTTATTATAAAATAAGATTCTTTCTCCTCCTATTTATCTTAGCCTCCCAATTATCTTGCATTTTTTTCTTACATTTCTTTTAGATTTTTCTTTCTCTTACTGTTGCCACTGCCCTACACAAGACCCTCATCACATCATGCCTGGACAATTACAATGATGCCCCCAAAAGATGCCCTGACTCTTCTCTCACTTCTCCAGTTTACTTAATACTGCATTAGATAAATGTTACTAAAACAGCAACCACTTGTAACCTGTTCAGAAATATTTGTTGGCTCTGAGTAGCTAGAAAATAAATCCTATACTTTTTAGCCTGGGGTACATACATCTTCCCCATATGTTTCCTTAGCTCAAAATACTGCCCCACCCCCCACAAGTGGTCCCAAACATATCCTTGGTATTTTCATCTGCTGGAATTACAGCAAAGTACACTCATACTGCAAGACGTGTTCAAAGCTTACACCTTTTGTAAAATTCCACTCAATTAGAGCCTCCTGGCACTTACCATATCTCTGTGTGAATTGCTATAAAAAGGCCTCTCCTCTCTGCTCCGAAGCAGGCTGCAGGAGGGCAGAGGGCTTGGTGAGCAGAGCTGGGTTGGATTTCAGCTGCCCCGCCCCCAATCCACCTGGGCTTTTCATGCAGAACATAAATGTTCTTCCATGAATGGTGGCCCTGTCTACCGTCTCCTCCCCAGCCCCCCAGAAAGGGCTCACCCTGTCCCCAATTCCTAAAGCAGTGATTGCCTCTACAATTCATTAGGCAATTAATCATGTATTATTTGGTGACATCTCTTCAACTGTGGTTTTAAAAATTCTTTTATCAATATTTTAATGTTTAATGTGTTACTGTCTTAACTCCTCAGAATATTCCGTCTTGAGGGCAGGATTAATATAGTATATTTCTTTGTGGTTCTCAGAATATACAACACAGTGTCTTATATTGTAGGAACTCAAACATGATGTTTGTTGATTTTACTTGAATTGTTTTTATGCAAATACACATAGCTAATTACAAATGAAGCATGAATTTGTTGGGATTAATGATCAACAATTGGCTGTCCATCCTTAGCTGAAAAAGATAATGTTTCCACCAACACACATACACACACACACACACACACACACACACACACGCACACACCCCACAGTTGTACTGTGATTATAATTCACCTTTATTTTTATTATTTATCTTTTACATTTTGGTATATTGAATTACCAACTGCAAGTAGAGAGAATTATTCTTGTTCTTTGGTTTACATTGAATGCCATATGGCTGTTCATTATAGTTAGGCTTTTCAACATAATTATTTTGCCAACAACTATTTATAAAGTCAAAGTACTTCAGGGGAAACAAAGATGAAAACATTTCAGCCTCTTCCATCAATGAGATTTAATTCTGAGTGGAAGAAAACATTCATTAACAAATACAATGTTAGTAAAACAGATGCAAGTTCCATAAAAGCAGTACAGGAATGTGAATTAGGTGTTTGGAGAAGCCAAGAAGCTCTAGCATTTGCCTTTGGACTGGAGCTTGCAGTAGGGCAAACAGGTTAATGCAGTCCTATTGGTTTGAAAGGAGCACTCCAGGCAGAGGCAAGGTGTGGAAAAAGGAAAGTTGAAGAAGTGTCCTCGGAATCACAAAATTTTTTGTTTGGTGTAAAGTATCCTTGTGTACCACCTTCACAATGCCACATCTATGGCTCCCAATCCCTACATACCTAATTTATGAGGTCTGCCTGAAGTGGATTATCACGGAATTACCAGTTTCAATCCTCAGCAATGATACCTGTAAAATCAGAGGCATTATGTGCTAGTTATATATTTTCTAATACTCATTATGCTTTAGAAGGAAAACCTCCAGATGGAAAGAGATGGCTATAACATTGACGCTTAAGTTTCCCTTAAGAAACTCCCTTTCAATTTTTCTCACTTGAACCAAATTTTTCATCACCTAAGCCAGACTTGGGAGTATTCTGCAATACTATTGAGAAAAACAAAACAATCTTGTAGTTTTCACTCACCTTAGCACAGCTAAAGGGGACTGGAATTTTTCTAAAGGAATGTTATTTCAAAAGGGTGTGAGTGGTATTTCTGCCTCTGGTTATAACAGACTACGTTGTAATAAAATAGCCCTCCTCCAGGTACAAGTAGAAAGGCTGGAAGGAGCTTTAAAAATCTCTGATTGGAGGGAATAATCCCCGATTGGAGGGTTAGAGTTATTGTTAGGGCTAGGGTTAGCTACCAAGGTTGTCATTACTTGAGGGACCACTAACTCAGGCAGAAGGAAGTACCTCAAGGTTATCCCAATATTTTGTGCTAATACGTTTCCTCTCAGTGCATGTGCCAATCCATAGGTGGGGTGGGCTTGAGAGCTGAGAAACTGAGCAGAATTTCTGGCAGTTTTACAACTCTGAGGAGATGAAAATTAGAGTTCAGGGCTATGAGGGCAGCCAGAACTTAAGCAAAGTCCTGAAGAGAAGTGACATTTCCTAATTTATGAGCATCAACTAAGAAGTTGAAAAGCCAAGAAGAAACCTTCAGCTAAGAGGATGGGAAGCCAAGTAGACTTTCAGCAGTCTTGTGGTCCTGGGGAAACAAAATTAAAATTCAGGGCTCACCAAGAAAGCAGGACCTAGGAAACATGCTAGCTTTTCAGTTGAGACCCCTTAAGTCTACACTCTGTCAGTAGAGGTAAAAAAATTTAGCTTTCACAAAAATAGAATTTCAGCTTCAATTCAGTTCCATCTGAACTTGGATTAGTGTAAACTACCCCTAGTGTCACTGCTTACCAGAAGCAAAAGTAAATCATTTGTTCAGGAGATGACATCATTCAGAGTTTCAAACTATCATGCACAATGTCTGGTATTCCACAACAAGAACGACAAATTGCCAAGAAGGAAAATACCAGGAAAAAACACCAAGTTGCAGAAAACCAAGAGGAAACAATAAGCAAAATAGAAAGACTGACAGGTGATTCAGATAATGAGAATTCAGGACATGGGCTTTAAAATAACTGTGATTATAATACTGTGCCAGTTAACTGAAAAGAAAAAAAAAGGTAGAGTTGCTATATTAATATCAGACAAAGTGGACTTTAGGATAAATGTACTAGGGAGACTTCACGATGAGAGGATCCATTCACCAGGAAGAAATAAGAGTTCCAATTTGTATGTGTCAGATAGCAAAGTCTCAAACTAAGTAAAGTCAATTTAACAAAATTAAAAGGAGAAATTGACACTTCTATAATCATAGTGATAGATTCAAACACATTTCTTTTAATAACTGAGAGAGCAAGCATGAAGAAAACTTAATGAAGATATAGAAAGTTTGACTAACACAATTAACACTCTTAACCTAGTTGACTTAAATAGAACACAGCTCAAAGCAACTGTAGAATATACTTTTTTTAAGTTCATGTAGAACATTTACCAAAACGGAACATATGTTGAGCCATAAAGAAAAATTCAATTAAATTGAAAAGTCTGAATATATATAGAATATATTCTATAG
This sequence comes from Grampus griseus, assembly GCF_964374135.1. Classification (NCBI taxonomy): domain Eukaryota; kingdom Metazoa; phylum Chordata; class Mammalia; order Artiodactyla; family Delphinidae; genus Grampus; species Grampus griseus. The sequence goes on from NC_139006.1 coordinate 48,094,998, forward strand.
TTAACACAAGTATCATACACTTAAAATTTGTTAAGAGTGTAGATCTAATGTTAAGTGTTCTTACTACAAAAACAAAAAAGCAAAGGACAGCAGGAAACTTTTGGAGGTAGTAGATTATATTTATAACCTTGATTGTGATGATGATTTCATGGGTGTGTACATAGATCCAAACTCACTAAATTATTTACATTAAATATGCCCGTTTTTTGTATATCAAGTATACCTCAATAAAGTTGTTTTAAAATAAGAAAATCTCCAATTGTTTAGAAATTTTAAAATTCCCTTTGATAATTCACAAGGAAATACTTAAAGTGGAAATTAGAAAACATTTTAAACTTGATAATACAAATATGATATATTAAAACTTGTGGATTGCAGCTAAAGCTGTGATGAGAGGGAAATTTTAGTCTTAAATTCATACTATAGAAAAGAGGAAAGGTTACAAAGCAATGATCTGAGCACCTATTTCAAGAAGTTATGAAAAGATTGGCAAATAAAACGTAAATAACACAGAGAAGATAAAGATGACAGACAGGAAACAAATGTACAAATCGAGAAATCAAAGAAGCAAAAGGTTGGGTATTTGAAAGACTAATAAAATTGATAAAATCCTAGCAAGATTGATCAAAAGAAAAAAAATGGAGATTAAGCTCAAACTATCAAAATAGCATTGAAGATATTACCACATTGCCTTCAGACATTAAAAATATAATAAGATATGTTAAGAAAAATTTAAAGTAATGAATTTGAATATTCAGAAAGAATGGACAAATCCTTTGAGAAACACAATTTAAAAAACCTGATGTAAGAAGAAATAGAAAAGCTAAACAGTCCTATATTTACTAAAGACATTAAATCTAAAAAAAAAAATCTTTTCATAAAGAAATGTCAGAACAAGACGACTTTGTCAGTAAATTCTTTCTTACACTTACAGAAGAAATAGGATGACTTTTACACAAAAATAGGAGAAAAACCCTCTCAATTACTTTTTACTACAACAGCAATAATTCCAGCAGATGTTTAAGAAAGCTGTATGACTTTGTGAGACAGGAATTTCTCAAAAGTCTCTTCAAGAACAAAGGATCCTCCTGGGTTTTCCTTTATATTTTTCTCTCTATAAACTTTTTTTTTTGAACTGCATTCTTTACCTGCCAGAAGCAAGAGTAAATCTTCTCTGGAAGAAGATAACACCCAGAACTTCAAAGTATCTCTATCATCAGCCAGAGTAACCTTGATACCAAAACTTGATAAAATCTTTACAAGACAGGAAAATTGCAGACCCATCTTTTTCATCATCAGAGGTGCAAAGATCCTAAAGAAATGATTGACAATTTAAATTCTGTGACACTTAAAACAATAATACATCAGTACAAATTAGTATATTCCTGGCATACAAGATTGGCTTAATGTTTTAAAATCAATTTTAGCAATAACAAAATAAAATTATATTATCATTGCAATGGATGAATAAAAAGATCTGATAAAATTCAACATCATGTATGACAAAAACTCATATCAAACCAAGAGTAAAATGAAATTTCCTTATTTTGATAAAATCTACATTAAATATCATAATTAAAAATGAAATGCTTTCCCTGCTGAGATCAGCATAAGACAACACTGCACATTATTATCATATCTATTCAACTTTCTACTAAAAGTTTTAGCCAACGTAAATGGGAAAAAAATAGTATAAATATTAAAGAAAAGAAATAAAATTGTCATTTTTTACAGGACAGTGTTAGCATTCAGAAAATATAAAATACTTTAAAAATAAAGTATTAGAATAAATAAATGAATTTATCTAGGTAATTAGTATAAGCTCAATATAAAAAAATCAGCTGTATTCCTATATACTAGAAACTACTGTTAAAAAAATGTTTTAAAGAAAAGATATTATTTACAATAGTGTTGAGTCAAATACATTTACCTAAGCCTAAGGAAAGATGTAAGAAATCTACACTGAAAATCATAAAACACAGAGAGAAATTAAAGATTTAACCATGTGAATAGAGATATTATAGTTAAGAATTACAAGAGTCAATATCACTAAATTGTCAGTTTTTTCCAAATTGGCTTATAAATTTAAAGTAATCCACTCAAAATTCCAGTAGGTTTTCATAGGGGGTGGAAATCAACAAGCTGATTCTAAAATGTATATGAAAGTGCAAAGATGTAGGAATAGTAAGAGAAAATATATCATAAAGAACAAAATTGGAATACATATGGTGCTACATATCAAGACCTAATTATGGTAGCTTCATAACGAGACAGTGTGAACTTGACATAAAGGTTGACCCTTAAACCAAGAGCACAGAATAGAATCCAGAAAAAACTCTACATTCTCTTGACAACATGTGGTCTCTTGATTTGTGACATTTGGTGACCCTGAGACTGTGGAGAAAGAATGTTATTCCTATAATAGTGCTAGGCTGACTGGGTATCACCTTGATCGCCATTTAATACCATAAATCAGTGATTCTCAGTGGGAGTGATTTTGGCCTCCCTACCCCCAAGGACATCCAGAAATGTCTGGAGACATTATTATCACGAGTGAGTGGGGGAGTGTTACTGGCATCTAGTGGGTACATATCAGGGTTGCTGCTAAACATCCTATGATGCATAGTATAGTCCCAAACAGCAAAGAATCATCTTCTTCAAAATGTCAGTAGTGTCAAGACTGAGAAACTCTGTCTCAAACAAAAATCAATGTCAGGAGGATTATAAGCTTAAATATGAAAACATATTAAAGTTTCTTGAGGGTGACAAGTAAGAAGATATTTATGACCTTGGGGTTGGTAAAGATTTCTTAAACATGACACAAAAAACCAGGAAGCAAAATATTGATAAATGAGATTACAATTTATCAAACCATATCACCAACATAGTAAAACGTTAAGCCAAAGAGGAGAAGATATTTGCAATATGTATAACCAGCAAAGTACTTCCATCGAGAATATATAAGCATTGTTCATGAATCAAGGAGAAAAGAAGAGACAACCCAGTGGAAAAAATGGGCGAAAGAATTGAACCCATACTTCATAGTAGACAGTACCCATTTGATAATACATGTATGAGAAAGTGTCCAACATCATTAGTCATTAAGGAAATTAAAATGAAAACTACTGTGAAATAACCATACATACCAGAAAGGTGAAAATTAAAAAGAGTGAGAAATGAAATGTTGATTAAACTGTGGAGCTACTGGAATTTTCATACCCTGCTGACGGGAAAGTAAATTGGGACGACCTCTTTGGAAAGCCATTGTGAGTATCTACTAAAACTGAATATGTTCATACCCATGTGACTTAATTCCATTCCAACAGAAATGCATACATATATTCACTAAAAGGTGTGTATACACGCATATACTTATATATACACATACAGGTATAGTATATATGTATCTATATATGTATGAATGCTTTAGCAGCATTATTAATACTGATTCATAACAGTTCAAAACTAGTGACAACCCACTAGTCTAGCAAAAACAAAATAAATAAATAAACTCTTGTATATTCACACAATAGAATTCCTCACAGCAGTGAAAATAAACCATTATTATATGCAATTACACGAATAAAGCTCATAAACAATGCTGAAAGAAGTCAGACACAGAGGGTACACGTATCGTATATCATTTCATGTACATAAAGTTGCGAATCAGGCAAAACTAATATATGTCTTCTAGGTCAGGATGGAGGTACCTTTGGAGGGGAAGGTAGGGACAGGTACCAAGAAAAGGTCCATGGAGGGCTTCTGGAGTGTGGTGATATTTATTTCTCTATCTGGATGGTGTGTTCCTTGTACATAAATTCACTGAGCTACACAATTATGATTTGTACAGTCTTCTTATACCTGTATTGATAAAAATGTGTTTTTGAAAAAATGTATAAGAGTGGGTGGGGTGAGGGAAAACTGATGTAGAAATAAAATATACATTTAAAAATGCATATTAACATATGAGCTTTCAAGATAAAGATTTTGGCTCCTAAGTTTCCAGTACAAAACACTAGAGAATTATAGTGAGTTCCTCACATTTTCTTATTATAAAATAAGTTGGCCCCAACTATTAGGTGTTCCTTTCTTACCAAGTTTCCCTAGTTATTTTATTCTTTTAGTGTGTATTTGTTTTTTGCTTTTTTAAACATCTTTATTGGAGTATAATTGCTTTACAATGGTCTGTTAGTTTCTGCTTTATAACAAAGTGAATCAACTATACGTATACATATATCCCCATATCTCCTCCCTCTTGTGTCTCCCTCCTACCCTCCCTATCCCACCCCTCTAGGTGGTCACAAAGCACTGAGCTGATTTCCCTGTGCTATGCGGCTGCTTCCCACTAGCTATCTACCTTACGTTTGGTAGTGTATATATGTCCATGCCACTCTCTCACTTCGTCCCAGCTTACCCTTCCCCCTCCCCGTGTCCTCAAGTCCATTCTCTATGTCTGCGTCTTTATTCCTGTCCTGCCCCTAGGTTCTTCAGAAACTTCTTTTTTTTTTTTAGATTCCATATATATGTATTAGCATACGGTATTTGTTTTTCTCTTTCTGACTTACTTCACTCTGTATGACAGACTCTAGGTCCATCCACGTTTTTAAAATATTAGTATGGGTCTGAATTAGACAACCTTTCTTTGTCTTTTCCCTTCCTCAAATTATTCTACCCTGTCCTCAGGGGTAAGTCAGAGCTGTTGAACCAGAGTGTTGAGAGATGTCTTGTCTTGCCCAATATTTTCCTCCTGAGAGGGCCATTGGCAGAGCGGGGGACTCTGTCCTCGGAGATTACACACCTGAGTGGCAGGGGAGTGTCACATTCCCTTTTTTCAGGATTCAACTTGGCATTTATTAGTAATTTCAGGGTGCCTAACAACAGATGATTTCCAATATATACTGTTTCTGCTGAACAGTTGTATTAATTTTTTTCATCAGTGCCCATCGATGTGACCTCCACAAAGTAAATTTGCTGTTAAATATATAACCTTTTCATTGAGAATCGTTATTGTATTTGGTTCTTTCATGCAATAGTCACATTATTTCAAGATATGTTAAACACAGTGCTTCTAATTCACTAAAGAAACTAATTAGTTTAGAGAATATAATCTTTTGAAATTAACAAGGCTACTAATAATACAGTCAAGTTAAATCTCATGTACTTTCCTAAACTGTTGGATGGCAAACTTTAGGGTCATTAGGGTCTGTTTTAGTTATCTATAGGCTCAAATTGAGTTTTCAAAACTATACTATGAATTTTAAAATTATATAGTATATAACTATATATAATATACAACCATATATATATATATAAAACTTTAAAATTCTGCTTCTAAATGGGACCTTTTTGAGACACTACAGTTTATTTTTATTTAAAAAATGGATTCTTTTTTTTTCAGATCTCCTTTCCAGAGAAAAATGGAAAGGAAATCATGGGAGGAGCCTTTGTACCTTAAAATTGCCTTTTGAGAAACTCCTGTCTTGAAATGGCATACTGTTGTTTTAAACAAGTCCTGCTGGAATTATTGCTGCTGGTGCAGATGGCAGAGAAGGACTGTCCCTGAGGATGAAATGGTGCTCACATTCTGCACTGCAGATGGAGTTGTGAACGCTGTGGGGAAACAGGACAGAGTGAGGGACAGAGGTATAAACAGAAATGAATATTCAAATTTTTTATAAGGTTGCACACTGTATTTGCACTATATTTCTTGCACACTGTACTTCAATTGCAGAAGGACTCCAGAAAGATAGTATTTCATTGTATGGACTTATTACTCTGCATACACAGAAGCACTTGGAAACAAGGGAAATCAGATCACGCTCTGAGAATCAAGTTACAAAATCGGTGCACGTGGAATGAAGCGCAGGCGGTCACCTGAAATAGACTCATTCTCATATCCAAGGGAGCTTCCCAAGATGCTGCTTTACCTGTTCTCTGAGTGCATATCCCAGATCCCTCTACCCTGGCCTCCTCATTGGCTACCATGCACTTACCTCTTCCATGACTGTCTCTCATCGGACAGTGCATCTGCTAATGACTGCTAACTTCATTGGAGGTTACACCTGCCATCGTCAGCCCATCCTTAGGGGAGGATCATGGTTTTATTCTGTACCATATTGGGCACAGGCCCTGCCCCAATTTCCTATAATATAACATTTACAAATACCGTGATGTAAATTGAATGAGGTGTCGCTTAACTTTTAGGAATAAAGGAATGGGGGTAAAATATGGGGAAGAATTCACAACTTGATCCTAAGCCCAGACTCACTCCAGGTGAAGTTTAGGTGTGGTCCCCCTTTCTCTCCCAGGCTACTGCCGGGGGTGCCAGGGGTCACTCATGTCCATCCACACCCTGACTGGCCCAGTAACTGGCCAGTCTAGGCTCTAACCTACCCTGACACCCACCCCCTGACACCTCTAATACAGTCATTTCCTCTGCATTTTTTCTCTGCATTTTTAAGAAACGCTGGTTTGTGAAAGACTGGGCTTAAACAGCCCCCTTCCACACACCTCTCTTTCTAGATTTTCCTCGAAGATTGCAGTATAGCATTTTCAGTACATTTCAGTGTTCTTTTCTCAAACACGTCCACACTGCTCATGACAGTTTCCAGTCATGATTATTTTATGTTTGTTTCTTTTAATGGGCTTTCATCACTGTAATATTTTTAAATTTCTCTTCAATTTCTTTCTTATTTTTCTTCCAGCTCAGTTTTAGTTGATCTTTGTTTTAGTTTATAATCTCTTATTTGAACATTTGTAGCTTTTTTTTTTTGACTCTTCTTTTGTTTTTTAAAAGACATAATGCTATCTCTAATTTTATTTATTTATTTATTTTTGCGGTACACAGGCCTCTCACTGCTGTGGCCTCTCCCGCTACGGAGCACAGGCTCCGGACGCGCAGGCTCAGCGGCCATGGCTCACGGGCCCAGCCGCTCCGCGGCATGTGGGATCTTCGCGGACCGGGGCACGAACCCGTGTCTCCTGCATCGGCAGGCGGACTCCCAACCACTGCGCCACCAGGGAAGCCCTCTAATTTTATTTAGATTGTGGTATTTTAGGTCTTCCATTTCCTTGATTGATTTGTTTTCTGAGGTTATTCTTTGAGTGCCCTTTGCTTATATTCTGTTTCTTATTTTTTGTAGTTTCTATGCCTATGTTCCATACGGTCTTCTGTCTGATTCTTAGCTCATATTTGAATGGATTCTAATATTTGCTATAAAATATTCTAAGCAGGGCAGAGATCGAGGATGGAATAAAGGCAGGTAGGATAACTCACAACTTCTGTCCAGATTTTCTTTTACAAAAAACCGTTCGTCGAATAAGATATATCCTTCTCCTGATGGCTTGTCTCTCACTTGATTTTTTTACCTTTCATGACATTGCTTCCTCACATTTCACCTCACACTGTCTCCTGGATAGTTGTCTGGAATGTTGACAATCAAAAAGATGGGTAGGATAATTCCTCCTTCATTACAGCCTTCCTAGGGCTCCCTGACACATCTATGGGATGTGCCCTGGTCCTCCTAGAGCATATCTCCTTATTCAAACACCCACTTGATTAGTATTTGGGGATGTGATTATTCTTGATCAACTGATTAATTTAATAAAACTCAATTGACACAATATTTGGCAGGGACATTTCGTATTTTGGGCTTTGGCACTGGGACTATTTCCTTGTTTCAATGAAGATTAATTTCTTCCTTTTTATTATTTAGTAATAAATAGGTGCTTTTGATAGTTGCCTTTACTCTGGCATCTTGTCCCAGAATATATGTTTTAAAATGAGGCTTCATTGATGTTTTAGAGGAAAAACAAACAGAAGATCAACATGGAGAATGAGATACATCTCCTCAACCTGGATTATCCTCATGTCTTATAGCCGGCTGCCCTGTGCCTCGCTCCCAGCCCATCTTCCACACAGCACGTGCCATCCACTGAAAGAATTCACTCTGTCCTTCCATATCTCCGCCGGTCCCCACCTCCAAGCACTGCCCCAAACCTCTCCAGGTTCATATTTAGGATGAACAGCAAAAGAAGACATCCATTCCTTTCAGAGAGCAGTCTTGTCTAGACATGTAGGTTTGTGGTTTAGCCTGAAAGTTCAACAAGGCAAACATAAAATAACGTAATGTTGAGACATCTCCAAATTTCTAGGTTATTCATCTGCTTCCAAATTTCCATATTGCATAAAGAAGAAAAGAAGAAGGAATGACTTTCCAGGAGTGGAAGGACAAAGAAAGGACAATCAGAAGGACAGGTTTTATTAGGGCTCTCCAGGCCCTGCCCCTGGGAGGTGTCCTCTCCCTTGAATAGCCATCTGCAGCCCCTATCAGAACTAATGCTATTAAACTTCAGAATCATATGCCCACTCATTCTGATTCCATGCCAATCTTTTCATAATCTGATTTCCTATGTGCTTTGTCTATAGGGAAAATATGTGCTTGTTTAGCACTATTGATATTAAGGTTTTCTTTGGCAGTTAACCTCCTCCTTATAAATTAAAAATTCAGATTTTACAAGTAAATCTGTTAGTAGCTTTGATGCATGCTTTAGCGTCCCGAAGTTAGGTGGTCTCTAGAATAAAGATAAGGTGAAATTTTGGAGGATGCAAGGCTGATGACAGCCCCTGGACTGTGGTCAACGCACCAAGGACATGCACCTGAAGGGCGTCAGTCCTGGAGGCGAGACATGCTTCCCTGGAGAGGCTGCTTCTGCACGACAGGGGATTTTCATCTGAGCCCCCAAAGTGTACACATTGCCTACCTAGAGGAAACACCAATCTGACACATCCAAACACTGGTAAAATTAGACCCATTTAATGAATCTATTGTTACAACTCAGCCTTACAGACAACTCCAAGAAGCTTCCAAGCCCAAAATAATTTTAACCAATATACCATTTCAAAGAGGTCAAAGCTTTGAAAAATTACATCACAGTTCACCAAGTAGAAATAAGTTCTCATCCTGGGAAGGTTAAGTAAGTGTTTATGTATAAGATTAGTTTCACTGCTTTAGATGAGTGTCAAATATAAGCTATCCTAGGATATTTTAAATTTTGGCAGAACTTGAAATAATTTCCTAGCTTTTATAAAAATAATTTTTTTACCCTCACTAAAATAAGAAGGAAACCCATATAATGAGCATTTTCTATGTGCAAGGGAGTAAGATCAGTGATTAATATACCTTACCTCATTTAGTTTGTACAACTCCCTGATTAGTTAAGATATTGTACCATTTTACAGATGGGGAAATCGAGGCATTAAAAATTTGTGACTTAGCGAAAGTCATACAAGTAATATGTTATAGAGCCAGAATTATAATAACCTAGGTCTGTGCCCCCATTGGAGAAGAAGTAAATGATAATTATTACTATGCTAACGTTTTCTAGCCAGAGACCACCAGGAACACACGTGTAGTTGAAGTTTGGGTTTATCACTCCTTGCATGAAAGGAGAACACATGCCATGGGGAACCGTAGGGGGTCTTAGTAAGGGGATTAGAAAGAGCCTATTAGAGGACTTGGGCTTTGGTTGGATGATTTGGGAAGGGGTCCAAGGAGGCTGGAGTTCACTCTGGACAGGATAGAAAGCAGGAGTCATTCTATCATGACAGGAAGGGTACCCTGGGTCAGGATAGAGCCGTAATGGTTGGTAAAGAAGGAACAGTCATTCACGTTAGCCTATACAGGGGGATGTTTGGTATTTCATGGGTGGCACGGAGACCTTGCTTTCATCTGTATTCATTCAAAATTATGAAGTGGTCTTGTTTTATCTAAGTGACCTTGTCTGATGATGGTTCTGTGAGATAATCTATGTTTAACAGAAGAATATATAAACACATGGCCTGGCTGTGAGCACCAAGCCAGCTTCAAACAATGCTGAGTCCTTGCTGTAAGTGTCAGACCAGTTCCTGGATGTCAGGGCTGCTTCCTGATTTCTCTTCTAAGACCATGATATGATAGCAGAGTGGTAACTGTAGCTGAGCTGTGAAATTATGAGGCCAAGAATTCTCTGGCTGTTGGCTAAAAGGGTCTTGAGGCTTTGGGTGCTTCTAAATGGGAAGTTGAGGCACAGGCAATGCAGTTGTGATAAGGCTGCTCACAGGACGTGGTTTCTGAGAAAGATATGAGGAGAGAGAGAAGAGGAGAAAGACAGAGAGAGAGGAGAGAGATCACATTCAAGATGGAAACTGCAATCTGTCAAAAGCCCATCTCATCCCATTTGCCATATTCTGTTCATTAGAAATGTGTCACTAAGTTCAACCCACACATCAAAGGGAAGGGAATTAACCTTCAACTCCTGAAAGAAGGAGTATCAAAGAACTTGTGAACATATATTTTTTTAATCCCCCAAAGTACATTTATTGTTTTAGTCATTATTATCCCATGAAATTTTCTACTATGTTCTATTAAGACATATTTCATGTTCTTTATATTATCATTAAGACAAATTGCATATTACACATTTTAACTTAATGAAGTTTACTTAAGTGCACTTAATGAGAGAGACAGAGAGAGAGACAGACAGACAGAAATAATACCTATTTAAATAGTGCAGGGGAAAGAAAATACAATGCATGTTGCTTAATTGGATTCAAGTTCAAAGTAACTAACTATAGAAGGTATTTTGAGTATACTAAAGGAAATTTGAATACGGACTGGATGTTAGATGATATTAAGAAGTTATAAATTCTGCTGGTGTGATAATAAAATTGGGCCATTAAAGAAAATTCCCTTTTGAAGGAGATACTGAAGTTTTTTGGGTAACATACAGTATCTGTAATTTATTTTGCATTTTCAATCCCCCTCTCAGAAAAGGTAAAGCAAATATACCAAGATTAATGTCTTTCACAACTTAGTAAATGTTGCATGGATGTTCAGTATACTATTCTTTCTACTCTTCTGTGTTTCAATTTTTTAAAATAATAACAAGTAAAAATAAAACCAAAAATCCCCCCAACACACCAGTGCAGATGAGCCTGTCTCCACTCAGACCACAGGCAGGGAGTGAGGAAAAGGAGAGTATGGGCTTTGCTTTCGGTTGTCTTCTTCCTTGTTGAGAGAAACGCTATTACAAAAGAATATTTTACGTGGAAATGCTATTATAATATCCTACTATACATTTGCATATACAAAATTATTTGTATTATACATTATGGGCTACTTTAGGGATTTTGGAAAACTACTTTGACCTCATCTGAGTTTTGCCTGTTATGATGCTATTAGAACTGAGCCTGAAGTGACTGACCTCATAGGGGTGTTGCCACCCAAAGCTCGTGTCGCTTTTGTCTGTACATTCCAGGCAATGACCACCCAGGATGCCCTCTGCTTCTCGGCTCACGTGATCCAGTCTGGTGCAGTGGGTCCAAGTTGGGACAGTGTCAAAGTAATAGCTTGAGCTTCACAATGTTTGTAGCTTAAATCTCCCACGTTGGAGATTTATCATTGAGTCCTTCCAGCTATGGGAATAGATTTGCCAGGTATCAGCGTTTGACACTGACAGTGTGGGTTGTGGAGGATGAGTATATTGGAAGAGTCGAGGCTGCTGGAGAAAAGTGTGACAGGGCTGGGAGGAGCCGCAGGGAGGAGACGGCCTGGAAAGGAGTGGAGAAGGAAAGCCGATTGCACTTGAGGATGGAGCCAGAGACCATTGTGAATCTAGGGTCAGAAAAATCTGTTGTCTAGACGAAGAATTAAATGGACCAAAGACAATGGTTGCCCGAACTCCAGGTTTCACTCATAAAATGATCTGAGGTAGGTCTGCAGTTACTGAGTGTAGGAAACCTTGTGTCTAATGGATCCTTTTGAACATTTACCTGTAATGATGGAATTAAAACATGATCTATGCAGCACTCCTGCTGAAATGCTTCGAGTGTGCAGTGAACGGGGGGGGGGGGGAGGGGGGGGCGGGGGGAATCAGATCCCACGCCCCCTCCCGCCAAGGCGACATTCAAATCTGTCATAACCACCGTCTGAATTCCATCGTGGAGGGAACCCGTTCCATCTGTTTGTCACGATGGCCCATTTGTAGCCAAGTGGATTTAAGCCCTTTAAAAATGATTTCCTCTCAAAAGCCCTTTCTTTGTGTGTGCGATTTCCCAACAAGTCTCAGATGGAAGTTCACCTCACCGGCGTTGCCACTTAGCAACTAACCCTCTGTTTAAATTATGCTTCAAAATGCTGCACATGACAAAGCTGATTCTCATTCATTTTCCAAACGCCATGATATTCACCAGAATCTTGCAGTGGCCTTGCCCCCTCTGCAGTGCTTGCCTTGGATTTTTATCAGTGTCTGTCAGAGACCCAGGGTTCAAACTACTGGAGATCCAGATGACATCTGGCTACCCAGCTCCCCGGAATACTGGCTGCAGTGCTTATCAGTGCATTATTCATCAAAACTGATGATGCAAAGTACAGCATGCTGTCTGCAGTTCAGTGTATGAGTAGAAAGGGGTTGGCAGAAACGCCTGGTGTTCTGTGAGCAGCATGTAATCAATAGTCTGGGTGCTTATTCACTTCGTGTTGATGACTATTCCCTCTGGTACATTGCTGTATATTTTTGGGTTCACTGTACTACCAGCTGTGCAATTTTTCTTCCTCCTCTGTTCCTCCTATCAGCCCTGATACAGCACAACCTATTTGTATGATGGGTGTCAAATCAAATAATCTAATGACCAAAAACAGGGCAGCGGGCATGGGTGAAAAGAGACCAATCTGCTAATATCCACGTGTACTCGGTAATAAAATCAAATGAGCTGCACTTAAATTCAGACTTTCTGCTACTTGACTCAGATGAAACAATACCAGTCCTCCCCTGTCTCCATCTCAAATGACAAACAAACCATTGGCATCCCCCTTCCATTTTATCTTCTGTTTGTGTGTGCTACAGTTTGTAAATCCTATTCCCTATGAGTAGAGGAACTTAGTTCCCTCTGTTAATGACAAATGCTCAACACTGTCAAGGGACTGCAGAATCTGAGAGGTCACACCTCAGCCCCCTCCTTCTCTGTTGATGTTATTAGGAATTGTACAGAGTGTGCTCAGATCAATACTGCAATCCATCCAGTTACATCTGAGATGAAGAAATTAATTTTCACTTGCAAGTTAAGGAGCAGTTATCCATCTTGTACAGTTTTAAAAATGTGATTATTTATTATTATTAAGAGAAAAGGTATCTGTCTTTTTTAAGATGTAGAAAAAAATAGATATCCAAGTGGAAAAAGCTAGTTTTAAATGTTCAAATCAGCCCCAAATTTTAGTCAACCTCTCAGCAATCCCCACAGAAGTTCTTTAAGATTTAATATTCTCTGTGAGTCCATGTTCTTAAGAGCTCCTGTCTCAGGCAGCAGTGAAGCCTATGGTCTGGTAGGTGATTTGAAGACTGGACGGCCGTGGCCAGCGTGCACCATGGTGTTGGCCCATGTCCGGGGTTTGATAGCTGTGTCCATCATTTTTGTCAGGATGGGTGATCACTGTGGGCCAAAACCATGGTCACTAAGATGTTAACTGGTCTCCTGAATCTTCACACATTTTCATCAATAAGAAAAAAAAAAAGAATTCTTTATTTTTAGGATGAGTGAGTCTGGTTAGACCGATTCATAGTCGTCAGTGGTATTATGTGGATGCAGTTAAGACCTCAAGTGGGAATTCCAAATTCTGGGACTTGCTTTACATGTAGCCCCATAGCCACGCTGCACACATATGACATCCACCTCTTGACAAAGCGAATCTCTCTGGTTCCTGGATCCTGCCCTGAAATGCAGCTTAAAACGGGCAAATGCGCAGACAATAGAGCATCACGTGGCACAGCTGTGGGCAGGGTTGGAATAAAAGAGGCAATCGTTACAGTAGTTACTGAGGTCACAAAATTCAATTTTGGATAGTGTGATAGTTACCTCATGGGGCTATCTCAATTCAGACAGCCTGGGTTCAAATCCTGCCATTTCCTAGGGCTGAAGTCACTGGTAAAGTGAATTAACCTCTCTGTTGTTCAGTTCCATTCCATGCTAAATGTGAATAATAACATTTCCCAGGTCATAGGGTTATTGCGAGGAATAAATCGAGATAGATCACATAAAGGATTAGCAAGCACCTGGCACCTAGAAAGTGATCAATGGAAGTTAGCCTTTATTACCAATGACCAGCAAACTAGGACCTGGTAGTATTATTTCCATTCAAGTCTACTCAACTGCAACTGCATTGGTGAACATCCAACACGTGTAAGGCACTGTCCTGTGTGTTGAGGGGTAAAAATATGATGAAAATACGGCTCTAGCCTCCAGTTGCTTAGGATTGATGGGGTGGAGTTAGACACGTATACACCTGACAGCAATGAGGGTACAACCGAGGCACAGACCACATCCACAAACCATGAAGATAGGGAGGAAAGTCTCTCATTCTTATTTGAGGTGGGGAGGAGGGTGGTCCAGGTGATCACTGGGGCTGGTCCTGGAAGTACAAGTAAGAATTTAAGGAGGAACTGGGAGTGTGAGGGGATATTCTGATGCAATATCATAAACGGGGAAATGGAAAGTTGTGGGGATTGTAGCGAATGGTCTTATTTAACTAGGAGCATGCATGACATGAAGAGAAAAGCAGGAACTCTGGAGTCGTTGGCTCAACCTGTGTTTGGCTCTGCCTTTATTCTTTGGCTGTGTGACGTGGAACCTCACCATATGTGAAACATATAAACCCTGTGTGGATGTACACCGATGATGGATAATAATCATATGTACCCCATAGTATCGTTGTAGGGATTTACGGGAATAAGATATGTAAAGCACTGGGTTTGTGAAAGCCAACAGTAAATATTTCCTTTGGGGACAGAGAGTGGGAGGTTCTTCACCATTGTTTAGTATGGCTCAGTTGGCAGCTGGAGCTCCCCAGTGTTTTGAGGCTTAGGGAAAGATGACTCAAGCCCCAAATCCACTTTCTGTTGTGTCTGTGCATCGCTAGGTCACTCCTGGCTTTGAGCCCTCTGAGTTTCCTCTAACGATCTCTCATGCTCTTGCTTCTCTTCCAGAAGCAGCCCTTGTCCCTCAGAACAGCTGGATGGATTGGCCCAGGCAGAAGGAAAAGCAGATGCAAAGACCCTAAGGTAAGTGTGAGCTTGACTTACTCAAAGAAGAGCAAGGAAGTCCAAGGGCTAGAACAGAGTAGGAAAAAGCGACAGTGACAGGAGATGCAGTCAGAGTAGTAGTCAGGGCACAGATAATGGAAAGCACCATAGGCCATGGCGAGGACTTCAGATTTTATCCAGAATGAAAAGACAAGTCTTTGAAGAGTTTTGGTAAAGGGAGTGAGATGATATATCTTATGCTTAAAAGGACCACTCTGGCAGCAAGAAAGGAAAATAGATTGAAGAGGCAAAAGAAGCAGGGAGACCACTCAGGAGACTCTTGAAATAACCCAGGTGAGAGCTGATGGTGGTTTGGGCTAGGGTTGTAATGGTGGACATGGTTAGAAATGCTCTAGGGAGAGGTGAGATGATTCATTCATGGATAGAATACAAAGGTGAGGAAGAAGAGTCAAGGGCAAGTCCACAATTTTTGACCAGAGCAACTAGAGGGTAGAGGTACTGTTTACCAAGTGGGAAAGGACTGAAGGAGGAACAGGTTTGGGGGAGGGGAAATCAAGAGTTCTGCTTTGGACATGTTAAGTCTGAGATGTCTTTTCCTATTAATCACCCATCAAATGGAGATGTCGAGCAAATACTGGAATACATGATTTTAGAATCTGGGGCGAGGTTAGGGCTCAAGATTAAATTTGGAAATGCATTATCCTCTGCTGTTAGATGAAAACATTACATTTATATCTCAAAATTATGGAAATAACATGGATTTAAATTCGGACAAAGAGGAAAAAAATTTCTTCTGAGTCAGTTTGCCTTCAACACCATCAAGTACCCTGCGGGGCCTAGCGGACAGGGCCCAGGGAGCCAGGCCAGCTCCATGTATTGGCCTGTGTGAGGTCCTGAGGACCCTGACGGCCGACATCAATGAAGGTCATGCACACAAACCCAGCCGGGGAAGAAGGAACAGAAATCAAACTGCTCCAGAATACATCCAGAGCAAACAAGCAAAACTCACCTTCCTTTATTTTCTGTTTTATATCACTGAGCAATTTGATTAAAACAAATCATCAGGACAAAGCTTTTCTGTGGGGAGACAAAAATCAATGAGAAGAATCAAGGTTGAGTAAATGTCCTATGGATATGCAGGGGAGAGAATGCATTTTCCAGAATAAGAAGGGAACGTGTCAGAATTAGTTGTTCCTAAACACAAAGTTACTTTTACTTTCATTTAGTGCTTTCAATGGGTTTGAGGGAGTGGGTCGCATCTGTGGAGAAACAGTCCATGACCTGAGAAGGTTTCAAAAGTGTTTATGATATGTTTTTTGACTTGATAAGATGTGGAAACTTTTCACAAAGGAATTTCTTTATGAAAGTAATTGGGTAAGTCATTGGGAAAGAGTACACATCCAAATTAAAGTTGGCAGCAGCAATGCAGTGACCTGATAGGCTGTCATCAATTTCAGCCCATGCAATCACACTGGAAAGGAATCGATGCCTGTAAGTGAAAGCCATCCTGGTGCACCACTCAGCCATCCCTTCAAGGGAAGACCTGCTACAAGGAGCGTGAGTAGCCAACAGCCTCTGAGTGTAGGTGACCTTGGGATCTGCCTCGGCTTTTAAGCCAGTGCCGAGCACTTGCATGGCAGCCCTCAGCAGACCATTGAGCAAAACAGTGGTGAAGGGCTTGCGATCTCTGGAGAGCGGTATCTCTCCCACTGCTTTCTGGGAGCTTATTGTCCTGCAGCCCCTTGTTGGCTGACCGAGGCTTCCTCAGAGCTGCCCCACAGGCTGAGGTTCTCCCTACCTGACTCTCCTTCCTTCCCTTGTACTTCCACAGGCATCAGACCTACATCAGAGTCTGAAAGTTTTCTCTAACTGTTCTTGTTCCTTCTCCCCTTTATCTGTAACAGGCATTATCCCCAATTAATACCTTGCATTTCTAGCTCTGTCTGAGGATCTGCTGCTGGAAAGACTCAACTGACACCATGTCACCCTTTATTTTGTTGTATCAGGAACTTGCGGAGAATATAGGGGAAAACAATTTTTAAAAACCTACTTTTATTATTTTTTATTTACTCATATATTCCCCATTTACACCAATTTCTGCTTTATATAAAGGTGTGACATACTCTGCGATATTCCTTGCCTCCAATCCCTGATTAACAGGTTTCTGCTCTGGTTGGATCCTATGTACTCTTTCTAAGAGAGAATCTAGCATGTTTTGAAAGAATGCTAACATTTTGGAAGAATTGACACTAACAAATATGTACATTATTCAAAAGGTAAAATCTCCTCTGACAGTTAAAAACTCGTAAACTGGTATCAACTATTTTCCAATTTTCCTTGCAGTTGGCTGACACAGAATTGTTCTATCAAATATAAATTGTCTCTAATTATAACAGATTTAGGGAAGAATGACTGTGATGGAAAACCTGAAAACAATTGGGACCAAGTTGAGATGGGCTGAATCAAACTGAAAGCTTCCTCAAATGAGCATCCTAGTATGCTTTTAGCAAAGTGTTCATTTTCAGTACATCCTTCTCATCTGTAACTCCTCAGTGCCATGTGTGGTTTCTGTATGAGAAAGTCTGTGAAATCAATCATCTATCTTTCTTTCTTATTTTACTGCTAAACAGAGCCCTGACATGGGTTTTGGATCATGAGTCCATGACCACGTGGACCTTGGCCAATTCACCCAAGCTTTTAGGCTCTCCCTTCCACGTGTATGGAAGGAAGGGGTTGAACCAGAAATTCACTATGATCACTTTCAGCTCCTAATGTCTATCATTTTATGGAACGAAAAAAGAATAAAATATGCCTAAAGTCATCTTCCTGTGCTACTTCTCCTTCTCTCAAAAACAAAACACTAAAACATATTCAGTTTTTCAAAGACATTTTTGCTTTATTCAAACCCCTTCCCCCGCTTTGCAGGATGATCTTGACGAATTTCAGAGGAATTGAGAAGACCAATTTCCAGATCATCTGGAGTAATTAATTCCAGTGGCTGGAGTTAATTATGATGAGGCAATTCATAAAGTATACAGTAGAAAAAAAAGCAGCAATTGATGAGACTTCATCTGCACTGGGATTCGTTTTTTCAAAGGCATTCTTCTGGCAACACATTTCAAAGTTAAACATGTGTGCTTCAATGGTGGGAAAACAGTTTATGAGTTTATCATTAGGTATGGGTATGAATTATGTGCAAACGGCCTTATGTATATTTTTGCAGATATGATACAGGCCTAATTGGTGTATTACATGGGGGAATTAATGACTATAGCAGAGACTTCAACTCCATCATGTTTTTTATGTGGAAACTATGGTTATTTACAAAAAAAAAATCCATTAGTAAAAATGGCATGATATTGTGAAATAATATTAACATCAATATGAAAAATTAACAGGAACATATTCAGTATAAAAATGACAATTTGGGAAGCACTCTCAAATCTGTATTATAAAAATAAAGAATTCGTAATAATGCAATAACAGAATGTATTTCTGTTTTATGATTCAGATAGTAAAGCACTTAGGTTCCACTTTCATGGTTTATGCTGTTATCAGAATCCCCTGATATAATTAGATGGCCTTATTTTGGCCTTATTACTTATATTTTCTTATTGCATAGCAAAAATCCCACTGGTGAGAAAAATCCTCAATATCTTAAATCTAAGAGCTATGTTGCTGAAATAAGCGTGAGAGCCTGAAATCAAGTTCATTCACAAAAATGGAGCCAGGATTTTTGTAAGCTGATTAATAAAGATAATACCACTCCTGAACATTTTCAAACTTTTTATTAGTTTAAAAATTGATTTTACTTTCATAATCTCTCTCATTTTATTCTCCTAATGCCCCTGTGAGGTAGATGCTATTGTTCCCATTTCGTAGATGGAAAAGTTTATGGTTGTATGAAATGGCAGAGCAGAGACTCGAACATTTATCATGCTACTCAACAACTCCATTCTACTCACAACCCTGGAAATTACAAGCAAAACCATCTAGCTAAGAAACAGCACGTGTATACGGTGTGCTTTGTAATATTGTGTTTAAAAGCTGATTATTAAAATCTATTCCTGACCCTTTCTCAGAAATGCCAATACTTCACTTTTTACCTGAAGGCTGGGTACCTGAGTTTTAAGGCAGGTTTTGTTGTTAACCGGCTTTGAATCCTTAGCCAAACAGCTTGCCCTCTCTGAAAAGAGGGGACTGAAGTCTTCTAGATCTAAAACACTTGATTCAAATTTTGTTAAACGAAAATAAATGTACTCCTGATTAACTGACCATGTCATTGTCACTTATGTCACCATATTGTAGTGGTTATAGGTTGCAATCAATGGCTCAGAAAGATTGCTTCTATAAGAACAGGCTCAAATAAGCTTGCATAAGACATTTCCTTTGAAAATTATTATATCTGAAAAGTTTTTTCTCTAAAATATCTTATGTGAATAAGGCAAAACTTAACCTACTTTGTTAAAAAAAAGAAAGAAACAGAAGAAAAATTCACAAATGGAGATAGCTTAACAGTGTCTTAACAATTTTCTATTCTTTACTGATTTAGGTACCAGACTACAGAAATGTTTTAATTATTGAGAGCAGGAAAACAATCTCACCGGTCTTTTGACATTAATATAAGCATGTTGGCTCACATATGCTGTGCTAAGTGTATAGAATGGTCTAAAAATGGGACAAATATACTTGCCACTGAGAATGTGAATGGAGCTAAAAAGTCAAAATAATTGTTAAAATGCTGGCCACACCTGATAAAAATATGAATTTGAAATGAATTTCCAACTTTATTATAAATAGAACCATTTGAATTTTGCTTAGGATTTTTGTGGCATTTCAGATAAAAAGTTGTCAGCCAAAACACTGCTATTGTAATAATGTATTTCAGTTCAAGTTACATATGCTGTTGATCCCTGAACAATGCAGGGGTTAGGGGCACTGACCACCCGGGCAATGGAAAATCCACATATAAGTTATGGTTGACCCTTGCGTCCACAGTTCCACATCTGTGGATTCAACCACCACAAACCCGTGTAGTACTGTAGTACTTACTACTGAAAAAAAATCTACATATAAGTGGACCTGCTCAGTTCAAACCCATGTTGTTCAAGGGTCAACTGTATTTCATGTCTTATACATTTACAGTAAGTTCTCCCCAACTTCCTCCCCCCCAAAAAACATGTCCCAATGATAGCTATTGTTTGTTATGGATCCAACATTATAAGTATTATTTACTTTTATCTTCTAAACAACTGTGTAAGTGAGGTGTTGTTATCTCAATTTTGCATATAAGGAAAACAAGTTCAGTAGTAAATCCAGGTATACCTGCTTCACAAGGCAAGTTGGTTTGATTAACCACAAAACTTTCTGTCCACTTTGTAGCCAATTGCTGTAGCATTCTATACACCTATGTGCTAGGAAATATGAATACTACTGTGGTGGAAATTTCTATGTGGTGGTTTTTCTGGAACATAAGAAAATTCTGGGAGTGATCACGAGTAGTCCTCAGAAATAACCATTTTCCCCCTAAGAGGAAAATTCCTTGATGCTTGGGGAAAGGCATCAGTTTTCTAAACTGATGTGCCTTTGTGTTGGGTTATGTATCTGTATCTCTGTCCATTGGCAGACTTTTTTGGGGCTTCCCCTTGCTTCCCAGCACATGATCAATTTTTCATGGGAAGAGGCATGACCTAGGACATTTGCCTATTTTATATATAGAACTATAAAGATAACGATACCCTCCAGCAAATGAGGAAACCTGTGAGCTGTAAATGCCTGTGTCTCCAATTAATTCACAGAATTCCCTCCAAGGGAGAGACTTATTTTGCATTTGAACTCCAAAACACCTTTCAAGATTGTTAAACTTAACACCAGCCTGAAAATCCCAATCATGCTGGAGATCAGTTAACTGCTTCCAGTGTTCTACTAGCTCCCCTTTAAGGTGTTTGCATTTTGGAGTAAGTAATTTGGCCATTACCACATTTGCACTGAATAAAAACACATTATTGTTTTGTATGATAGTAAGTTGACTTATAATACTCAAATGCGCTGAAAGCTTGCTCCTTGACTTTCTTATCTGAGCTAATAGTCAATATCATCCTTTCCCCTCTTTATCAGTTTCAAATCTCAGCTTGTCTTCCTCTGTACACTTGTTTTATTTGAATTCTTTTTTTCCATGACACAATTGCTTTCCTCATTCCCACGTTGGGATTTAAATGCTCTGATACTCCCCTGTTACATATTTCAAACCAACTTTCTCATATTGCATCAAAATTAATTCCTTGACTACTTGATTATCTAATTATTTGCCATTAACTTTAATAGTTTAAAATAATAGTCTCTTATGACAACAATTGATGTTCATGGTAGAAGATTTATACAATTAGATAAGGGGTGAAGAGAAAATAAGAAACACTGCAGTATCATCAACCAGAAATAACCTGTGTTATGGTATATAGTTTTTCTTTATTTCCATGGATATTTTTATTTACAAATATTACAATAATGAATCACACTGTATAAACTATTTTGTAACCTTTCCCCACAATATAACATGAATATATTTCTATCTTCCTAAATGCTATTTTTCAATCTTATTCAAAATGATTTTATAATTTCCCATTATATGGGTATACACAGTCTATTCAACCAGTTCCCTAATGTTGGGCTAGAGGTTCTATCCATGTTTTTGGTTATTATAAACAAGTACATTGATAAACAACCTTGGTAAATAAATCTTTGTTACATCTGTAATCATTTTCTTAGGGTGAATTCTTAGAGGAAGAATTACTAGGTCATAGTTTGTACACAATTTTAGGATTAAAAAAATGGATATCTTTTTCCAAAGTTACATCCAGCATAGCTGTACCAATTTATACTCCTTAAGCTTATTGATGATTCCTGTATCATTATCCCTGAATATTATCAATTTTAAAGTACATTTTCTAGGCAAAAACTCACTGATTTAATCAGCTTTTATTTGACTAGCTGAAATAATTGAACTTAAAACTTTTTCCTGGTCTATCGTTTTTTGTTTTTTAAAAATATTTATTTATTTATTTACCTTTGGCTGCGTTGGGTCTTCGTCGCTGTGCATAGGCTTTCTCTAGTTGCAGCGAGCGGGGCCAACTCTTCATTGCGGTGCACGGGCTTCTCATTGCAGTGGCTTCTCTTGTTGCGGAGCACGGGCTCTAGGTGCGCAGGCACAATAGTGGCCCACGGGCTTAGTTGCTCCGTGGCATGTGGGATCTTCCTGGACCAGGGCTTGAACCCTTGTCCCCTGCATTGGCAGGCGGATTCTTAACCACTGCACGACCATGGAAGCCTCTCCTGGTCTATCTTTAGTTGTGTATGTGTTTTACTGCCGGTTCATGTTCTTTGCTCATTTGTTTATTGGAATACGTGCTCTTTCTTAAAAATTAATTTTTAAGAACCCTCCATATATTAAAGATAGTAAAATCTAAATGTCACATATGTTAAAAATATTTTTCCAGTTAAAAGGTCTTTCAATTATTTTGTTTCAGACAGTTCAAAGGTGTGGAGTTTACCTTTTCCTTTAAAGTATTTGTTGCTTTGATATCACAGTTATCAATACATTTCAACCCTAATATTAAATGCATTTTCAACTACAACACAGTTTCTAGTATTTCTATGATTTTACTTAAAAATTTAGATTTGCACTATTTAAAAGAGTGAAGGATCTAACAACAGATTAGGAAGATACTAGAGGGAGAGGCAGAGGAATCCCCCTTACCACTCTCCACTTTCAGCCTCCCAGGCTGGTAGATCTGGTTTGATGGTGGTGGGACAATGACCTTACAGGAGGTCAGGGTTAGACTCACCTTGTAGGGTCACCTGGAAAGAAATATCAGCATCTGGAGAGGAAGTGACGAAGAAGGGAGGTGAAAGCCTGGTGAGCACAACTTTGCCTGCTCCTGTGTTTTAGTGCATGGATGCTGTCCATCAACGGCATTCCTTTAAGGATCCTCTCACATTCTCCAGATTGTGCTGAGTTCCATCCAAACTGAGTGTGAAGACCACACTTTCCAATGGTCCCACTTTGGAGGAGAGGAAGGGGCCTGACACCCAGAGGTACGAAGTGGTACGGAAAGAAAAACAAGATGTGACTGGGTCAGGGTAAATCCACCCAGGACCATCTGTTTGCAGCGTGTGTCCCCTTAAACATCTTCTCGGGCAAGAGCACAAACTGTCCTATTCAAAAAGGCTCACTTGCCTTTCCTCAGCTGCCTCTAAGCTGCTCAGTCCTTCCGGAGAAGCAAAGGCCGCTTTTGGGGTGAGGCCGTCGCTTCATCCAGCGACTAGCACCATGCCTGGCAGCCCCACCTAGCACTTGCCCGCACCATGGCCTCTGTCTTGGAGCTGGCGTGCATCTACTTGGCCCTCATCCTGCACGACGATGAGGTGACAGTCACGGAGGATAAGATAAATGCCCTCATTAAAGCAGCCGGTGTAAATGTTGAACATCTCTGGCCAGGCTTGTTTGCAAAGGCTTTGGCCAATGTCAACATCGGGATCCTCATGCGCAATGTGCGGACTGGTGGACCCGCCCCAGCAGCTGATGCTGCCCTAGCAGGGGGTCCTGCCCCCTCCATCACTGCTGCCCCAGCTGAGGAGAAGAAAGCAGAAACAAAGAAAGAAGAATCTGAAGAGTCTTATGATGGCATGTGCTTTGGTCTTTTTGAGTAAACTTCTTTAGTAACAGGGTCAATAAAAAGCTGAACTCTTTGCTGCTGTTGGTCTTACTGCTATAAATAAATAAATAAATAGGCTTTCTCAGAATTCCTAGCAGGAAATTTCTGTTTATATATTATTGGTCAGGCGTGTGTAACAGGAACACCTCTCACTACTGGAGAGGCTGGGAATGCAAGTGTTTATGTGGGCACGTTGGCACCCTTAATCCAATTAGCATTCGCTTAGTAAAGGAAGAAGGAGAGATACATGGGATGGAAAATAACAGTCTCTGTTATTAATGGGGGAGAATTTGAGAAACAATTCAAATAAAATGTGAACATTCTAAATAATAATATGCTGAGTAGAATATCAGTTATCTACTTTATTACTTCATTGGGTTATTGTGAGTATTAAATGAGAGAAGCCTCAAGAAGTCTTACCCACGATTATTATACACTTAATTTAAATGAGGTAATGCCTATAAAGTGTTGCACAGAGCAAAGACTCAAAAAATATTAGCTGTGGTTCTTTGCTGTTATGAAAACGTTTCATTCTCTGATTCTTTGCTTCTGCTTCATAAATGATATGAATACAATTCTATGCAGAGGTTTTTATTTCCTATCTACATGATGACCACAAGTTTAACCTTAAGGGGGATGGCAGTGCTTTCCAATCATGTCACATAAAACATCACTTATGAAGAATGTTTTGGGAAGCTGTAGCAGATGATAATATTTATCT
Organism: Grampus griseus; assembly: GCF_964374135.1. NCBI lineage: Eukaryota > Metazoa > Chordata > Mammalia > Artiodactyla > Delphinidae > Grampus > Grampus griseus. The sequence continues at coordinate 48,119,505 of NC_139006.1, forward strand.
GCCTTACTGTAACACTTTATTTTATAACAGGTTGATTCATGAAAGTTTGTTGGAGTCAGGATTGCTATAATGAACATCCAATGTTTGTGAGACTATTTGAGAATACTTGGTTAATATCAACTGTCTTATATTTGAAAGGCATAAAAAGAATAATGAGAAAAGCATACTTTCAAAAAACTGCTGTGACTTAGAATTATAGGATCATTGAATTTTTGAGCTGGGAGGATTTTAGAGGGGAAACTGAGGCTGGGAGTGTGTAGAGTGAATAAGTGGATTGGAGAAATTCACAAATAGGTAATATCATCTATTATATCTTGTCTCATGAAGTCATATCAAGTAGAACATAAAAACCCTTTGCTTATGCTTTATTTTTCTAGTGTAATTGGTATTATAACCATTTAGTTGTGATTTCCACTATAGCAATGAAAAATATATAGTCTTTGTTGGGTGAATTGATAAAAAATAATGACATGATATCAATAGCTAGGATATTGGGCTGATTTTATATTTGCTGTCTCATCTCTGACTTTATGAGATTCTACTCCTCACTTTTCTTTCAATTAAACTGGCAGGAGGGCATTTACTTTCTCTTATTTCTTGGACTTATTATCTAGAGATAAGAATCTGAGAGATAAGACTAAAGAATGATTTCATTGTGACTTCATTTTAGAACCAACGGCACTTTGCAAATGGCTGTGACGTTAGCAGATAATTTAACCATCCCAAACTTTGCGATCCTTACATGGGAATAAAAGTAGTACCTACCTCATCATGTTGTTGAGGCTTAAACGAGGTAATATGCTTAAAGACTTTCCAGAATACCTACATCATGTGCATTCACTATTATTATGAGGAGTAGAATTATAACTGACACCTGTCTGATACATACAAGAGATTTTGTTGAGTTGAAGAGCAATGGATTTGCCACAGAAGTCCTCATGTTCTGGGGAAGTAGCTATTTTATTACTGTCTAATCTTTCAAAAATCCTCTTGGCTTCAAGCACAATTTCTCTCTCAAATCCAGTTTTTGGTGGGGATTCTCAATATGTGGGTGTTAGTAGAACACACCCTCATGGCATTTGTAAGAGCACAACTTACAAAGGACCACTGTAGCCTGCAGATCACTGATAAAAACAGCTGGAGCTGACATCTGTGCCTTACAAACCTTTTCAAGTCATAACAAAACCGGCCTGATTTCATAGCCACAATACGAATTTCAACTCATGTATAGGAAAGATGTCTGGGAAACCTGATAATGCTGGGCACATAAGATGAAGGCCTTGTCCTTTAATTCCATGTTGGGAAGCACCGATGAAAGGACATAAAATGCGCACTTAACACTTCCCTAAGTAAGCATGGATTTCACAGTTACAGGTTGATTGTCATTTGGTGAATTTGTGAGCTTTTAATGATTCTCGCCACTTTCAAATGACAAGTAGGAGTATGTTTGAAATTGATCACTCTGATTTATAGTCATAAAGGTAACAGCATAAGTCAGAAGACCTAAGGCAGGACCCTCTTTCTAAAATGCATTTTGTCTCTGGTTCCTTTGGCCAGCCTGTAATTGCTAATGAGCTCTTCTGCCAGTTATAAGTCACAGGTCCCGTGACAGGTTTTCCTATATGATTTTCATCAAATGCTTTGGAATCCTGGGGCAGAAAGAAATTATGTAAATATAAGTTTTTATTACTATTGCGTTTTTATTACTTTTCTCCTCTGGTTTTTATTGCCTCATATAATACAGGTAAATATGGAGATCCCACGAGGAGATGGGGGTTACTGATCTCGTGCCTCTGCTCTCATGCTTTGTATTCAATCCGTGTTAATTATCCATGATTTCTTAGGCAAAGAGAGGAACGCAGACTCCATGCTGTCTGCAACTACTTCAGTCATTCCTTTACTGCCCATGACACCATGTGAGACCTGCAGATGCTAATCAATTTCTCCCTGCCCCAGCTCAAACAAAAAATGTTAACCATATGCAACTTCAACCTGTTTATCCTTAAGCAATGCAAAGCCATGCAGCACTACAGACGGGCAGTGGGGGAGAGCACAGAGCTGACACTTCACACAGGGTTGCTTTGTGAAACAGAAGAGCTCGGAATCATAAGAATTTAGGGCAGGGATAGTTGAGTTGGGCCCCTTTCTTCCAGCTTTTCTCACTGATAAAGACAAGGACTCCTCAGAAATTCTCTTCATACGAGTAGAATTGATGAACAACTACTTAAATATTAGCTCCTGGAGTTCAGATTTGGAGGTTCTTTTGGGGACTGTGGATTCTGAACGTCTAAATACTCTCCGACGTGATCTGTTAGCTACTGGTAAGAACTGAGACATTCACCAGGAGGAAGAAAAGAGGAGTTTTAATTAACGTTAGCTCATTTTGTTTAATCTGAATGATAATTTTCTGTTGGACATTATTTTATTTTTGCTTTTCAAAGCGCTCTTCATCTTGGTAGCTAATGTTTCTTAGTACTTCCTAAAAAAATCCCAGCAGATTATTAAATACAGTAAATTTAAAGGACATTGAGAAATATAACTCAGAAAGTAGAAAAAAGATTCAAAATGGTATTTGAATAAACATTACAATCTCAGTCTCCTTTTTCTTCAAAATAAGCTTATTTATTCACTTATTTAATGTTTCTCCTTCCTTGAACTGTAAAACAATATGTTCATACTAAAGAGTATTTTGGAAAATGAAAACAATGTTCTACCAATCCAACGTTATTTTTATTTCTCTTTATGGCTATACAAGTTTTGCATATTCTCTTTAAGACTTAATTCCTTTGCAAACTCCTTATCCTTAATATATTTGTAACCTGAGGGACCCAAACAGATCTGGCAAGGTAAGCTCAGGGAAGCCTTTCTAAACACCTGGAAAAAAGAATCATACAAATATTAAAGACAGTGAATTAGATCATAATTCTGCATTTTAGTGAAAAGAAATTGGACATTTTCTAATTAAATCCAGTGTGTATCTGTGATCTATTTTCAGTAATCCACATACCCTCATCCCTATAGATTATGGTATGTGAGTGCCAAACTGAATCTAAATTGAATGAACCTGTACCTCTGCCCCAGAAACAACTTTGTCAATCAGCACTATTAATTCATCTTTAGTGGCTTGAACCCTGAACACAACAGACAGATGGAAGTGAAAATACAAAGAGAAGATACAGTACTTACTTAGGAAAGAGTATCCGTATCTCAATATATACTCCTGGAATGTGGGGCTAAAAGCTCAGTCAGTCAGTCAGACTGTTCAGAACACCAGCATCTCCACTCAATAGTACTAGTACTATGACCTTGGGCAAGTTACATAACTTCTCTGAGAATCAGGTTTATAGTCTGTAAAATTAGGGTAATATTAGGATCCAATTCATTGGGCTGGTGTGAAGATTAAATGAGTCAATGGATGTAAAAATGTTCAGCACAGAGTCAGGCAAGCATATTATTACTGTTGTTATACTTAGTGTTGTCACCACTTTCCAAATAGTGTGCGGAGTATTGATCACAACTAAAGTCAAACTGGTAGTCATCAACATATAAAAAGGATTATACACAATGTTCAAATGGAGTTTAACCCAGGAATGCAAGGTTGGCTTAGCATCTGAAAATGAATCAGTGTGACACAATCATGTTAGTAGGTTATAGAACAAAAACTATATGATTATCTTAAGAGATGCAGGAAAAGCTTTTGACAAAACCCAACACCCTTTCATGATAAAAACATTCAACCAACTAGCAGTAGAAAGAAACTTCTTCAACCTGATAAAAGGCATCTAGGAAAAATCCACTGCTAATATACTTCTGGTAAAAGATAGTATGATTTCCCCTAAAATTAAAAATAAGGATGTCTGCTCTCACCACTTCAATTTAACATTGTACTAGAAGTCCTAGTCAGGGAAATTAGTGAGAATAAGAAAAAAATGGCATACAGATTTTAAAAGAAGAAATAAAACTATCTCTGTTCATAGATGGCATGATCTTATAGAGAAAATCCTGAGGAATCCACAACAAAAATATTCAAACTAATAAACGAGTTCAGCAAGGTTGCAGGAAAAAAGATCATTATATAAAAATCAATTGTTCTTCTATATATATTAGCAATGAGCAATCTGAAAATGAAATTAAGAAAACAATTCCACTTATAATGGTATCATAAATAATAAAATACTTAGGAATAAATTTAACAAAAGAAGTGCAAGATGTCTACCATGAAAATTGAAAAATATTGTTGAAAGAAATGAAAGCAAACCTCAATAAATGGAAAGATATTTTATGTTTACAAATTGGAAGACTTAGTACTGTTAAGATGGCAGTACGACCCAAACTGATCTACAGATTCGACACAATCCACATCAAAATCTCAGCTGTATTTTCTGCAGTACTTGACAAGTAGATCTTAAGATTCATATGAAAACAAAAGGGACCCAAACAATTTTGAAAATGAAGAGCAAAGTGGAGGACTCACACTTGCTAATTTCAAAATTTATTACAAAGCTACAGTAACCAAAACTGTGTGGTACTGCCATAAGTATAGACATATAGATGAATGGAATGAAATTTAGATTGAAATAAACCCTAATTATAAAAAGATTTGCATAGACATTTCTTCAAAGAAGATCTACAAGTGGCCAATAAGCACATGAAGAGATGCTCTACACCATTATTCATTAAGGAAATGCAAATAAAAACCACAATCAGATGCCACTTCACATTCACTAGAATTGTTAAAAAAAATGATAATAAGATGTGTTGGTGAGGTTGTGGAGAAACTGGAGCCCTTATACACAACTGGTATCATAAAATAGTACAGTCATTTTGGAAAACTGTCTGACATTTTCTTAACACTTTAAACCGTATGGATTGCCATTTCACTCCTTGGAAGACACCCCAGAGAAATGAAAATTTATGTCTACAAAAATACACAAATGTTCATAAAAGCATTATTTAAAATAGTCAAAAAGTTAAAACAATCCAAATGACCTTCAATTGATAGATAAACAAGATGTATTATAGCCACACAAAGGAATATTATTGGTGACAGAAAGGAATGAAATATTAATCCATGCTATAGCATGGATGAACCTTGAAAACATTATGCTTAGTGAAAGAAGCCAGACACAAAAGGCCAAATATTGTATGATTCCATTTATATGAAATGTCCAGAATAAGCAAACCCGTAAAGACAGAAAGTGATTAATGGTTGCTAGCAGCTGGGGGAAGAGAGAAAGGCAAGTGACCGTTAAGGGGTATGGAGTTTCTTTTTGAGATGATAAAAATGTTTTAAAAGTAGAGTGTGATGATGGCTACACATCTCTGAATATACTAAATACACTAAATATTTTATATACTAAACATATTGTACTAAAACTCCCTGAATTGTATACTTTAATGGGGTGAATTATATTTTATGTGAATTATATCTCAATAAAGCTGTCATAAAACAAACAACAACATCAAAAACACTGGTTATAAGTTTTCCCTTATTTTTGTCTGTGCCCTTCTATTTTATTTTTGCCAACAGTTTTATTTTTAAAATTTTTATTATTTAAGTCTGTGGAGTCCTGGGGAAATCTCCAGTGACTACTCCTTAAGAATAGTGTAACATCCTCCAGTGAATTCATTCCCAAGAGTCAACAGTTTCATTTGGCTTCTGAAATTTATCAAGGCAACTTGTCAATGTTATTGCTTATCCTGCTTAATCACAGAGCTAAGGGCAAGCTGAGGTTTGCCATATTAGTGTTTCTGATTTTTTTTTTTAAAACAATCTGTGGTCAGTCAGAGAAAAAAAACTCCAAAAGGAGATCTTTTTTTTTTTTTTTTATGGCAAGATCTTCGCATGAACACTTCAGTGCCCTAAACCTCAGTGAACATAGGCCAGGCTGACCAAAGAAGGATATAGTTTTCACGGGGGGACTCGATGTTAAATGGTATTATATAATCTGGTGGTAACTTGTCCTAGGTCCACACAAGGTTTTTCAGCCGGAAAACACAGAGCAGTCTCCTATCAGAATGCTTATTTAAATTATTCTAATATGGCTTTCAGAACTAAGGAGATGGATATTTCTGAAGCTAAGAAATTAACTAGAAGCCTCATAAGAAAAAAGTGCCTGTTGTTTTACAGAAAGAGGAGGACACTTCTTCATATAGACAAGGTAAAATATTTCCCTGATGCTATGCATTAGCTCAAATTCAGTAACTGACCAGTCATTTATACTGTAATCATTAAATTACAGAATACTTTCATTATATTCACTACCTGTAAATAAATGTTTATGAGTAGCTGCTCTGTTAGGCATTATTTTATTTGAAACCAAATCAAAACAACATATTCTCAGATTTGTTATTTGTCAGTAAGGAAGTCTTAGAAAAAAATCAGAAAATGTTTCAAATCAAAATCACAGGTATAGATCAGAGACGGTTGTGTGACCATACTATTTCCTCTCTCTCTAGGTTATTTCTAAAAAGACAATAAAGGGATAAAACAGACTTATAAGAGTAAAGATAAAAGGAGAGAAGAGAGCAGCAGAGGAGGTATCTTAATATATTAAGAAAATGTCTTTTGATGGGGTTATGAGCATGGAAAAAACTAAAACCTAAAGGTCTTGCAGTGGTGAATAGTAACGAAAAGTGAACTGATTTGCATTTTAGAACCTCTAGGGGACTTGGGACTCAGAGTTCCCATGTTAGTGCAGGGCATGGCTGAAGATGGTACCGAAAGTCAGAGGTGGTTAGAAGTATATTAACAGTGTCAGATCCCAGGAGTAACCCCCTTAGTAGAGTCAACGTCCTTCACCCTCTCATTGATCAGGTGGAAGACTGTGAGCTATTCTCTGAATAAAGGGGAAGGAGAACCTCCGGACTCAAGAATAATGTTTCCTAATCAACAATCTTGCCTAATGACGTAAAATGTCCAAACACACTTTAGTACATGAATCTTAAGTATAAACAGAAACTGAGATAAGTGTAACTCCATTTTTTATGAAAATCTAAAGGACAGAAATTTAAAAAATAAAACAACAAAAAAATAAACTTGAAATAGAGAAGATTCTGGGAAGAGAAGAAAATACACAAAATCAACCAACTAACCAATCAACCACCACCACAACCACCATCAACACCAAAAAATAGAAATAAGAAACACAGCTGCCCAATGAACATCCTCAGACATGAAAAGGAGAATAATGAAGTATCTGTAAACAAGGTGAAACATATCTAGAAGAAGAATTAAAGATAAGATCATGAAATATCTTCAAGGTAGGATAAAAAGATCAAGAATAGGAAAATAAGGGCTTCCCTCGTGGCGCAGTGGTTGGGAGTCTGCCTGCCAATGCAGTGGCCACGGGTTCGGGCCCTGGTCTGGGAGGATCCCACGTGCCGCGGAGCAACTTAAAGCCCGTGCGCCACAACTGCTGAGCCTGCGCTCTGGAGCCCACAAGCCACAACTACTGAAGCCCTCGGGCCTAGAGCCCGTGCTCCGCAACGGGACAGGCCGCCGCAGTGAGAGGCCCGTGCACCGCAGTGAAGGGCGGCCTCCACTCGCCACAATTAAGAGAAAGCCCATGCACAGCGGCAAGGACCCAACGCAACCAAGAATAAATAAATAAATTTATATATAAAAAAAAAAGAATAGGAAAATAAGAAAAAATATATAAACGATCAATCTAAAAGAAGAAGATGGTAGAGAAAGCAGAGCGGATTAATCAGGAAAAAGACAATTTCTCTGCCCTGAAGAACATGAGATTCAAGGCACTCAGCACAACGGATGGAAACAAAATCACCATATTGGGCAAAGCGATGGGAATGGCAGAGCTCCAGGGATGGAAAGACTTCAAATTCTTTGTACATTCACATAATTTTCAACCCAGAATTCTCTACCCAATCAAATCACCCATCAAGAGAATAACCAATCATTGTTGTTCCATTTCTAGTGCACCTCCTGTGTATCTTGTTAAAAAATTAATTAGTTAGTTAGTTTTAAGCAAACTACAAGAGGCTATGCTTTGGCAGAACCAAGAAGTAATTGAAGAAAAAGAAGACATAGGGCTCAGGGACAAAAATATACATTTAATGAGAATTGGGCAGGGAAATCCCAGGATGCTGTCTGTGTCATAGACCTAAAGAGCAATCAGACTCAGAATGAAGAAGAAAAACTAAAGGTTGTAGGAAGAAAATTCCCAGAAAAAAAGGTGGGGCAGGGCCAAAAGGGATGCTAGAGTTTGAGCATTTAAGAAAATATATAACTAGTTACAAATGTATGGTGATTTCAAAGGAGTAGCAGAATTTTTTTTTTAATGCATTTGCTTCTAAAAATCTATTTAGGTAAAAGACAAAGGCAAAAATAAATTCCAGAAAGGGGCAATTGTATAAGAAAGGAAATGTAATCATAATAATAATTATTTCACTCTGCAGTACATAGTAATGTGAACACTGATTTTTGATTTAACTATTTTTTGTTTTAATTTTATCAAAATGGGAAGAAGTGGCAGGTATCAGAAAGTCAAAAGTGATAGACAAAGACATATCACCTTAGCAAATTATTTATAAATATAGATGTGGGGCTTCCCTGGTGGCACAGTGGTTAAGAATCCATCTGCCAATGCAGGGGACACAGGTTCAAGCCCTGGTCTGGGAAGATCCCACGTGCCGCAGAGCAACTAAGCCCATGCACCACAACTACTGAGCCTGTGCTCTAGAGCCCGCGAGCCACAACTACTGAGCTCGCGTACCACAACTACTGAAGCCCGCGTGCTTAGAGCCTGTGCTCCACAACAAGAGAAGCCACCGCAATGAGAAGCCTGCACACCGCACCAAAGAGTGGCCCTCATTCGCTGCAACTAGAGAAAGCCCGCATGCAGCAACGAAGACCCAACGCAGCCAAAACCAACCAAACTTACAAAATATATATATAGATGTGAATGCCAGGAACAGCAGGTAAAAGAGAGAATGACTGTTTTTAAGGAGAACTGGGGAGAGGTAGGGCAAGTTTCTTCTGGTTTTTATTAAAACTCATTTAGTATTATTATTGGATTAAAATATATAACAATATGAATAGATTTGTTTGGACACTGAAAAAATAAAAGCTCATAAAAGTCTAAAAGAGATCATGAAGAAAATTTTAACTTGCCAAGCTATATAGAATTAAGGTAAAGAAAAAAATAACTGATTAGACAGATTTTGTCTCAAGCTGATCATTCCTTTTAATATGGTACATGGTGAACCGTCTTATTACCCTGGCTGCTCTTAACAGACTTGGGCCACATGAGAGACAGAGAAAAAAGATCTATACTAACTAAAGCATGACCACAGTGAAATACCTTTTCTCAAGCCCTACCTCTATGAGAGTATTTTAAAGCCAAGGTCATCTCAAATGCTTTCAAGTGCTTCCCTGCATCCCTCCCCAGAAGATTCCTGTTACTTCAAGACCCTCACATTCAACTACAATCCCTCTCCCTCGCTTATTCTGCTCCACTGACTTCTGCAGCTTCTTGAAAAGGCAAAAAAAAATGTCATGAAGAACCTAGGGGTAAGACAGGAATAAAGACACAGACCTACTAGAGAACGGACTTGAGGATATGGGGAGGGGGAAGGGTGAGTTGTGACAAAGCGCGAGAGAGAGGCATGGACATATATACACTACCAAACGTAAGGTAAATAGCTAGTGGGAAGGAGCCACATAGCACAGGGAGATCAGCTCGGTGCTTTGTGACCGCCTGGAGGGGTGGGATAGGGAGGGTGGGAGGGAGGGAGACGCAAGAGGGAAGAGATATGGGAACATATGTATATGTATAACTGATTCACTTTGTTATAAAGCAGAAACTAACACACCATTGTAAAGCAATTATACCCCAATAAAGATGTTAAAAAAAAAAAAAAAAAGGCCGTGCATGATGTTGCCTCAGGGTCTTTGCATCTGCGGCTTCCTTCTGCGGGGAACACTCTTTCCTTGGATATCCATGGGGCTTGCCACCTGACCTCATCTAAGTGCCAGTTTTTGTGACCATCCTATTTAAAATCACAAGCCCCCCTCTCAGAGGCATTCCCATCCTCATTTCTTGCTTTATTTTCTTTATAACATTTACTACTTATTTTACTAGTTGTCTTTGGTTAATTGTCCATCTCCTTCAACTCCATATGGACAGGTGTTTTTATCTGTTTCATTTAGTGTTATGTCCCTAGAACAGTGCCTGTCCCATAATAGGCACTCTGTACAGATTTGTTAAATGAATGATGGTGCATTTTCCCTTTTCTTATCAAAGAAGAGGCAGCAAAGCTACCGCCCGAAGTTTCTGTTTGGCATCTGTTCAATTTACTATGAAGAGGTTTGTGTTTGATTGTCTGAAGAAATTGAAGGGAAAGATATAGAATGTTGCATGAATCTGTCCTTATAAAAGCTACCACAAAATGGCTTCAGTTAAAAATAAAATTGACAAGTGATTGGTCTACATTATGTTTTTTTTAGTTTACATCAATTTTTTTTCAGTTTGGAGAAAGACATTACGAAATTGGTTAAGACACTTCAGATTTGGCCAGTGCATCTAACAGTAATCATTATGCATATGTTATTCTTTTCTACCCCTCTTCTTAAGATATAGTGCTGACAATTTTTGATGCATTCTTTCACATAAGCCAATTTTATAGTTTTAAGATACATGCAAAATACTGAATCTAACTATAACGTTAGTCTAATTAAAAATGTCCCCATTAACATTTTTTTAACGTTTGATTTTTTCCTTGTTATGGTTAAAATCTCTGATGTACAACTTCTTTTACCACTTAATATATCATGATGGTTTAAATAAATACTAGACCAAAATAGTGACAATACTTTATGGGGAATTTAACAAATATTAAACTAAAAATGTTAATGTGACTTTTCTAGTACTCAATGGGCTATACAACTTCAAATATAATAGTGCAGTAACATAACAAAAAAAGTCATAGAGAGACAATAAGGACACATTATATCCTATACCTGGAGGTCCAGAGATTGGGGGGAACCCTCAGGGTTGAGGCAGAGATGTCCTTAGAATCTAGATTCCTCCCATCTTTCTGCTCTACCATTCTCAGCATAAAGTGCTTTTCTTGTTAAGATAACAGATTCAAACCTAGCCCAAGTATACTAAACACCACCTCCCTTCAACCTCTGTAAGAAAGTTCCATCTCATGTAGCTTCCTCTTGATTAGAGTTGTACCTGAACAGGCAGCCCTTCCAAGTACTGTTAGGTGAGCATCCCTAGATCGGAATTCACAAAGAGGCAGTTTACAGAGAGGTGGGGAACATGTGTGGCAGATTTAGCCTTCCAGAGTTCAAATATTGGACCTACTGCTCATTTACCTTGTTATCTTGAGAAATTAACTTCTTTGTGTCTCAGGTTCCTTATTTGTAAAGGAAGATAAGAGAACCTTGCTCAAATACATTTTCATTGTTTAAAACTAAGCCTGGCAAATAAGTGCTCAATAAATGTGAGCTCTCATTATTATTTGCCAGTTATGATAGATTTCCCAAGTTCAATATCAAATTGAGATTTGGTCGTTTTTCTGGACAATACAGGCAATAGTTCAGGCCCAAATCATTACTTCCTCAATTATCTGGAGCTTTTAGGAATCAGGCATTTCATTTGTTTAATTATTCAAGGTAATACAATATACCTTGCCCTTGAGTTAGTCATGAGGTAAAAGCTATGGGATAAAGATTAATAGATACCTGGTAGACAAATGGATTGAGGCTATACCTAGAAGAGATACCTAATGAAACCATCAGGCAGTCACACACTGTTCAACCCTACTACAAAGTTATGATACTTGTAGATCGCATGGACAGATTGACTTTGGAGGAAGTTTTATATTGTTTGGTATTTCAGGCAATACCTGATTAAATTTCTCGCATGTACACATACCTGAATATGTGTCTTTGAATATTCACGTACAAGTAGAAAAAGGAGTGAGAGAGAAAGTAAGAGACTGTAAGACCAAGATTATTGTTATTACAGACTTTATCCGTTGAAGATCTGGAGAGAACTACAACAGGCTAAAATATTTATACAAAACCTCTGGAGCGATGGATTTTTTAAAGGCAATCCTGATCAAAGCAGCTTTGTCTTTTTAATTTATTTTTTCTTTTTAAAGTCCTCCACTTGCTATTCTTGTCCCTTGGATACAGAAGTGGAGCTGATTTTACCAATGAGGATTGCTGCTATGTTTTTTAAAAGCTGCTGGAAAATAAGTCAGATTCTCTGCAGTTGACACTAGAGCTTGCTTGAAAACAAACCCACCTGTCTGTCTCTGATGAAGTAACTTTTCAAGCACTTTCTCTTCATTATAAAAATGAAAGATGATGTTATTATTACATTTAATTATCAGGCTATCTGCTCCCTGTTTCTATAAGAACAGAGAACAGGGTATTCATCTTGCGAGTACCATTTTGTTTTTAATAAAAAGAAAAGTTTCTTTTTAAACATTTTGGTAGATCCTGTTATATACAGCCTTAAAACCATTCACTTGCTGCTGCTCTGGGAAATCCCCCGAAACCTAAGGCAGTGTGAAAATGGGAAGAAGCTTGTATTTTTTTAAAGCAGGTGGGTGACTGTTTTGGTCACCTTTGTTCTGTGATCATGGAGAGAGAATATCGCTTCCCTCCACCTCATCTCCCCAAAAGATTCTAAGAAAACAGTTTGGGGTCACTTCTCAAGGGACAGCAGCTACCCAAGCCCTCTTCATTCTTACAAGGTGGATACTAGCAACCTAGAAGGTTGTGAAAGTGTGTTTGCTTTCAGTCTGGGGCAAAAAGGAGGGACAGTCATGCACGATCTGTATATGTGTGTATGCATGTACATGGATGGATTCAGACAACCTCTGTGTGTGTGTGTGTGTGTGTGTGTGTGTGTGTGTGTGTGTAGAGATCAGATACAGAATTTGCCATGGCCTTTGTTAATCAGCAAATAAGCTGTGCCCATTTCGACATTCTATCAGAATTCTGAATTTCTGTTTAAAAATCTCTCTGCCTGAACATGTCTGTCGGAAATCACTGCCTTTGCTAATGCCAGGGGTCATTAAGTGTACAGGGAAGGAGGCCAGGCAGAGATGCTCTTCCTTTTCTTAAATGAGCAAGGGTTAGTGCAGAACACTGGGGGATGAGCAAGTTGTACACAATCCCAGCGGCTCCGGTGCCCCTCCTGGGGACTGCGAAATTCTCTGCCACTGTGAAGTGGCTTAGAAATGAGCCCACAAAGAAGTCCATTGACTTTAACATGAGTATGCTTGAATCACACAGAAGACAAGAATAAATCACCTTACCAATGTGTCTGGTGTAATTTTCTCATCTCCTTCCAGATCCCCCACCCCCGCCCCTTTTGTTCTTTGTGGCTGTTTTCGTTATCAGCAGCATCTTTGCGAAGTCGCCTTTCCCGGATTTTTCTAAGCGTGACTAGGGTGGGAGCTAGGTGCTGCGGCCATCTGAATCTTTTAAAAGCCGCCTAAGAAATATTTAAGGTCCTGCTCTAGGAGGAACGGCTCTCCCAGGCATAATTTTTGGTGCTGGTTGCCGCAGGGAGCGTATGCTGGGAGGAAAGTATTATTTTTCTAAATGGAAGGTGTCAGATGGTCACGCAATGTGACTGCATGTTCGAGATCACCGCCTCCCATCTGCAATTTGTGACGTGTGAAAGATTCTGCCCAAATGTGCTCACCAACTGGAAATCCTCGGCACTTTTTTTCCTTATCAGGAGAGACCAAGATAACCAATGGTTTACAGATCAGGGATCCTATCAAATTAATATCACTGTAGGATAAAATCTGTTTTAAATACAACTCCTAAACTCCAGCAAAGTTAACTAGTACAAATAAGTTCATTCATCTGATTAAGAATGGAAGCTCAGAAAACAACAATAAAATGAAATCTGCTTATCACTGTACCTCACTTCAAAAACAGGCTGGTTAGGAAAGAGGACATATTTTTCCTCACTAATTAATACTGACCATCCCTGGGACGGAAGGAAAGCATTTTTGAACCAGGGTCGGCTTTTCCTGGCCTTATACACCTCTGAGTCGCTTTCCAATTAACCACAGCAAAACTCAGAAAGGACGGACTATTTAGTCTTTGCCTAAATAGGGGTTCTGTGTTTGGAACTGAACTTGAACCTTTGAGATTTGTTTATTCTTGGCTAGGCATAATTCCCAGCTTCTCAGATAAAAGGGTCGTAAAAAGGCTCATAAGGTGCTTCGGACATCAAACAGCTCATACAAAACAATATCTTGATGAGTTAAGTGCAAATGAATCAGAAACATAATGGGCTAAAATTCCCTTGCTGTGCACAGGAGTTCATGGCTCGAGGAGAAAAGTGCTTGGCTCTGCAAAGCACACCTTGGCTTTCATTCCCACCAAACAGTTGGGTGGAGAGTTTCTATGTTTGGCCTCAGAGATGGATTTCCTTTGCTTTGCTGAATTCTCACCTTATGGACTACAGAAAGGGAAGGTCTTCCTGGGGTTTTGTTTCTCATCTGTGTCAACGGCAGAAGGAGAAAGAGCTAGAAGGACAGAAACCCTCAGGTGAGTGCGAAAGTCCTATTCATCCCCACATCATTTTATATTGTATATTTTGCATCACAAAGCTCTTCACGATCAGTGACAAAATATAGAGGGATTACAAATTCAAGAAATGGATCACTCTCTGCTGCTGCAGAGCTGGCGTAGGCAGTCGTGAAGATCTGAAATCCTTTGCGCTCAGTCTCCAGTCGGAGCTCCAGAGGCATTTGGTGTGACACTTTCTCCCAGGAGAAGAGCCCTAAACCCCACTTCCGCATCAGAGAACGACGTGGGCTGATCCCTCCTCATGCAGACCATCCTGCTGGGCTTTTTACAGGGTGACCCCCGTAGACCACGTACAAACAAAAACAACAACAAGGGCTTCCCTGGTGGCACAGTGGTTGAGAGCCCGCCTGCCGATGCAGGGGACATGGGTTCGTGCCCCGGTCCGGGAAGATCCCACATGCCGCGGAGCGGCTGGGCCCGTGAGCCATGGCCGCTGAGCCTGCGTGTCCGGAGCCTGTGCTCCGCAACGGGAGAGGCCACAACAGTGAGAGGCCCACATACCGCAAAAAAAAGAAAAAAAGAAAAAAAAAAAAAAACAACAACAAAACAAAAAGGCAGTGATATGAAAAAGAATATGGCAAAACATATTGATTTCGTTGAAGGGAGAGAGCTTGTGCCTAACAGGAAGCCGTCCCCAAGTGACACATCAGTAAAGGAATAATGAACAGACAACATCAAGCCTTTGACTCAAGGATGGCCCTTTGTATTGATTCTCGGGATTCTTTTAACAGGAGAGCCCTTCCCTGTGCTCTCTGATCACAGAGAGATCCTCCTCTGAACTCATTCACCAAGTTTTGTGTCTGCAGACGGTTTGGCGATTAACCATTTTCTGGTGCTGGCTTGAATGGGTAGTCAATAATTTTTCAGTGGGCTTGACCATTTCATACATTTTGACTTAATTTTCTATTTCAGTTGGAGGTTTCTTGAGGCAAGGGCTTGGCCTTATTTATCTTTTATTTCCTTATTGGAGTAGGGGAAGGATGCCAGCTTTGTGGCAGGCACTAACTACTTCACTGCATATACCTGTAGGTAGAGGCCAGGCGATCGATTCTGAGATACTGTCTCGTGTCCACGCCACAGGGTAAGTGGTAGAGCCACAATTCGAATCCTGACTGTTGACAAAGCCCTTCCTTAGATGATAAACATGGCAGATAGGAACTAAGCAATTGATTTCTGATTTAACCACACACACACACACACACACAACACAGTGAGAATTCTCATGACTGTTCATGCTTTTGTTTCAGAGTGAGAATTCCTTTAACATCTCTGTGCCCCAGAAGCCCTGTCTTTGCTTCCTTCCCCGGGGAAGAGATGGCACAGGTAGTAGCTACCCACATTCTGACAGAAGTTGCTGGCTGTGGAGTCTGGCGTTTGCCATCAGATGAGGGATGTGGCGGCCAGCACTTCCTGTTGCTGAACTTCCCTCATCAGCAGTTGCACCACAAAGGATTTATTCTTGAGGTTACCAGTACTTCTCCACTCTGGCTGCAGTACCCTGCCCAGCAATCCGTCTCGATCCTGGTCAGAGCGCATCTTCAGAGTAAGACCTTAGGCGTTTGTTTCTTCTTTCATGCTGCGATGCTTTGGCGGGGAGGGGACTGCTGGTGATGGACATGTGATTTTAGCTGGGCATGTGATAAAGACAGTGGAACAGCACGCTAGATATGAGTCTAAGCCCTGGCCTGAATCCAAGTTCAGAGTTTTCAGGGTCCACTGAAACAATGGGAGCTGTTGTTTACATCTTCCCGCCTATTGTCTCAGAGACACTGTGCCTCCTGGGCCCCAAGATACTCCAACCGACCTTGCCAAACTCTCAGAAACTCAACACAGAGGATGATGAGCTGATGTTTCAAACATACAGAAGCCACCTCTATAAGCTTAATGCCCTCTTGCCTATGGAAGTCTTGTCTATGCCTGATCTGTGATAGGCCTTCGTGATAAAGAGGAAGGCCCACCGTGGCTCCCAGAGGGGCTCACCTCCCTGCTAATGGGGACTGCCAGAACTTTTTACTTGACCCCCTCCTCTCCTTTTGATAGTTTTTGATGTTTGCGACAGGGGAGAAGGCAGGAAGAGGAAAAGTTTCTCAACCACAGGGTCTGCATTCACCCCATCAACTGTTGCACGTAATTCTTCCGGACATTTATTTTTTTTGCTCCTTTCTTTCTATCTCCTTGGAGATGCTGGTTACTCTTTCAACAGGAGTGTTGGTGGTAGCATTTATTGGGGGTCATATAGAATCAGTGCTTCCTTAAAGAAAGAGGCTGAGTAGTTACTAAGTCCAAACCACGGGGCAGAGAAAAGGGACGGAAACAGGAGAGAAAGAACGGGCGCTACTGGAAGAAAATAGGTTTCCCCCATTTCCTCTGTCTCTTTAGAATCTTCAGAGCTTTGCCGGAACTTAAAATATTGGTATTCCTTTGTCACTAGGCCTTATCTCTTCTCATTTTACATACCCTTCCTGACAGATTTCATTGCTTCAATTATCTTGTTTTTTTCCCTCCTGATTTCCAAATATATACCTTTTAGTTCACACTTCCTTCCCTGAGCTGCAGCCTTGTATATTCACCTGGCAGTTGACAGCCTCACTTGGATTTCTAAGAGGCATCTCAAAATCACTCTGTCAAAAATGGACCTCATTATCCAGCCCCCGCCAAACCTGCTTCCCTGCGTATCCTGTCTTAGAAAATGGAAGGAGTTGGAAAGCTGATAGCGTTAAAAAGCATGAGGTTTTCTGGTTGGACTTCCCTCTCTATTTCCCCATCCCCACAACCAGCCAATCACCAAATCCTAATTCCACTCGTTGAATATCTCTCAAATCCACCTACTTCTCCCAAGTCTCTTTTGGCTGGATATTTTAAAGGGCTAAATAACTCCCACTCACAAAGATGTCCACATCTTAATCCTCAGAACCTATGAGCATGTCACTTTACATGGCCAAAGGGACTTTGCAGATGTGATTAAGGATTCTGAGACAGATTATCCTGGAGTATCTGGGTAGGCCCAATATATGCACAAGTCTTTATAAGAAGGAGGCAGGAGGGCCAGAGAGAGGAAGAGATGTGATGACAGAAGCACAGATGGGAGTGAGGTGAGGTCACGAGTCAAGGAACACAGGAAGCTTCTAGAAGCTGGAAAAGGCAAGGAAATGGGTTCTCTCTCTAGAACCTCCAGAAGGCGTGCAGCCCTGTTTACCCATTTTAGATTTCTGAACTTCAGAACTGTATGAGAAGAAATTCATGTGGTTTTCAGCCTTTAAGTTTGTGTTCATATGTTACAGCAGCAACAGAAAACTAATACAGGCCTCAATGGTTTTCCCTCTCTCCAGTTATGCCCCCTTCTAGCCTATTTCCCACAAGGTAGCCAGAGGAAGTGTTCTAAGACACAAATCTGATCATAGCCGTTCCAAGCACAGGAAGGCCGCGCGCTAGAATACATCTCTTTTTCTAATTTTTAGCTCCTTCTCATCCACATTCCGGGGCATGCCACAACCCTAAATGTAGCAGCATGGGGTGTTTTTCCTTGACCATAAACATCTTTGGAAGGCATGAGACGTTCACTCCGTTTTAGGACTAAACCTACACCGATCACAAAATGGTGCCTGTGCTGAAGCATCTGTAAGCAGAGAAAAGGAACAGAGGAACTCGTAGCGTGATCATGCCCAGGGTGATTCTGTGACGGTCTTCGGGCTTTCTACCTTGTTTGGGGCCAGACCTTTGAGGATTGCTTTCTTTTCTGCTCCTCTTTCATCCATGAAGTGGAAGAGGGGGGTGAAGGAATCTAAAAGCCCCAGGAAACGTGAGATTTGGTGTCCACGTAAGGAGTAGGACCAGGAGATAAGTAACGGGGAGGATAGTCTCTGTACAGTTGAGAAGATGGTGGGGACAATAAACAGATGTCAGAAGCTAAGGTGGGTTCTGTATAGATTGCTTGGAATATTAGAGCCTAAAGTGAATTCTTTTCCTGAACATTTCTCTGTTAACCTGCATGCAGTTGATAAGAGTAAGACATTGTGGTGATGGACGGTTTGGGTCCATACCTCTCCCTTTAATGATGAGAGAGGATTAAGGAGAATCTTGCCTTATAGTCCACCCCCCCCCCCCAATTTTTTTTCAACCTTGTAAGATCAGCACACAAGGCCTTTCTTGTCTGATTTCTGCTTATTATTCTCAAGTATTCTCTCGCCACTCCTCCATTTTCTCCATCCTCGAAAATCGATCAAATGTGCAATTCTCTCTACTCCACAGTTTCAGATTGGACATCATGTCTTCTAATGCTAAGTTTGGCTTGTATATTATTTAGCAGTATGTGCCCACCCCTACGGAGGGAGTTGTTATACTGTATTTGAATCATGTTTTCCTTTTCTATCATTCTCACTAGACTTTATTTATTTATTTATTTTTAGGCCCATTGGCGTGGCATGTGGGATCTTAGTTCCCCAACCAGGGATCGAACCCATGCCCCCTGCATTGGAAGCATGGAGTCTTAACCACTGGACTGCCAGGGAAGTCCCCTCACTAGACTTTAAACACCTCCAAGGGGAGGGACTGTGGCTTTCTCATTGACATATCAAGCCCTGGGGAATGTTCACTAAATATTTGCAGAATAAATAAATGCATGAATGCATGGAAGTAGGTCAGGCTATGGGAGACAGGAAGGTATGACAGCAGGCTGGGGACAGTGCTCTAATATGCTAAATAGAGTGAGTGGAAAGGAAGCCTGAGTAACCAAGTTCCTAGAGTTATATATACCCTCTATACTTTGCACAAAGGTTGAGCTCTTGTCTTCCAAGGTTATGCGTTTTGTTACTCTTCATTGAAATAATTTGACCCTCACTTGCATGCCCTTGATTCACGTGTGTCCTGTTTCTCCTTTTAGTCAATAAATGACTCAAGGACAGGAATTTATGCTTTATGCCATCTTTGAAAGTCTACTCCAGTATTGTTGTGATTTGCTCACTGGATATATACAATGATGGTTCATGATGAATGTGTTCAAGGCCCAGTAGAAACCCCTAAACCAACTCCTGTATTTTGGAAGATCATCCATTGCTAATCTTGATGTTTCTTTGAGACAGTCACATGTGGACCTTCTCTGTACCTTGGAGTCTTCTGGCAGGTCATACACCTTATGGTTTACATTTACAGAATTCCTGTAGTTCTTTCTCATTGTTAGATACAGCAACAAAACATTTGTGGTCTTTCTGATTGCTGTTGCTTTTGAAATGAAATGGTCTTTATATATTTTTTCTGGTGCCCTAAACATTGAGATTTTCAAGATATATTATTAATGTCAGTGCTATAATGTTTGTGACTGTAGTGTTTCACACTGCTGAGGGCCTAAATACACTAAATATTCCTGCTTCCTGGGTATTGTTTACAAGAGAAATTAGAGAGGATAAAGGATTTGGATTTTATTCCTTATTAGATGTAATATTGTCAAGAGCGAAAGAATATCACAGCTAGAAGAACTCTGCCCTAGAAGCACTGAGTTCTAGAACGGTTTCCATCACCATTCAGCTACGCGACTTTGGGATAACTATCACTCCACTTCTCTTGGATTCTGTTTCCTCACTAAAAAATTAAAGTACTAGCCCCTTTCCAGTTCTGACAGTTTATGATGAAGATAATTATAATGCAATATATATAATACTTGTCCTGTATTAGATAGGGGTAGAAAACTGCATTAGATTGCTATGCCCAATGATGCCTTCTGAAAAGATGATCCTACATAGGAAAATATAGGAGCCCTAATGCAATACTGGGGCTATAATACTCTCATGATAAAAATTGAAGCTATAATCCAAATAAGTTCCTGTAAATAGGAAAGAGGCATCTACTCAGAGAACAAAAGAAAGTCAATTTCTCAGAACTATTTCCTGTAAGATTAGAACACTCTGAACTCAATTTACTATTGAGAACAGACTTTTACATCAAAACAATGCATACCCATGTGAATTAATGCACCTCTTCTGACCTAACGTGAACACTGCAAAAGCCACAATATGCTAGTTTCTCCCTAAGGCCCTGACTCTCTTAAATATTATTTAGTAGATGCAAATTGGTAAGCTTATCACAGTCTTGAGCCTAAGTCTGCGGTGATTCTCTTGTTCTTAATCTCTGGGTGTTTGGCATTGTCGTTGATCCCAAAAGAAGACATTGTTACATCTATAAGTCAAGGTAGAGATTGAAGGAGGCTTCCAACACACAGGGCAGATGGTGAGATGTCATGGTGAAGTCGATTCAACATCCACATGGATTAGGTTTGATGCCACTGAAGCCCTGTAAGAGCCTTCAGGAAGGTAAGGGTGCTTGGAAACTGCTCAGTGAGAGAGAAAATGTCAACACACATTGAAAAGACCATTTCAAGGTCTTTGGTGGAAATTATTTTATCAGTGGGAGTGTTTTCAACTCCATCCCACAACTCCCAATCAGTGGCAATCTCAAAATCCCTCCAACTCTTTATGAGGTGAGGAAAGCCATCAAGCAGATGAAAACCAACCAGGCATCTGGAGCTGATGGAATCCCTGCTGAAATCTTCAAATCGACTGAGGAAAATGCACACTATGGCTCCGCGCTCTCATCTTGAAGCTTGAGAATGATGAAGAAATTCCAGATGACATCACTGATGCTGCAGTTGTGACCATTTTGAGGCAATGGCACAAAGATAATTGGAGAAAGAACACCCTCACTCCTCTCTCTCAGGAAAGTTCTTGTTGAAAGTGTCCATGCCACTTTTTGAAAGGCAATCGATAACTGAAAAATGTTTATTATTTGACTTCAGTTGTTTGGTACGGAATTTTCTTTTCTTTTCTTTTTTTGTTTCTTTTTTAAAAAATTGTTTTGAATTGCACTGGTATGAAACAGTGCAAGCCATTTCAGATACCCATTGCATCTTCATATGATGACTATTTTTTGAGTCTGATGACCCCTAGACATCATTTTTTTTTTTTTTTTTTTTTTTTTTTTGCGATACACGGGCCTCTCACTGTTGTGGCCTCTCCCGTTGCAGAGCACAGGCTCCGGACGCGCAGGCTCAGCGGCCACAGCTCTCGGGCCCAGCCGCTCCGCGGCATGTGGGATCTTCCCGGACCGGGGCACGAACCCGTGTCCCCTGCATCGGCAGGGAGACTCTCAACCACTGTGCCACCAGGGAAGCCCCCCTAGACATCTTTTAAGGCAATGATTGTCTTATCCATCTTTCTGTCTCTGTAGAACCTGCATATAGTGGGTGCTTGATAGATGTTAACTAATGAATGAATTACTTGGAGGTAACTAAGAGTAAGATTAGTTGCATACACATTATATTTGACCAATGAATGAAGACAGTGTTGTCATACTTCCTCAGGCTCCTCTGGCCACCACGTCACAGCAGCCACACAGAAGATGAAGACAGATTGCACACAGACATTCCTGGCCACTTTCCTTGATTATCTCCATGAACGAGGGCAGGTGGCAGAAAAGCCTGGAAAGAGTGGAGAGCTTGAAATTTGTAAAGGATGGGAAAAGCTGGAATGTCAACCATTGCTTTGGCTGCTACTGCCCGAGTTTCCAATCAGAATGGAGCAGTGAGCTTCCTCAGGACCGTAATGAACAGTACTAACATTCCCATCTTGCCGATGAGTGACTGAAGTCGCAGGATAACTGACTGGTCATTTCCAAATTAGGAGCCAAGCTCCCATCTGGATATAAAGTTTGCATCTCTGTGCGCTACACGGCGGCTAGAGGCCAAACCAAACTGTCCCATGGAAGCTATGCGGGGACTGGGGTGGGGACAACGTGGGCCCTCGCTCTGCTCCACAGACACAGAGATAATGTAGTGCACTGTGTTAATTAACACTTAAAGCTGATACAGACGAAAATAAACAAATGCGCACCCATTCTGGTTCCACTTCTAAGACCTCATCCCGAGACCGTAACACAGTTTGTTTTACGGCTTCCCCAGTCACGTGAGAGCCAGCATAATGAAACCTCTCTAATCTCTATTTTTCTAAAGTCTGTGTAGGTACAGATGGCTCTGCTTTGGTCTTTGGGTTTTATTCTTATTTTGCCACAATTTTAACCTTTTATGTATCTCTTTCTGTGAGATATTCTCACTGTTTCCTCACTGCCTAGTGGCTCCGCGAGGCCTTTCATTTTCATTTTCCAACGGTTGTATCCTATTGTTCTTCAGGATATTGGGTTTTTTTTTAAACAACAGAAGATGTGCTGCCATTGTTACTGGAGGATTCTGATCCATAGGGATGCCATTCTCGGATTCATGGGAACGTTTCTATTAGCTCCACTTTTTACCAGGAGAGGTTGAAGAGTAGACGTTTCATTTTCAAAGTATCCATAATCAGTTGTGCCTGGAAGCCTGCCAATAGCAGACGAAGGACACGGGAGAGTATCACCTCCAGTATGTTTGTGGGAAGAAAGAGAATATGAAGGAAGGAAGAGAGCCATAAAACGAAGAGAGCTGGATCTGACACAGGTACTGAAAGAGAAAAAAAAAAATCAGGACTACTCAGCCCCATCAATTCGGCATATTCTGAGTCCCAGCTTCCAGCTGCAGTAAGAGAATAGACACAGAAAAATGACCAAAGCATCCCGACATGTTTGCCTAAGTGAGGGATTTAAAAGAGGACCCTGCATTGTTCTTGGAGTTCGCTCAAGCATAGTAAGGGTGGAATTCCATCTGTTCAGTTCAGTTTGGTTCAGTGAGCTGGGCCACCTTTAATGGTTCACTAAATTCTGACTATCTAAAAATTGCAGTTAATGTGTTTTAAAAATCTTGAGCTGCATGACAAGAACACCTTATTACTTGTTCTTTCTTGCCCTTGGGTGGATCACCTCTGAGAATGGGTAAACTGGAGCGCCTTTCCCGAGATGGGGGAATTAGGTCACTGAATCCCATGTTGGGTCCCACAAATGGCTCTCCATTAAAAACAAGAAACAAAACCCATTTCACATCCCTTACTGGACCTTCTCTCTGATTGGAGTTTGGAAGCTGGGGTGACTATTTCTCAGTCGCGTGAGATCAGTCTGGGAACATCCTCTCTGAGGTAGAGAAAGGAGGCAAGCAGAGAACTAGAAGAGCAGAACAACTGTTATAGAAAAATAATTACATGAGGGAAAAATAATAATTCATGTTTCAGGGGTGAGTTTGAAAATCTCAAAGCATGGGTTGCTCTCAGGATGTATTCCTGGCTTGTGGATTTTCAAGGAGGTGGTTTGTATCCAATTCCATAGGATGTAAAATTTCCCAGGCTTCTAAGTAGCTGTGCTGCTTCTGCGGGTAAACCTAAGAAAATAAGAGAATTGTGTCCCCTGGATTTGTGACGAGTGTGTTGGTTTTTCTCTGCATAACAAAACAAGCCTCCTATCACGAAACCAAGATACTGTTTATCATGGGCATTATTTGGGGGGAGGGGGACTGAGCTCTGAAAGAAATACCTTTAAAGAAAGGATGAAAATGTCAGGAATTAGAATGAGAAAAGGGGAGTAGATTTTTTTCTACCATTGGATTTGGGTAGCCTTGTTATATTCTCCATGTCATTTTTGCCTATTAAAAATATATCTTTCCCCTCCTGGCTACTGGTCTCCGTGGCCTCTAGTTGCCAGGTCCTGCTTGATATGCCAGTATGACAAATCCTCAGGACAAGAACAGCAAGTATCGAAAGCCACACCTGAAGTTTTCAAGTAGGAAATGACACAAAACCAGACCAAGGACAGCTGCAAGTCTAAAAACAACACTTTGTCCAAATACATTTTTTTAAAAATAAAAAGTACATACATTGAAATTGAGACCAAGGCTACTGAATAATGAGGAAGATGAACAATTACATCTTTAATGCTGATGGTGTGTTTACTTTCCTACTCAAACATAACCAGTTTAGGATTATTTGTTCACAATGAAATTGAATTTTTGGAGGGCTAGAAACACGTGGGATTAGAGGAAGCGATCCTTTCGGTCTTAATGGCACAGGTGTCTTTCTGAGGCATGACAAGTGGTATTCTTTTCTCATCCCAAAAGTGCCAAAGCACAGAGAGAGCCTTGTGTAGATGAGAGCACTTCTTCTTTAGGCTTGTATCTGCACAGGGTGGAGGCACACAATGATTTGAGGATGTAGGCTCAGTTTTTCGGGGAAGGGACTGTCCCCGCCTTGTGCCTTCCTTTGCAGGTTTCACACCTGCCAGCTTGGGAGGGCATGCCCACAGGCCCCTAATATGGCCCGTTGACCTCTGAGCAAAGGCTATGCATGGCTGTGGTCCCTTCTCCAGCCTATTTCCTTCCATAACTCTCACTGGGGCTACTAGGAGTAGAGAACATGGCTAAAGGGCCTCTCTCCTGTGACCTAATAACTTCTTAACTACTCTTCCCGGCTCTATCCCTGACTGATCTTACAGATTCCCTGTACTTTCTTCAAGGCTATCTTTCTCAAACATTAATGTGATGGAACCCCTCCTCTGCATACAAGCCTCTGTAGCTCCCCATTGCCCATAGGATAAAGGGTAATTTCCTTAGCAGACAGGCATCTCTTCATAATAATACTATTCCAAGTTTCTTTCCAGACACATTACCATTTGTTAAGTTTTTGCTATCTTTTAAGGCCCAGCTTAAAAGTCTCCTCTTTTGAAGATTTCTCTGATTACTCAGCCCTTCCAACCGTTTCCATACCATGGATACCTCCATTGGAGGAGATATCTCAGGCTATTGCAATGATGTGACCATCTGTCTTCCTTTTTCTCCATCTAGACTGTGTCACAATCAAAACCAAGAATGTACCCATGCCTAGCACAGTGTTGAATGCCTGCTAAAAAAAAAAAATTAATTGAATGAGAATTTCTGATTTTTTTAATGTGATTTTCTCTGTTTTCTATTCCAGCTATCCAATTTAATATTGTCCCAAGGTATTATTCCCACTTCTGTTATTCCCTTTTCCGTTACCTTCTTTCATAATATTCATGAATATAAGTTTATTTGAACATGTACTTGTGTATTGATTTTCCCTATCAGTAGAATATGAAATCCATGAAGCCCAGAATGTCATCTTTTTTGGGTATACTATATCTCCCACTCCTGACCCTGTGCCTACTTAGTAAATATTTATTGAATAAAACAATAAATGAATTAATGAATTCTCCAGCAAAGGATATTGCAGTTACAAATACCTCCTTCCAATTTTTTTTTACATAATGACCAAACATTGCTTTTCCCCTTATTCACTTTCTTCTTGATTTTGATGATTCTTTTCTACAGTTTTTCCCATTTAAAACTAAAAAATCTTGTGACAAGGGTAGAACAAAAATGAGTGGGAAATTCACAAAGAAGCCCTTTTACAATGTTGACTACAGAATCCTTTTGTGAAAGGCTGAGTTCCGTCAATTCATGCACCACTGGTTCCCCCTTCACCTTCCTCTCGCTTCTTCTTTCTCCTACTCACAGGTCTGCCCAAAGCTGCTGGCTAAGCCGCCTCAAACACAAAGGGGAATTAATACTGTAGGACATTTAGAATTCAGGGCCCACTTCACTGTGAGGTCTTAGAAAATCAAGGCAGCGTTTTAACCCTGGTTGCAAGTGGAAATCTTAATGTATTTGGACTTAAACTCATCATAATCAGAGCCTATTTTATGAATTATTATCTAATACTGTTGTGAAAAGTGAAACTTGAACGAATAGGAGACCTGAATTTTTGTTTTCCACTTTAGCTGTCCATCAATACGAGGTTTAAGTCTAGAGAGAGTTAGGGTACAACACTGAGGGGTGTGTGTGTGTGTGTGTGTGTGTGTGTGTGTGTGTGTGTGTGTGTGTGTGTGTGTGTGTGTGTGTGTGTGAGACTGCCTGCATGTCCAGGGATGCCCCTTATGTAGGCAAGTGGCCTAATGCATCTCATAGACACTTAATTGTACGAGTTAAGGGGCGGCTGTGAGTTAGCAAGTCACCAGGACGAAAAGCACCTCCGTCACTGCTGTCCCCAGTAATTCTGTCCCCTCTAGTTTCACCAGTCCTCTCATGGTGCTCCGGACACTGGGGTCTGCCACCAACACACTGCCCATCTCAACCCAGAAGCTAAAACGACTTAAAACCAGAGACTATAAGGGCATAGATATATCTCACTTAGTGTTGGTACAAATTATTTAATCTTTATGAGCTTAAAGTTTCCTCACTGAAGGTAACTTGACAGAGTGACGGCCTCATGGGCTGCTGAGAGGATTAAGTAATGTATAAAGTGTTTAACACCGGTAATCGGCACATCACAAGTAAGGGTAGTGGCCGTTGTCACTGCTACAATTAGTCCTGTGGGTAGAATAAACCAGGGGCATCGTTTTCTCTTCTTCATATGTGATCTCACTGAAAATAAACAAACATCAGACTCCAGAATCCGAAGCCACTCTCTAGCGGCTAAGAGCCCAGATTCCAGAGCCAGGTTCCTTCACTTACTGGGCAGGTAACTTGAGGGAAATTGTTTAGCCTCCTTGTGATTCAGTCTCCTCATTTGCAAGATGAAGTAAAGGGTGCACCTATTTCCTTGGTGTGTGTTAGGATTAACTTATTCACGAGCTTGGACTAGTGTACGTGGCAAACATGTAATACCTGGAAGATGCAATTAATATTATTTTTGTTAACACTGAAGTCTCCTGGAGGGGGTGGTGGCAACGAGGGGATATTGCATTGTGTAAAAATACTACATAACTTCTTAGGAAAGCTCCCAGACTGTACAGCACAAGGAGGCCAGTTGTCCTCTTGCTCTCTTCCAGATTTCCAGAAGGCTCTTCTCCTCACTCCCAGGCTGCAGCTTCCTCCCATCTAACCATTCTTTTTTCAGGCCACACACTCATGAGTGTGTAAACTAGCCTACTCTTCACTGCCTTCTCCTTCCTAATGAGGAGCAAAACAACTCAATCAATCAAGCAAATAATAAAGAAAGAAAGAACTCCTTCCAAGTAAAGACCACAGCTGTAAATTCTTCACACTTCATCTTCTCTCCAGATCACATGATTACATTTAATGACTTATCCAAATACACGTCACCAAGGCTGCAGAGTGGCTCTTCTCCTATCTCCTGGGCACAAAACCTTTAATTCCTTTGGTTCAGTCACATCTGACATGGATCCCCACTGCTCACCTCTAGTCCTAGCATCTACGGAACTTGATCTTTACAGAATTTATTTCCAAGTTTGTTCCCTGCCTGTGGACCCTAAGGTCAGCCCTTCTGGCTCTGGAATTTATTTCAGTTCTGCAGATGGAGTTGTATTCTTGTTCCTTCTCCTTCAAGAAAGAAAGCTACCTCTCTCTCTGCACTCAGAGGACCCTCTTTTGTGTTTTATGCTATCAACAATGAGGGAAACAGAAGCAGCTAAAATTTTTTGAAAACTCAGTGTCCGAGATACTTGATATGTGTCTGAATTTCAGTAACCACGAATATACTATATCAGATGTGGAAACCAGCTCTCAGAAAGGTTGAGTGACTTGCCTAAAGTCACACAGCGGTAGAGATAGTATTTAAACTTGAGTCTGTTTAACTTTCAAAAACTGTGCTTGTTTCTTCCATTATATCATACAGCTTCATTGTTTTTAAATAATGATGTTATTATTTAAAAGTTTTAATTTTTCAGGACTTCCCTGGTGGTCCAGTGGTAAAGAATCCACCTTCCAATGCAGGGGACGCGGGTTCAATCCCTGGTTGGGGAACTAAGATCCCACATGCCATGGTGCAACTCAGCCCATGCACCACAATTACTGAGCCTGTGTGCCTCAGCTAGAGAGCCCACATACCTCAAATTACAGAGCCCACGCACTCTGGAACCCGCACTCCACAACTACAGAGCCCACGCGCCCTGGAGCCTGTGCACCACAACTAGAGAGAGAAAAATCCACACCCCACAACTAGAGAGAAGCCCGCACACTGCAACGAAAGGTCCCCCATGCCGCAGCTAAGACCTGATGCAGCCAAAAAAATTTTTTTAACTTTTTTTAAAATGTTAATGGATGATTCTATTTTAATTCTACATGGCTTATATATATTATTCTCCTGGACGTAAAATGATAAGTGGGATGGAAAGGAGTAATACTACCTTGAGTATTTTCTCTCTTTGTCTAGTTTCTCTCTCTCACTGTTCCCTATTTATATAACATCTATCTATCGGCATATGTTCACACAATATGTATGTATGTGTATTTACTAGATCCATCTGATATTTATTGAGAATGTATGTGAAGCTGATGAAAATATCTCATCTTTTTCATCATTACAAAATTTAGAAGCTCTGACCTTGCCTTGGTATCGTCAATGACCAGCACTGAGCTGGGCCAGCATTAGGCAAAGTCTCACTTCCACACCCGCTTTCCTGGCTAGAACTAGCCTCGCCTGGCCCTGAAGTTGGACATTGTCTCCGTGAGAGCTCTCCTACCACAGCCTGTGTTCCTGCAAGGGCTAGTTGGAGGACATCACCTCTGTGCTCAGCAATACAAGCTCTCAAGTGGGATTCTCACTGAATTCCCTTTTTAGACTTGTTCAAAGTCATGCAAGGAGGAAGGTTGTAAATGGTGGGTGTGTCATATCCTAGAAGAAGAGACGAGCTAATTTCCCTGTCAGTGTATTTGAATAACCTGGAAGTGAAACATGATAAGGTTTGTCTATGTTGCTGTTTATTAGTTTATCATAGATTTCACCCTCTGCCCTTAACACAGAGAAGGAAGCTGTAGGCTTATCCTTCTCTCTACAGCTGCAAACGTGACCTCCTAGGAAAAGCCAAAACGACAATTCTTTTATGATTAGGAAGTAGGAAGTTTGACAGCTTCAGAAAATAAATGCCTGTATTCCATTTTCTAGCAGGCTGTTGTGGTTCATCTTCTGTCTGGGAATTGGATAAAAACGTCAGTGGATATTCCAAAGGTCAGAATTTCAGAACTGCTGCCACAACTGTATTGTCACCAAGTATTAATGACTCTCTCGCTCGTTTTCTTTTTTTAAGAGGCCTGGTCATGTCCAGGGGAATGCCAGGTACATTTTTCTTGATGTATGAGCACAAGTTACATATAACAACCTAACAACACAATACTGCCTCTTTAATGCTAATCTATTCCTTGCAATCTACTAGATACATGTAGAGTCATTGGTGTGTATCAAGAGAGCAAAATCAGATTCTGAAAATATCTGAAAGGATGCACTAGAGTGTACATAATAATGTATTTTAATCTGCCAGGCCTTAAAATTAATCATGAATTCCCACAGAGATTTTAATAATTTTGAGATGATTTTTTTTTTATAGAGCAATATTCTTGGACAGAGTTTTCTAAACACTGCATGGGGAAAAAAGTAGGTGGGGGAGGGGGAAAAGGGGTGGTTTCTCACTTGCCACCATATAGGAGATAAAAACATTAGGGGAACAGGCTTTCTTTTGTTCCTAACTAAAAAGCAAGGTAAGTGTTTCAAAGAAAGCCTTTATCACTCCATAAAAGCTGGCAAATTGCAGGAAGTTTATTAGGGGAAATAATGTGCATTTGTTAAGTAGAGGGAATAGTCCTGAAGGGAAGAGGTCCACTCTGGTGAGGGGGTAGATGCCTCCGAAACATTAGGAAATTTGGCCATCAGCAGTTTTCAGAGTTGGACAGGAGGAAAACCTTGGAAATCAAACTGCCCTAGACTCTGGAAAGGGTGACCATATATTTATTGTCCAAAGAGGGACTTTTGAGAGGAAAAGTAAAGGTCAATCATCACACTGGAACATATGTTTAAATACTTGAGTTCGAGGACACGTAGCAGTGGTATAGAGATTTCTGATTTAGCATCATCCTTGCCTTTCAACAAGGGGTGATCTTGTGTGCTTCTGTCACCTTGCCAAATGCTGTGACTGTAAACCATTTGGGCTCTTCCAGCTTTATCCAACAAAGATACTATGTGAACTTATAAATATAGAGGTTTTTATTCCTGAAAATGAACAACTAAAAATATTATGTTCTAGACTGATGATTCTTCCAGGATTTTCAGGGTAGTAGAAAGAAATAAGGTCTTAGAGGATATGCTGGGCTTTCTATATCCTTTTTTTTTTTTTTTTTTTTGGCTGCATCATGTCTTAGTTGCAGCACATGAAATCTTTGTTGAGACATGAGGGATCTTTTCATTACAGTGTTCGGTCTGCTTGGGTTTCTCTCTAGTTGCGGCACGCAGCCTTCTCTCTAGTTGTGGCATGCGGGTTTTCTCTTCTCTAGTTGTGGTGCACGGGCTCTGTAGTTTGCAGGCACATGGGCTCTCTTGTTGAGGTGCATGAGCTCAGTAGTTGTGGTGCGTGGGCTTAGTTGCCCTGCGGCATGTGGGATCTTAGTTGCCCCACCAGCGATAGAACCTGCATCCCCTGCATTGGAAGGTGGATTCTTTACCACTGGACCACTAGGGAAGTCCCTCTATATCTTTTTAACTCTCCATGAAATACCCAATTTCATCATCTGGGTATAGGGAGAATGAATTGCTCTTGGGGTTGACCAAGTACAGGGTAACTCTCCCTGAAATGTGGTTGTCAAAATGGAACAGGGAAGAACAAAATCTGACTCCATGTTGGATCTGTTTCTTTTACTTTGACCTTTGCTTTCCATTGCTGGTGATCTCTCTATAGTTATAGGCATACGTAATGGCCTGCCTCAGGGAACCCTGTCCCTCTGCCTGAATGTTAAATTAAAGCCCCTTTGTTCAGCCCACAGGGAAACACCCTCACCCTGCCCACCTGTGAATGGCTGCAGAAAAGAAGAAATGAACACATCCTCTCCCAGAGGATGGCCAAAACCAGGAGATATTTTGCAAGACTTATGGCCTTTTTACTTTGCTTCTTCACCTCGTCTCCCTCTCTGTTCTATAAAAGAAACTAGCATCCAGACCCTGATAAGATGGTACTCTAGGACGCTGGTCCGCCATCTTCTCGGACCCCCAGCTTTCCAAATAAAGTCGTTATTCCTTGCCTCAACCCCTTGTTTCCAATTTATTGGCCTGTTGTGCAGTGAGCAGAGCGAGCTTGGACTCAGTAACAAGAACATGTCTTAGTTTTTTTTCGTCCCATCCACTAAAACTTCCCCCATCCCCCCCCACATGGTTTATCAGAAGGTGAAATGCTGGGATTGACCTCATTGTTTTGGGAGGACCAACTCATTTTTCATGGTCAGTGTACGCTTAGAAACTTTAAGTAATGGAAATTATACAAAAAGGAAGGCGGAAGAAATAGGAGGAGTTCCAGGGAACAGATGCGTAATTATAAAGACAGGAAGTAGGATTTTAACTGCACTACATTACCTTCAAATAATTTGCAGGCTGGTCAGATCAGAAATCTCACTAGTGTGTGCTCCACCCTCTTTGGGTGGGTGGTGAAATAAAATTTGGAGATACTGTATTAGCTCCAGTTTAGCCACCACTTCCCTTCCAAATTTCCCACCTTTCTCTGTCCCATTGAATCAGTGACATTCATCGTCTCAAGGGGTATGTACTGAATGGAATGCAATAGTAGAATAGGATACAAAAGAACAGTAAGTAAACAAGTGAAAGCCTGATTATTCACATCCTTTAAGGGTAGTGAAAATACTTTTCAGTTTGGGAAGAGTTGCTTGTAAGAGCTTAGCTTGTCCCAGAAGAATGTTTAGATCTGTCCCAAGGGAGGGCCCTTTGGTTGCTGCAGGCAGGGAGCCTGAGATGGGGATGAGTGGAGAAGGGACGGACAGGAGAGCAGCCTGGGCAGAGCCCCTCTGGGAAGTCCTCCACGGCCCCAGGCAAGAGTAGCGGACAGAAACAAACAAAAATTGGTTGCCAGGAACTCTACAGACCTCCTGAACTGACATTTCTCCTCCTTCCTAGAGCCACCCAGAGAGGTGTAGGAGAACATCACAGTTTCTGTGCTTCCTGAGAGGGGTGTGGAATACCACCAAGCGGGCTGGTGGAAGCAGGAGCCGTGGGGTTGAGATGTGGGGACGCAGAGTGACTACCAAGGCCTGAGGAGCAGTGGCCATCTGGGGACCTGAAATACCTCCCTGCAGCAAAATTAGAGCCAGACCAAAGATGAGATAGAAGAGGGACTCCGCATTGAGAACGTGTAGGGAATGGAGGATGCCTGAAATTCTCAGAAATCCTCTGGGAATTTTAATGCCACTCTAGGGAGAAAGGGAGTGAGACAACCCTGAGCTGACCTGTAGCAAATTTCCTTAATTAAATGAAATGTGGGTTGAACATTGGGATTTTAATGGACACAAAGAAAAAAGTGGAAAAGTTCCACATTTCCCACACCTGAGTATTTGCTTGTGACGTATCCAACCCCTGCACCAGAATTCTCATCACTCAGCATTTTGCTCACTGTTTAACAGGCACCATGTAAACATCTTTTCATTGCATAAATGGAATGAAAACATCCCTGTCTCTCAAAAATAAACCAACAAAACACGACAAAACAAAGGAAATCCTCAGTAACGAGTACATGAATGTCAAGTTGAATACTTGTCTTAAAGATTTAGAGAGCTCTTCTAGGAGAGGGTTTATTAACCCACTCATGCCAACCCTCATTGGCAACAGGAAAACAGATAAAGGAGCTTGAAGCCTGGCACAAAGCGAGCTCATCCTACAGCTGTAGGTGCTTTTGTGGTTGCTAATGGAAGGAGAACAAGAGTGGAATTTCTGGAGATCTTTCAAAATGGGATAGACTAGAAGCTATCTGAAAATCACTTAGGTAGTCCTGCTTAGAAATAGGGGAATGATGATTTCTTGATTTCTTTTTCTCAAGAAATACAGCTTCAGCTCTAGGAGGGGATTTTAAATCTAATCAGAGGTCAATTTATATTTTAGAACAAGAACTACAGTTTCCCCTGAACATAGTATATTAATTTTTGATCAGTATTGTGTGTTTGCCAACAGATCGGGTATGTAAAGCTAAAAAGGCCACATGCCCTATAGGGAGCTTTTTATTTCTAGTGACATATATTGGAGTTCTTCTTCTTTGTTCATATGATTTACCTTCAAAAATCGATTGAATGTGCCCCCCAGAGAAGTGCAGATAGCTGTTTTAATAATCATATTGGTATTCGGGTGGAATGGAGTGGGATAGAACTGAAAGAACTTGCAGGGTAATATTGTTCCTGGGATCTCTGGTTTCACCAGACTGCGTATAATATTTAAAGTGCAGTAGTACAGCTAGAGTTTGCAGAATAAAGTTAGCAATTCCATTCTTGTAAACATCGATCTTTTATCCTCCTTCTGAGCTTTGAGAGCCCTTAGATCATATGAGAAGCAGCACAATATGCTGCTAGGTCAACAGATGGCAGGGTTACACTATCTCTGTCTCTCTCCCACCAAGGACAGCAGGAATTTACCTGGACCATTTGACTGTCTGGTTGACCCAGTGCTGGCTTTAGCACTGGCTTCAGTAGAGCTGGTATTGAGGTCTTCAAATTCTGCTTCTGACCCCAGGGATTCTGGCCATCAGAACACGCTGGTGGACTCAGACAGTCCTTTGGCTTGCCCCTTACGGGCAACATACCTACCATCGTAAGACTGTGGAAGCATTGGAGGATTGGATCCTTTAAGTATAGCATAATAAATAAAGTGATAGAGTAACAGTCTATTTTATTATCTTTTGCTTATGATATCCTTCTTGGGATATCCATATCATCTATGACAATATGGGTCTTATATTGCACGTTCAGGAGATATATACTTTCATTTAATTTTTAACACAGTACAGATATTGTGTCCCTTGCACAGATGAGAAAACTGAGATCTAGAACAGATCTAGATAGTAAAGAGCAGGGCAGAGATTTGAGATCAGGTGTGTCCACCCCAAAAACCTATGCATTGCTTCTAGGCTAAAGTTTTCCCAGTGTAGGAGCTACTTATTGATAGTTGCTAACTCGTCAGAGGTGGCAGTGTTTAGTTGTGGCCTGATTAATGTGACAACTAACTTTTTGGTGTAGCATTTGCAGTCTTGCCCAGTTTACTTTTATTGAGATCTTCCAGTTCCCGTGAGCAATAGTGAGACTTGCTCTATCAAGATGCAGGACATCTCAGGAAGACTGGGGCTGAGTTAGAAAAGGAATCCTGGCCCCAGAGTCTCCCGTTTACTGCATCCTCTCTGGTTTATACGATCTGAAAGGCAGTTCCTTTAAATTCACCTCTGTTAGCCTAGGTTGTTGTGTGGGAACAATGAATTTTCTCAGGTACATCTTAGCATTTTCCAGCCACTTTCAGAGACCAACCTTGTAATATTTTAGTTGAACCATATCACTTGTGTTTCTAACATTGATCTGGATTTTACACAGCTGTTTACATTAATATGTGTTAAAATGCCTAATTACTGCTACAATCACAGCCAGGCTCAATAGACTTGCCAGCTCTTAAATATATAGTCGTGTCTTCATCAAACACAAAGGTCGGTGAGCATCCTAAGCTCCTTCAATTTGTAAACTGGATTAAGGGCAATAGATGCAACCCATCAAACAAGAATATAGAATTTTGCATATTTCATGGTAGTATGCTCATCTGCTTGTTTTGTTGTTGTTTCCCAGGTTTTCAGAAATAGTTGTTGATAAAAAGAGGTCAGAATGTGAGATGAAGTGGGTGTTTACAGTGGGATTGAGCAAAAGGCTTGAGGACACCTGTAAAAGACTGTGTATCATGTCTATTATAGCATTTTTATGTGTGACTTAATAGTAAATTTTTGGCTGACAATTCTTTAGCCAATTGAGCAAACCTGTCATTAGTTATTTTTTAGCAGGTGTTTGAGCACCTATGTAGGAACTATGCTAAGAGCTGGTGACTGCAGTATAATGTCCATAGAGTTAGAGTCCCATGTGTGTCAGTTCCTCTGGGAATGTAGAGGGGGCAGCGGTTTGCATTGAGAGTTCAGGGAAGACTTCATAAATATGTTTGCATTGGAGAAATGGAGGATTTTCAAGGAGGGCAAGGAAGGGAAAGATAGACAGGAAATAGCAAAAAGCAGTTATAGTCACCAGTCAAGTGGAAGAGAGCATGGCAAGTTCTGGAAACTACAGTAGCTCAAGTATGCTGAGGACGAGAGTGCTGTTGGTGGAAACCTAGGAGATGCAACATTAGGGACATGCTGTAACTCTGTTACATGCTGTAACTCCTGTAGATGATGGCATATCTCATAATAATAAGAGGATACAATACACCAAGGAAAGAGAGCTAATTGGAGAGCTGCCATTTGACTCCTGGGAGTTTTGTCAGTGGTCACACAACCCATCTCCAAAGATATATGTGCCCCCAATGTCTAACCAGCTTGTACTACAGAAGCCTATGGCAGTCTATTGACATTAGCAGGGAATCATTAGTTTTATCTCTTTTCTCATTGGCTGATTTATTGATTGAGTCATGTACTCATTCCTGCATTGATTCAATAAATGTCTACTTAGCCCCTACTATATTTCAGTATTTGTGCTAGTCACTGAGGAAATGACAGGGATGCTCTCTTCTGTCTGAGAATAAGAGATGATGGGAAAAAAGCATCAGGAGATTTGGCGAAGAATGAGAATGATTAAATCACCCTCGTTGATTTCATCAATAGAAACATGCCACTTTCGGGACTTTATAGATTCTCTAATTTCACCTTCTACTCACCTCATTTAAGAGAATATTTATTTTTTACATTGAACTCCCATGTATTTAGAAGGTAAATACATGTAAGACTAATATAACTGGAATTTTCAAAAGGGCTTCATTGTTGTATGGGGGGAAATTGTAAGGATTTGGGGATTTAATCAGAATTGAAACTGAAAATGAAAAGACATCCTGAAATTACTGTATATTCAATTCATTTCTTATATCTTCCTCATCTAAATACTGCACAATAAAAACATGCTTAGAATGGAGACGACTAACACACATCAAGTGTATTTTGAAATCAACAAAGGCTGAATTATGCACAATATAACCTTTGGACACACACACAAGCACACACACCTGTAACCTCTATTAAGGGCAGAGATTATGTTTATCTTGTTCACAGCTGAATCCCTAGCGTCTGGCATGTCATGTACTCGGTAAATAAGTTATTAAATGCATGATTGTTCATGGTAATTACCAATTGTAGTAGATTATCTTATTGTTCTCAACCCTCCTCCTCTCCCTCTATCCACACCCTTTGCCATGTGCCCTTGTAACCCCTCCCACCCCAGTGATGTTGGTCTTGGTCAAGTGATTTCCTTTGGCTGGAAAGTGGTTGGGAGGGGCAGTGAGGTGATGTTGAGCTGCACCCTTGGGGTCATCACTGCTTCCACTGGGCTTTATGCACTTCTGTCCTGGATGTGAGGTGTCTCTCTGCCAGTCCTTAATTGACAACTTAAATTCTTCAGCAGATGGAGGATGGGCTACCTTTTACTTTTTAACTACAGATGTAACTGGTACATGTCATGATTCTTGGGGCTTCTGTTCTAGTAGTGAAGACTAAATGAGATGCCTTAGTGAAGTTACCCTGGAGTTGATCCTGAGTCAAGGATTTGGACGCAGGTAGTTTATTGGGAGACGATCCCTGGAAGCAGTCTTGACAGAGCAGGAAGGAGACAGGAAAAGTAATACACATGCACTATGGACTGGCTCTTGTTGTGGGCACCTAGGTATTAATCCCACTGGGGACCCTCTGAAGAAATTTAGAGAGGGTGCACCTCAAAATGATCTATCTAAAACATGGATTCTGGGGCATTCATCCACTGATGCTTCTTTCTCATTAATTAAAGGTTCCATCCTGCCCCAGGGATATTATTCCCCCAACCCACACCCACACTTCCTGGCTGTGACTGGGTTGTGTGGATTTAGAGATAGTCCGCAGGCAGAAAAGGGGAGAAAACTTGCTTCTTGGGCTTGAGAAAGGAGGGTGGCAGAATTAGTGCGTGGAAGTACTTACTGCAGCTACTTTGAATTCAGAGGTGGGCCAGATAAATGTAATGTGGGTCACAAAAAGTATCTGCTTTGAGATAATGTTTATACAATGTGCTGTGTGGACCATCAAGTTCTAAACAACTGTTATTGGTTATTAATAATGAAAAACTTGAAATATTCTTGTTTATAATAAAAGTTTATCAAATAATATGACTTGTCCTAATGAATAGTATCTATGATACTATTGTGCAGAGTTATACCGGTCATTTGTTTGCAAAAGGCCAGAGATTGGGTGGATATTCATATACCCCTTCTACTTCCCTGCCCTATTTTTCTTCTCTCCCAGATACCACGGCAGTTAACACACACACACACACACACACACACACCAGTAATCCATCTACCCTCTTATTGCTCCCAGATATCTTTATTCTAATGAGCATGTGAAAACCCCAGATGGGAGTAGAGAAAGAAAATGGAGAATATTCAGTTCTTCTTTCTACCCTTCCTGTGGATTGGGATTGAGAGGTGAAACGAACACATTCTTTGTAGAACTACTCTCTCAAAAGAAGGTCCAGGAATCCCACACACTTGCTACGACTCTTGCTACCAATCCACGGACACAACCAGGCTGTGCTTAAGCTGCATCGCCAGAGTCCAGGCCTCTCATACTCTAATATGTGTGATTATATAATCATCAAGGAATGTTCAGTAATTGCTCAAAGAGTTCTGTGGTTCTCTCACTCCAAAGAAAGTAGGATTCTAAGAAGACTCCACGTGGCAAGGTCCATAATGGAGGGTGGCGCTTATGGAACGAATCCAACATGCACACCTCTCTGGAGAAAGACATCACTCAGTGTAAAGATCGCCGTGAGCCCTGCTTTACGTTTCATCAAAAAACTGTTAAGTCCATCAGCTTAGTTGCCCTCTAGCCTTGTGTGGACATTAACGCAGAGCTACTGAAAGATCAGTGTGGGTGTAAAATGTTTAGCTTCAGACTGCCATTTCCTTAAAAAAAAAAAAATCCTGAAACTCATTGATGAAAAGGAAGAAAACTCTCCACTGCTACAAGTGTTGTTGGATGCAGTCTGCTGTTCTAATAAATGACTCTCCAATATAAATGGTTTGATGTAATGAAATAATATTTCTTACCCACGTCTGTGCATTGGATTTGGGAGGTGGTGGGTTGCTCATTTATGCGGTCATCCAAGGAGCCACAGCCTCTTCTCATCGTGAGATTCACTCTCCTTCGCCTCCTCTGACTATTCTCTCTTCTCTCACTTCAGCTAATGGGCAAGGAAAAGACACGAGGTTATCAGGTGGGCCTGGAAGTAATTCATGGCACTTCCACTCATATCCCTTTGGTGAGAACTTAGTCATACGGCCACACCTTGCTGGAGAAGAGGCTGGAAATTATAGTGTAACTGAATGCCCAGGAAGTAGAACTCAGATATGGGTGAAATCTTGCTGCCTCTGCTAAATAAAGCATAGTAGAAATATGAGGCTTAATTGAACAAAGAAACAACATTAGGACGCTTCATGTTCTTTGTGGGCCAGTAATACATTTAGTTTCTTGTCTCCAAAGACAGGCGAGGCTGCAAGTTTCACCTATTATGTTAGATGGTCTACTCTGGGCATGTGGACAATTTATTCTCGTGTGAAGACAGCTCTCCTCTCTGGTTTTGTCCTGTTGCCTCTGGTCCTGCTCTGGTATTGTGGATGAAATAGAAGATGAAGATCACATTCTATTTTCACACAGTGAAGGCTCATGGTTGGCCTCCTGATAATCAGGTGATTGCTGGCACAATCACCACCGAGGCGGTTAGATTTTTCTAAGTATCCAGCAGTTTGGTGACGAATGTCTGAGCCAGAGTCCGGGAGGGTGAAAGAAGAAGGGTGCTCATGTTTAGAATCATTTAGGAGCATTTTCAACATATTCATGCTGGTCTCAGGGTGAATCAGCATTAGACGTACATTTCTGAGAGCAGGGAAGTAAGAAGTAGACTTTGCAGAAGCTCCCCTCACCCTGCTGAAAGTCACTACTTGTGATACTGAGTTGCTCTCTTAGAGTGGTTGCCTCTCTTTTTCCTCATAGTGTATTCATTCTACCTTGTCTTTCATGGAGAGCAATTTTCCTACTGGGTAATCACTGAAATTTAGTGTATAAGTCTGCCAGTGCTGCCGTAACAGAATACCACAGACTGGACGGCTTAAACCGCAGGACTTTTATTCTCACAGTTGTGGAGGCTAGAAGTCCAAGATCAAGGTGTTGGCAGGTTTGCTTTCTTTGGGGGCTACTCTCCTTGTCTTGCAGATGGCCATCTTCTTCTGGTATCATCACAAGACTTTTTCTCTGTGCATGTGCACCCCTGGTGTCTCTTCATCTTCTCATAAGGACACCAGTCATATTGGATAGGGCCCCACCCTCATGACCTCATTTAACATTAATTACCTTAATTATATATTCTTCTTCAGATTCTTTTCCATTATAGTTTATTACAAGATACTGAATGTAGTTCCCTGTGCTATACAGTAGGACCTGATTGTTTACCTTTTTTTTTTTTTTTTCCGGTACGCGGGCCTCTCACTGTCGTGGCCTCTCCCATTGCGGAGCACAGGCTCCGGACGCGCAGGCTCAGCGGCCATGGATCACGGGCCCAGCCGCTCCGAGGCACGTGGGATCTTCCCGGACCGGGGCATGAACCCGTGTCCCCTGCATCGGCAGGTGGACTCTCAACCACTGCGCCACCAGGGAAGCCCTATTTTACATATAGTAGTGTGTATCTGCTAATCCCAAACTCCTAATTTATCCCTCCCCCTCTTTTCCCCTTTGATAACCATAAGTTTCTTTTCTATGTCTGTGAGTCTATTTCTGTTTCATAAATAAGTTCATTTGTATCATGTTTTTTAAGATTCCACATATAATTGATATCATATGCTTGTCTTTCTCTGTCTGACTTACTTCACTTAGTATGATAATCTCTTAGGTCCAACCATGTTGTTGCAAAAGGCATTATTTCATTATTTTTATGGTTAGGGCCCCTCATATTTTCATGAATGAGGTGTCTTCTGACAACTCAGAGCCTTTATCCAAGGTGGTGGCCACTTTACTGGTAGGAACTCCATTGTTCATGAGGCTTGCAGTACCTGAGGTCAATGAGTGAAGGCCCTCAGCGTATACTCTCTGGTCAGCTCTGCTCTCTGAGTGTAGAAAATCAGTCTTGCATCTTCCCTCCAAAAAGCTGATCCATGCAGCTATGTTCTTAGGAATAGACCATCCATTTCAAATGAGTACATTTCATTATGATCTACAGGGCATGGTTTTTTGGTTTTTCACAAATGAATTAAAAAAATCTCCAAGTTCCCACTTCTCTTAACTCTTTCATGATATACCCATAAATTACAGGATCTGAGAGAGGGGAAAATGTGCCTTGTTTACCTTTATATCTTTAATTCCTAATATAGTATGAATATAGTTAGTGCTGGTAAATATTTGGTGACTACATTTATACTCTAGTGCAATCTTTGGGGGGTATTTGCAATTTTGTTTACCTTCTCAAAGAACCAGCTTTTAGTTTTATTGATCTTTGCTCTTGTTTCCTTCATTTCTTTTTCATTTATTTCTGATCTGATCTTTATGATTTCTTTCCTTCTGCTAACTTGGTGGTTTTTCTGTTCTTCTTTCTCTAATTGCTTTAGATGTAAGGTTAGGTGGTTTATTTGTGATGTTTCTTGTTTCTTGAGGTGGGATTGTATTGTTATAAACTTCCCTCTTAGAACTGCTTTTGCTGCATCCCATAGGATTTGGGTCATCGTGTTTTCATTGTCATTTTTTTTTTTGGTATTTTTGATTTCCTCTTTCATTTCTTCAGTGATCTCTTGGTTATTTAGTAGTGTATTGTTTAACATCCATGTGTTTGTATTTTTTACAGATATCTTCCCGTAATTGATATCTAGTCTCACAGCGTTGTAGTCTGAAAAGATACTTGATATGATTTCACTTTTCTTAAATTTACCAAGGCTTGATTTGTGACCCAAGATATGACCTATCCTGGAGAATGTTCCATGAGCACTTGAGAATAAAGTGTATTCTGTTGTTCTTAGATGAAATGTCCTGTAAATATCAATTAAGTCCATATTGTTTAATGTATCATTTAAAGCTTTTGTTTCCTTATTTATTTTCATTTTGGATGACCTGTTCATTGGTGAAATTGGGGTGTTCATGTCCCCTACTATGAATGTGTTACTGTTGATTTCCCCTTTTATGGCTGTTAGCTTTTGCCTTATGTACTGAAGTGCTCCTATGTTGGGTGCATAAATATTTACAATTGTTATATCTTCTTCTTGCATTGATTCCTTGATCAATATGTAGTGTCCTCCTTTGTCTCTTGTAATAGTCTTTATTTTAAAGTCTAGTTTTTCTGATATGAGAATTGCTACTTCAGCTTTCTTGATTTCCATTTTCATGGAATATCGTTCTCCATTCCCTCACTTTCAGTCTGTATGTGTCCCTAGGTCTGAAGTAGGTCGCTTGGAGACAGCATATATACGGGTCTTGTTTTTGTATCCATTCAGCCAGTCTATATCTTTGGTTAGAGCATTTAATCCATTTACATTTAAGGTAATTATCAATATGTATGTTCCTATTACCATTTTCGTCATCGTTTTGGGGTTGTTATTGTAGGTCTTTTCCTTCTCTTGTGTTTACTGCTTAGAGAAGTTCCTTTAGCATTTGTTGTAAAGCTGGTTTGGTGGTGCTGAATTCTCTTAGTTTTTGCTTGTCTGTAAAGGTTTTAATTTGTCTGTCGAATCTGATTGAGATCCTTGCTGGGTAGAGTACTCTTGGTTTTAGGTTTTTCCCTTTCATCACTTTAAATATGTCCTGCCACTCCCTTCTGGCTTGCAAAGTTTCTGCTGAAAGATCAACTGTTAACCTTATGGGGATTCCCTTGTATGTTAATTGTTGTTTTTCCCTTGCTGCTTTTAATATTTTTTCTTTGTATTTAATTGTAGATAGTTTTTTAAAATATGTGTCTTGGCATGTTTCTCCTTGGATTTATCCTGTATGGGACTCTCTGAACTTCCTGGACTTAATTGACTATTTCCTTTCCCATATTAGGGAAGTTTTCAACTATAATCTCTTCAAATATTTTCTCAGTCCCTTTCTTTTTCTCTTCTTCTTATGGGACCCCTATAATTTGAATGTTGGTGCCTTTAATGTTGTCCCAGAGGTCTCTGAGCCTGTCCTCAATTCTTTTCATCTTTTTTCTTTATTCTGCTCTGTGGTAGTTATTTCCAATATTTTATCTTCCAGGTCACTTATCCATTCTTCTGCCTCAGTTATTCTGCTATTGATTCATTCTAGAGAGTTTTTTATTTCATTTATAGTGTTGTTCATCATTGTTTGTTTGCTCTTTAGTTTTTCTAGGTCCTTGTTAAATGTTTCTTGTATTTTCTCCATTCCATTTCCAATTTGGATCATCTTTACTGTCATTACTCTGAATTCTTTTTCAGGTAGACTGCCTATTTCCTCCTCATTTGTTTGATCTGGTAGGTTTTTACCTTGCTCCTTCATCTGCTCTGTGTTTCTCTGTATTCTCATTTTGCTTAACTTACTATGGTTCTGGTGTCCTTTTCACAGGCTGCAGGTTTG
Organism: Grampus griseus; assembly: GCF_964374135.1. Classification (NCBI taxonomy): domain Eukaryota; kingdom Metazoa; phylum Chordata; class Mammalia; order Artiodactyla; family Delphinidae; genus Grampus; species Grampus griseus. Next base: position 48,162,595 of record NC_139006.1, read on the forward strand.
TAGTTCCTGTTGTTTCTAATGTCTGCCACCAGTGGCTAAGGTTGGTTCAGTGGGTTGTGTAGGCTTTCTGGTGGAGGGGACTAGTGCCTGTGTTCTTGTGGATGATGTTGGATCTTGTCTTTCTGGTGGACAGGACCATATCTGGTGGTGTGTTTTGGGGTGTCTGTGACCGTCTTATGATTTTAGGCAGCCTTTCTGCTAATCAGTGGGCTTGTGTTCCTGTCTCGCTAGTTGTTTGGCATGGGGTGTCCAGCACTGTAGCTCGCTGGTAGTTGAGTGGAGCTGGGTCTTAGCATTGAGATGGAATTCTCTGGGAGAGCTTTTGCCATATGATATTACGTGGAGCCAGGAAGTCCCTGGTAGACCAATGTCCTGAACTCAGCTCTCCCACCTCAGGGGCACAGGTCTGACACCCAGCCGGAGCACCAAGACCCTGTCAACCACACAGCTCAGAAGAAAAGAGAGAGAAAATAAAATAAAATAAAATAAAAAGTTATTAAAATAAAAATATTAAAAATTAATTTAAAAAAACAGGAAAGAAAGAAGAGAGCAACCAAACCAAAAATCAAATCCACCAATGATAACAAGTGCTAAAAACTATACTAAAAAAAAAAGGGACAGACAGAACCCTAGGACAAATGGTAAAAGCAAAGCTATACAGACAAAATCACACAAAGAATTATACACATACACACTCAGAAAAAGAGAAAAAGGAAAAAAATATATCTATATATATAAAAAAAGGAAGAGAGCGACCAAATCAATAAACAAATCTACCAATGATAATAAACTCTAAATACTAAACTAAGATAAACATAAAACCAGAAACAAATTAGATGCAGAAAGCAAACCGCAAGTCTACAGTTGCTTCCAAAGTCCACTGCCTCAATTTGGGATGATTCGTTATCTATTCAGGTATTCCACAGATGCAGGGTACATCAAGTTGATTGTGGAGATTTAATCCACTGCTCCTGAGGCTGCTGGGAGAGATTTCCCTTTCTCTTCTTTGTTCGCACAGCTCCCGGGGCTCAGCTTTGGATTTGGCCCCCGCCTCTGCATGTAGGTTGCCTGAGGGTGTCTGTTCTTTGCTCAGACAGGACAGGGTTAAAGGAGCAGCTGATTCAGGGGCTCTGGCTCACTCAGGCCAGGGGGAGGGAGGGGTATGGAATGCAGGGCGAGCTTGTGGCGGCAGAGGCCGGTGTGATGTTGCAACAGCCTGAGGTGCACCGTGTGCTCTCCAGGGGAAGTTGTCCCTGGATCACAGGACCCTGGCAGTCACGGGCTGCACAGGCTCCCAGGAGGGGACATGTGAATAGTGACCTGTTCTTGCACACAGGCTTCTTGGTGGCTGCAATAGCAGCCTTAGTGTTTCATGCCCGTCTCTGGGGTCCGCGCTGATAGCCGCTCCTTGTGCCCATCTCTGGAGCTCATCTAGGCGGTGCTCTGAATCCCCTCTCCTCGCGCACCCCGAAACAGTTGTCTGTTGCCTCTTCAGCAATTCCAGAGTTTTTCCCGGACTCCCTCCTGGCTAGCTGTGGCACACTAGCCCCCTTCAGGCTGTGTTCATGCAGCCAACCCCAGTCTTCTCCCTGGGATCTGACCCTGGAGCCTGAGCCTCAGCTCCCAGCCCCTACCCACCCTGGAGGTTAAGCAGACAAGCCTCTCAGGCTGGTGACTGGTGGTCAGCACCAATCCTCTGCGCAGAAATCTCTCCCCTTTGCCCTATGCACCCCTGTTGCTGCGCTGTCCTCCGTGACTCTGAAGCTTCCCCCCTGTCCACCTGCCATCTCTGCCAGTGAAGGGGCTTCCTAGTGTGTGGGAACTTTTCCTCCTTCACAGCTCCCTCCCAGAGGTGCAGGTCCCTATTCTTTTGTCTCTGTTTATTCCTTTTTCTTTTGCCCCACCCAGGTACGTGGGGAGTTTCTTGCCTTTTGGGAGGTCTGAGGTCTTCTGCCAGCGTTCAGTAGGTGTTCTGTAGGAGTTGTTCCACATGTAGATGTATTTCTGATGTATTTGTGGGAAGGAAGGTGATCTCCACGTCTTACTCCTCTGCCATCTTGGAGGTCGTTTGGTTAGTGTGTCTTTTAACCAGCTGTGGGCTAAAGAAATCTCTAAACTTTCTTTCAGAACAGGACATAAACTACAAGAACTTAGAAGAAAACATGCACCTTGAAGTGCAGAACTCAGGGCTAAGCGTGCAAACACCCTAATTTGGGGGAATCTCTGTGCTCTTGAATTGCTCTCTCCCCTTCTGTCTCTCTCCACAATTCATGCTGCTGTGGCTTCCTCACTGGAAGCCGAATCATTAAGTAAAAAACTGATCACCAAATTTTATGGCCTGTTTTCAAGCATTAGGCCAGTTCTTGGCTATCAAATAGTCTTTAAAAAATGGATTAGTTCTCCTTACATTGTGAGACATTTATTTGCACAAAATTTAGGAAAACTTTCATCCCTCAATATGAGATATTACCCTCAAGTTTAATTTCTGAAATCCAATTTAGAAGCTGAAATGAATAAAAATGTAGATCATACCCTTTACTCATTTTTGGCGGTGAACATTTAAAAAATTCTCTCACGTGGTGATGGACCAGAAATAAACATGTCTTTTTTGCATAGGATCTTTAGTGTTTGTGGAAAATATTTGTGTGTGTGTGTGTGTGTGTGTGTGCATGTAGAAAGCATCTTCAACTTAGAAATCGAAATACTGTGTATGTTTGCTGTCACATGAAGTCAAATACTTGCTTCTGGAAGTAAGCCAGGGTCAAACGTTAGGTTTCACATATAAAGTACTTGAGAAACACAACCTGCATGATTAGTGAAGCTGTAGAGATGTACAGATTGCAGATTGCCGATTGCACAGGGGCTGGCTGTGCAGGGGAGAGTTGGGTTCTATTTCATTTGGTCACTGTGGTCTCTAGGTGCAGGGACGGTTTTCTCACCAGGGTCTTGATCAATGAAAAAAATGCAAGCACCCAGAGCCATACATATTTAGAGCTTGGTTTCCAAAGTTTCTGTTTAATTCCACTTTCTCATCACACACAGGGGTGTGGTATGCCCTTCCAGATGGCCCATGCAAATGCTTTGTCGTATTCCACTCACTCTTTGCATGTCAAGCATCTCTGGGACTACATACATCACCAATTAGCATCTTATATTCATTTGAAAGGAATGGTTCTGCCACACTTTATACAGTTTCCTTTGATAAAATTTGCATGTTGCGATGTTCCCTAAGAATCGAGGATGTGATTGTGGAATTTTCCTCCCATCGCCTCCATCCCTCCCTCCCAACATTTTGCTCTATGCAGCACCATTTGATCTGTGTTTTAGAAGAGATATCTTTGGTTTGACATTTCTGGATCCTGGTGAGACCATTTTGGTGTGTTGACCAAGGCATACTGTCAGCATTTACTATGTCACATCTCTCCAGGTGGCTGTTTTCCTGTTGGTCCACTCTCATCTTTCAGATTCTAGATCATGAGAAACCCCCCCCCCCCAACTCATTGACTTATGGATTTGGTACCTCCATCCCTTCTGCCTTTTGCAAAAGTCTGCCTGCAAGGGCTTCCCTGGTGGCGCAGTGGTTGAGAGTCCGCCTGCCGATGCAGGGGACGCAGGTTCGTGCCCCGGTCCGGGAGGATGCCACATGCCATGGAGCGGCTGGGCCCGTGAGCCATGGCCGCTGAGCCTGTGCATCTGGAGCCTGTGCTCCGCAACGAGAGAGGCCACAACAGTGAGAGGCCCACGTACCGCAAAAAAAAAAAAGAAAAAAAAGTCTGCCAGCTAGACATTCCTTATCTGAGCTCTGTGATGAACGTTTATTGCAGTGGACTTTGTGTGTTGGCCCTGATGGTAAGGAACAATCCTGACGTGTCAAAGTCACATTGAGCCAATACACCAAAGAGATGCTATTCACCAAACAGATCAAACCGTCACCTAGAAAATGGCGGCAGTTACTTTTAAGTTTTCCAAAGTAAGCCATATTGACACGGTAGTGACCAGGTAATCGGGACACACTAACCCTGTGGGGTAAGACCTCCTTGACATTTCCACTTGGATGTCTCCCAGGTATTTTGCACTTTAAACACTTACTTTCAGTCCCTGAAACCTGTCCCTCCCAAGTTTCCCTCATCTTAATAAACAACATGTCACCTACCTGGTTACTGAGTCCAGAAACCTGGAGTCATCAGGAATCTCTTCATTTCTTTTATCCTCTCCATTCCTTTCACCCCTTCCCCCAAATCTGTCATTAAGTTCTTTTGGTTCCACCACCGTATATCCTAAACCAACTCAATCTTTGCCAACTCCGCTGCCACCTCCTGTCCTGCCCTTAGTTCATATCCTAGTCTCTGGAAATCTTCTATAACCTCCACACTGACCACTGTGCAGTAAGTCTGATTTTTCTATATCCCCTTTTCCACTCAAATTTTAGAGTTCTTCACAGAATAAATCAGAGCAAGTAGCTCTGCTGTTTAATATCCTGTGTTATTTTTCTGTGTGCTTAGAACACAACCAATCCTTCTCCATCCACTGCCCAGCCCTACCCCGTGTCTGCAAGACCCTGAATGTTCTGGCTTTTGACTACCTCTTTCCAACATGTATGGCCTCACTAGACTCTAGCTAATGCACTGATTTTTTTTGGGGGGGCGGGATGTTTCTTGAAACTTTTCTGGTTCTTTCCCATACTCAAGAATTATGTACTTGCTGTGCCTCCAGCCTGAGAAGTTTTTCCCTCTGGTTCCTCATTTGCTTGGCTTCTCCTCATTCTTTGGATCTTTATCTGAATGTCTGTTCTTCAGCGAGACCTTCTGTGTCCATGACATGGGAGTAAATTCCCCTCTTCTTCATTTCCTTCAAAGCACTAATCACAGTCTAAAAAGATTTTAGTTATTTACTTATTTGTCTGCTATTTATCTTCTATTGTCTTGGATAAACACAGTGCTCTCAAGGCCCAGTTCTTTCTTGCTTACTTTGTATTTCTGGTGCTATTCACAGTGTCTGGCATGTAAAGGCACTCAAATAATATTTTTGTTGAAGGAATGTCTCTAAAGAGTTGATGAGGCGAGCTGAGTAGTGTGGTGTGTGTGTGTGTGTGTGTGTGTGTGTGTGTGTGTGTTTAGTTAAAGGAAGTGCTATTGACTGAATGTGTCTCCCTGAATTTCTTATGTTGAACCTGGATGCCCACTATGATGGCATTAGGATGTGTGGGCTTTTGGAGGTGATTAGGACATGAGGGTGGAGCCCTCACGAATGGGATTAGTGACCTTATAAAAGAGGCTCCAGAGAGCTCCCTCCCCAATTCTGCCATGTGAGGACACAGTAAAAAGACTGCCAAGCCCTCAGGAGGCTCTGAATCTGCTGGTACCTTGATCATGGATTCCAGCCTCCAGAACTATGAGAAATAAATGTTGTTTATAAGCCACCCTGCCTATGGCATTTTGTTATAGCAGCCTGCACAGACTAAGAGCCAAAGGAAGCATTTTCTAAGTGGGAGGAGGAGAAGAGAGAGGAAGGCTTGGTATCCACACTGCAGGAAGTCAGATCAGCTGAGGGGGTCCCAGCACAGGACCCAGGTCATTGCAGAGCCTAGGTCAATGCAGAGACCAGAGGCCTCGGCTCAGAACCCTGGCAGTTTGCCAGAGACCAGTCAACTGTGTACTGACTGACACCTAAGAAAACAGCACAATGTACTCATTCACATAGAAAAAATATGAGAACCACATCTCCAGGGTAAAGCAGAGCACAGATCATCAAAGCTGTCACGGGACACAGCGGAGGCCACATCACATTCAATAAATGGAATGAATTTCCATTTCTACATGTAAACAGACATGTGAATGCTTTTGATCAAATCCACTGCCCTCATGATATGCAATTTAATTTTACAGACAGGGAGAGAGCAAATATGGGCCGAAGGAACATTTATCAGATCAGGGGAGATGGGGGATGAAGCCATATGGGCGAGAACTTTACAGGAGCACTTGGACCACACCCTACTCCAATCAGGGCAAAGAAGCACGTATTTCAGTGAGAAGAAATTCACTGCCCTTGTCAACACCCAACTCTTGGAGGCACACAGGTCAAGTGCGTAATCACCTGGGCTCTATGAACAATAATAATCGTACAGCCATGTAGCATATCCTGAACACTTGCTTTGTGTCAGGCGCTGTATTCAGCTCCTTGCATGCAGTGTCTCACCTAGAACAATAAACCTAGGAGGCAGGTGTGAATATCACACCATTTTCACAGAAGGAAAACATACAGTTAAGAGAAGTTACTGATTTTGCTTTACTCAGCAAGGATGGGGGGTGGGATTTACACCTTTAACTGTTTACATTTAGAACTTGAATTCCATTATCCTCTATTGATTTGCAAAGGAACCTGATCGCTGGGTCGAAAGATTGCTTCTGCTGAAGTGTAAAAGTGCATGATGACGTTCTAGATCTTACTGGTTTTCAGGAAAAATACACCCTCTGATTATATATCATAGAGCACTTAATATATTGTGCTGTAATTTTTTTTTTCACTTGCCCATTAGATCACCACCAACTCTAGGGCCTCACGTTGGTCTCCTCACCTCTAGGACTCAGCTCAGTTTCTGTAGCTCAGGGGAAGGCAGATGTCTGGAGTGTTTCCTGAAACCCTGATCCCTGGAAGTTGTTTTTATTTGACTGTTTCAGTCTTCCATTTACATGAGCTAGTTTAATAAAATAAGTTATAGCAATTGAAGAGTAAACATTTTTAAGAAGAACTTACATTGTGGTTCTTAAATATTAACCATAAATAAACCTGATGGGGCATGTCACTATGTCACATGTCACTAGTTAAGAATAGGTAAAAAAAAAAAAAGAATCTGAAGGATACACTTAAAAGTCCAAAGAGAATAATGTTAATTTTAAACATTATTCAATTTTAAAGTGTGGACAACAAAGCAAAGATATCCCCAGAAACTGAGATAAAAGAAAATAAGAGAGAGAAATTGATTCTATTTTGAAACTGTCGCGTGGAGGGAGTTTCAAAACAGAATATGAAGTTTTTACAAAATTCATATTTCTTATTATTCCCATATTCAGGTAAAATGCAAACTAGATGTAAGCAGTTTTTAAAACACCGTATTATGTGTCTCACAGGCCAGAACTATTGAAGCAAATCAGATCTCTCATTTTAATATGCATTTGCACATTTAAAAGTTTATATTATTGACTATGTTGAATGCCGTGACTACTGGGGAACCATTACGGCTCACAGAATAGCTTTTTATTTGGCATTGTATCAATTTGAAGCCCAGAATGACATGATCTTAATGCAGATAGCAGATATGCACACGTAAAGTGGTATGAAGAGAAAGGTAAGGTGCACATGCAATAGGCAATTTTCAAATGTCATTCTTTTCAGCCCTAAAAAAAAGAGGAGTGCACACGTTGGAAGGAACGTTTTGCTCCCTGTTCTCTGCCAGGCACTTCCTTCACACACCAAGCATCTCCCTTCCGAGCCTCCATAATGCAGCGCGTGGAAGACCATTTGCCCCTTAAATATCGCACGGAGCTAATTTGCATTATAGACTATGGGCCCAAGAGGGAAAAACGCTTAATTTTATTAATAAATGGATTTTAAATCTCTCTACAGGAGGCCTCAGAACACCCCAAAGGGCTAATCTATGTTATGGAGAGATGGCAAATCAGAGAATCTCCAGTGCATTTTTTCCCGTTCCTGATGAAAGCTACCTACCACTAGGCCAACTGGCTTTGAGTATCTTCTGGTTGAACACTGCAATTGTTCTACACCTGATGTACAAATACCTAAGCCCTTGAGACTTACAATAGGGATGCTAATGCCTGGCATAAACTCCACTGAAACAAACAGAGCTGGGATAATAATTTTGTAACCTCATGTTGACATAACCCACAAGCTTGCTGAAGAGTCCCTTCATGTAGAGGAAACAGAGAAACTATAATGATTTTCAGATACAGTTGACAAGAGACCATTTAGTAAACTTTTATTTTTTTTTAACTAACAGTATGCAGGGATGTTGTATTCTAGGCTGCTACTAATAATCTCATCAGAATGCAAAAGCAGCGACTGTGTTATAAAACCAATGATCTGTTATATTCTGCAAGAATTTACAAAAGCCTAATGTCATTTACTACACCATGAGAACCATACTTGGATAAAAAAAATAAAACACAACAGAATTCAAAAACTGATTACAACTGATGGAAAAAAACCAAACAAACAGTTTGCCAATGCAATACTTTAAAGGTAAAACATACAACAGTGAGAGACATGGAGGTCAGTGATGACTTCAGAAGGGGGGAAGTGGGTATATGGGAATGCATAGATGCCATACGTCATTCAGGTCCATGTTGAATCAGGACATCCACTCAAGCCCAGGATTCTATGGTCCATGGTTACTGCTGAGTATGTTTTGCCAGCTTGCAGTCTCGAAAGAGTTTGCTTTTTTTTTTTTTTTTCTTTCTTAGCAGGATTTTGGACAAAAGCATATCTCTAGCAGTCTTAAATACAGAATTTAGATGATTGAACAAGGGAAGACCTTTTATTCAGAGACCTTTGGAATAAAGTCAACTGAAAAGGTAGAGATAGGAATCTGTCGGGATCTGCATGTAGCTGGGGCGCAGGGTGGCCTCTCCTCCCTCTCAGCTTTTACCCTAGGATGGGCGGGAGAAGTGTTGACTTAGGAGCCTGTAAGACATCTGGTAATAATGAAGATGGAGTTTTAATACTTTGGGATTTTACAAATGAGTTATAATACAGTCACTGGTGAATCATTAAAGTGTATCTTTACAGGAGGAAGTTGTCCATATTTTTTGACTGCTGGGAAGTTGCATATATTGATTGTTGTCAGAAAGAAAATGAGACCTGTTATTAAATCTGAATTCCCTTCAGATCAACTATTTTGAGGACCCAGAGAAGTGATTATATTTCAGGAGAACCTTGCTCACCACAGGTATGTAGAGGTGTTTCTTTTTCTCCCCCTCTGTCATACTTTATTTTATTATTATTTTTCTTTTCAAAAGCTTTTTATTTTATACTGGAGTATAATTGATTGACAATGTTGTGTTAGTTTCAGGTGTACAGCAAAGTGATTCAGTTATACATATACATATATTTAGTCTTTTTCAAATTCTTTTCCCATTTAGGTTATTACAGAATATTGAGTAGAGTTCCCTGTGCTATACAGTAGGTCCTTGTTGGTTATCTGTTTTAAATATAGCAGTATGTACATGTCAATCCCAAACACCCAATTTATCCCTCCACCCCACCCTTTCTCCCTGGTAGCCGTAGGTTTGTTCTCTAAGTCTGTGAGTCTGTTCCTATTTTGTATATAAGTTCATTTATATCATTTTTTTTAGATGCCACATATAAGCAGTAGTCATATGATATTTGTCTTTCTCTGTCTGACTTACTTCACTTAGTATGATAATCTCCAGGTCCTTCCATGTTGCTGCAAATGGCATTATTTCATTCTTTTTTATGGCTGAGTAATATTCCATTGTGTGTGTGTGTGTGTGTGTGTGTGTGTGTGTGTGTGTGTGTGTGTGTACACTACATCTTCTTTATCCATTCCTCTGTTGATGGACATTTAGGTTGCTTCCATGTCTTGGCTAATGTGAACAGTGCTGCTATGAACATTGGGGTGCATGTATCCTTTCAAGCCATGTTTTTCTCCAGATAAGAGGCAGGTCTGTTTATTAATGAGTCAGTTACACAGGACGGTAGTTAAATGTGTGTCTGCTTGCCTTTACTCTTGTTGTTTTTCTTCCTCCTTAACGACTGGAGGAGACCACTGTCTGCCTGGTCACCTTCTAGTCACCCTGAAGAGCAGCCCTAATGCTTCCCCTTCTCTGTGACACTCCCTCATCTTCACAGATACAGTTAATCAATTCTCTGTTATATGTCCACAGCACTATATACATAGTTATGTTAGCTCTCTTATTAACTGTCTTAGAAGTGTGTGTATAAATGCATTTACGTATTGGTTTCTCTAACTAGAGTATAACGTCCTCAATAAATATTGTTTTCCATTCACAGAACATAGCTAAGGTCCTAGCATAGGAAAGGTATCTAATAAGTGTCCAGTAAATGAATAATTATGACAGGATTTCAGTAAAATCAAACTTCCAGGAAAAACTTAGAAAATAATATCTATAATTTAATAAATATATACTATTGATCACTTAAGAAGCAGATTTAGAGGGTTCCTAAACAATTAGGAATGTTTTAATTTAAAAACAAATTTAAAAATAAGCACCTTTTTCTTCGTTCTAAAATCGTATGGGATTAGATCTGAGGGTCAGGTCCCTTTCTCAGCCTAATAGTCAATCAACAAACTAGATATTGGAAGGAAAGGGTCTCATTTGCTCTCCTTAAGAGAATATTCACATACAATTAAAATTACTGGTTCTTTCTGAGAACTGAGAGGGAGCTTGAAAAGAGTGACTGAAATAGAATTAGTAAGTTCTTTACTCAACAAATTTGTCTAGGCCCCCAGTATGTGCCCAGCTCTGTGTTACGTACTGAAGGTTCAGGAATGAACCAAACCAACCTCGTTCCTACCCTCTTGGGCACAGACAATAGTGAATGAGGTGGACTTCAAACAAAAGACTTCCTAAAGGTCATGTTACTACAACTGTGTTAATTACTCTGACAAATTCAGGTACTTTGATGGCATTCAAGAGGGGAATCTGACCTAGAGAAGAGACATCTTCACTGCAGAAGTGACCATTAAGCAGAAACTAGAAAGATGGTGAAGTCGGGAGGACAGGGGGCTTTAGGGGGAATGTGATTAAAAGGTGATAGTGGCAGATGGAGAAAACAGCGAATGTGCATATGAACCTAGTATATTTGAAGAAGGCAGTGAGGTTCCAATACAGTGAGTGAGGGAAGCGAGATAGGGGCTGAGTTCGAAAGTTGGGCTGGATCAATGTTTTCAAGAGCAGGCCACGTTAGGGATGTGACCATGGATGAGGCTGGGACAACATGCATCCCATGCAAATGTAGCTCCAAGAGATGTCCCCTAATTACCAACTTCCTGCCAGAGCCCCCCCACTCGCTCATATTTACCCCTTTGTATATAAAAAATCCAGAGGCGTAGGGCTTCCCTGGTGGCGCAGTGGTTGAGAGTCCGCCTGCCGATGCAGGGGACACGGGTTCGTGCCCCGGTCCGGGAGGATGCCACATGCCACGGAGCCGCTGGGCCCGTGAGCCATGGCCGCTGAGCCTGCACGTCCGGAGCTTGTGCTCCGCAACGGGAGAGGCCACAACAGTGAGAGGCCCGTGTACCACAAAAAAAAAAAAAAAAAAAACAAAAACAAATCCAGAGGCGCTACTAATTTGATGATTTTTCCTAAAAGAAATTGGAATTCATGAGAGATATTTGAGAAGAGAAATGACTTTCAGATTTGAGTTTATGAAACGTTGCTCCAGCAATCTCTGTGAGAAGAGTTTGGAGAAGGGCAAGTGTCAGTGTGAAGTGAGGAGGCAAAGCGTGGTTCACACTGGGGTTGTTGGTGGTGGAAATAAGTAGAGGGAAATGGATGAATTAGAGGTAGATTTTAAAAGAATCAACAAATACGGGTGTGAGCGAGAGGGCGATGTCAAGGGTTATTGTCAGGTTTCTGTCCTGATCATGCGAGTAGACATTTGGCCAATTATTGAGGTAAAAACACTTCAGGAGGAAGAGTTTGGGAAGGAAACATGGGAAGTTCAATTTCTGGAACTGTGGTGTTCAAGGTGTCTGTGAAACATCCAAGTATCGAGAGGAGCCAGACATAACGTTGTAAGAATCCAAATAGAAATCAGTGTGGAAACAAAAATTTAGGAATCACAGAAGAAACATGTGGACTATCGATCAAAATTAGAGTAATACACAGCTTCCCTTCTGGATTGTAATACAGGTCATGAGGGAGAAAAGAGTAACGTTAGATGTTCTCTAAGAAGTGATAAAAGAAGTTTTCTTTTCTACATTACCCTAAATATACTGTTGAATTTCTGTAGTGACTGTTTTTGGCTTATTACTCTCTCTTGTTGTCTACATTTTAATTTTTAAAATTTTTAAATTTTTAAACTTTTTTGTCATGCTGTGCGTCATGCGGGATCTTAGTTCCCTGACCTGGGATTGAACCCATGCCCCCTGCATTAGGAGTGTGTAGTCTAAACCACTGGACTGCCAGGGAAGTCTCTGTTGGCTACATTTTAATATTTACTATCTGTCTTGCATTGTACTAGTAATAGCATGTATGAAAATTTCCCCTATATTCTGGATAACATACAATACAGAAATTATTAGAAATTTTTCAAAGTTCAATTAAAAATCTTAAATTGTTTGCTGCAATCAGTGAAATAGCCATTTAGAAGAGTCAGAGAAGTGTCACATCTATCTATCTAGACGTGTACTTCTATATTTGTGTATAAACATACATGTGCACACATTCATATCACTAAAGTCATATGTTATCATTTTATAGATACTGATGATGAAGTTAAGAGAGTTAAGTGATGTCACAGAGTTAACAAGGGATTGAAGGCAGATTTGAAATCTCCACACTCATGGCTCTCCTCTACCACTCCTCATAGTGATAACCAATATTAACAAACCCCTGTGCTCTTTACTAAGCACCTTCATCCTTTTTTTTTTTTTAGCATCTTTATTGGAGTATAATTGCTTTACAACGGTATGTTAATTTCTGCTGTATAACAAAGTGAATCAGCTATACATATACATATATCCCCATATCTCTTCCCTCTTGCGTCTCCCTCCCACCCTCCCTATCCCACCCCTCTTGGTGGTCACAAAGCACTGAGGTGATCTCCCTGTGCTATGCAGCTGCTTCCCACTAGCTATCTATTTTACATTTGGTAGTGTATATATGTCCATGCCACTCTCTCAGTTTGTCCCAGCTTACCCTTCCCCCTCCCCGTGTCCTCAAGTCCATTCTCTACATCTGCGTCTTTATTCCTGTCCTGCCCCTAGGTTCTTCAGAAATTTTTTTTTTTTAGATTCCATATATATGTGTTAGCATACGGTATTTGTTTTTCTCTTTCTGACTTACTTCACTCTGTATGACAGACTCTAGGTCCCTCCACCTCACTACAAATAACTCAATTTGGTTTCTTTTTATGGCTGAGTAATATCCCATTGTATATATGTGCCACATCTTCTTTACCCATTCATCTGTCGATGGACACTTAGGTTGCTTCCATGTCCTGGCTATGGTAAATAGTGCTGCAATGAGCATTGTGGTACATGACTCTTTTTGAATTATGGTTTTCTTTGGGTATATGCCCAGTAGTGGGATTGCTGGGTCCTATGGTAGTCCTAATTTTAGTTTTTTAAGGAACCTCCATACTGTTCTCCATAGTGGCTGTATCAATTTACATTCCCACCAACAGTAAGTACTTATCCTTATCACAACTCCACGAGGTGCACAGATCCACCCTACAGTGGCATTAGTACCTAAAGTGAAGTCTTCTGACTCCGTGCTGTATTCCCATGAACCTGAGTTCATGCCGAGCTAGCCTTGGATTTGCACTAAAACCATGCACGATAAACGTGGGATTGATAAGTAACGGAGTGCTACACACCAAGTGCACTGTGATGACAGTGCAAACAAAATCAGCAGGATCTGGGCCAAAATAACTAGTATGGAATGTACCAGAACGACAGCCACCTTCTAAGAGCTCAAATTTTGGATGTTATGTACCTAAGTGAAGCTTCCTTCTCCCCCGGGGTTGAGTTTTAAGAGCACAACAAATGTGGGTGCTCATTAAGTGTATGGTTTAAGGTACCTACGGGAGTAGGAAGGGAGATCAGAGCAAAAGGAAAGAAACATTCAAGTTTCAGGAACTTTGAAAGGTAAGAAGGTAGGGCGGGTGAGGGAGTAATAATGATGATGTTGATGGTGATGATGATAGGAGAAACATTCACACGTATGTTTCTGTTTTAAATCATCTGCTCATTTTCGAACTCGAATTTTCCTTCTAGTAGATAAGATGCATTTAATGTATTAGCCTTTGGTTTCTGCAAGGCACATGTCTGGCTCTGTGTGACTGTGGGTGTTTGAGTCACTAGGATGAGAACAGGGCCATGGTATTTCTCATGCTCTATTCCCCAAAGGAAAGTACTTGGCTGTCTTCCACCGGAAAACATATTCCTCACAGAATGCGTCGATTTTAGCTGTCAGCTACGGAGTATCGAAGACTCTGTACGCATGCAACATTGCCAGCAGGAGGCCCACCCACCTCCACTGGGGATAAGAATCCCCAATGGGGGGAAAAAGGCTGCTTCCAAGTGAGTGAAGCAGCTGTTGTTTTACATAGAAGTGTCAAAAGCACAAGCAAATTTCTCATCACCATTTGGCGGTGTCATGGTCAGTGAAATACTTTGTGGTTTTAATGTGGCTTGGGAAGAAAAAACTGGTTTGGGGAGGTTTAAGTTACAGAGGAAAACTTTATCTAGAAATTAAGCCCTGGGTAAAGAATTCATTTTATTGTGAATGATAGAATTTGAATCTGTGATGCGAAACATAGGATTAAATTAGCCACACATCTTTGAAATTTAAAACATTATTTTGTTATCTTTTGGTACACTTTCTTAGGAATAAATGAGTATGACTATGTTAAACAAATCTGAAGAAAAATGCATCCAATTTTGTCACGATACAGTTCTATTATATAAAATATTGCCATTTCTCAAAATAGGACTCTTAAAAATTGAACACTGAAAAGTTTTCCAAATGCAGAGAAATAGAAACTATACACCCTTGTGTTTATATTGACTTTCCATCTATTTCTATGTGTATTCCCTGACCCATCTGTAATCTATCCATCCATCTATGCATTCATCCATCATCTAACAGCTTCTATAGCTGATATACCATTTAGACAGTATAAGACACCTGAATTTGTCATAATTCCTATTCCTTGTTTTCTAGAAGATTCAGATCAATTTGACTATTTGTTAATGGCTTGAAGAAGGGTGAGACACCTTATCACCACTGCAGTCATCTTTTAAAAATAAGGAAAATGAAACACAATCAGTCCCCCTCCCAACCCAATGAGATGCAGACACATAGTCTTACCATGGATGTGGGGCTAATCTTTAAATCCCTTTTTAAGAAAAGCCCTGTTTATGCACCTGGTAAATGATAATAAAATGTATATGAGCTTGAGAGTACATGAACACTAAATTAGCTGTGATTTACATTGGGAGAAAAATAGATGGGAGTTCAATATAAAGCAATCAAATATAACATAACATGTGAATCACACTGTAAATATCTCTGGCATTTGCCTGATCTGCCTGATTATGTGACATAAGTAACGAAGTGAGTCAGTAGTTGCCTTAGTCCATTTGGGAGGCTATAGCAAAAATACCATAGACTGGGTGGCTTCAACAACAAACGCTTATTTAAGTCCAAGATCAAGGCTCCAGCAGGTTTGTTGTCTGGTGAGAGCCCCTTTCCTGGTTCATTGATGCCTATCTTTTTGCATATGGCAGAATGAATGAGAGAGAGCTCTTTGGGACCTCTTTTATTTGGGCTCTAACCCCATTAATGAGGACTTTGCCCTCATGACCTAATCATCTTCCAGAGGCTCCACCTCTTAATCCCAACACATTGGGGGTTAGTTTTCAATTTCTGAATTTGGGAAAACACAAACATTCAGTCTATAGTAGTAGTGAACATGTGTCACTACAGTAAATTATTAAAAACTGTTCTTGAAATTGTACCTGGAGTTGGAATATTTTGAGCTCTAAGCTTCCTCCGTGATTGTCTACCTCAACACCCCACTTTGCAGGTAAGGAAACAGAGGCCAAATGCATCATAGAACCGACTGGGCAAGGACCCCCTCCTCAGGTCTTCTATCTCCAGGTCAGAGCTCTTTCCACTCTGCTTCTCACAAAGCTTTTTTATGCGAGATGCTTTACTGCCAACAGCTAATAATAGGACCAATTTTAGCCTAAGCTGAGGCATAAGAATCTTGTTTTAATAGTTATCCTTCTATATATTTTTCACAATCCTTTATCTACTCTTCTCATCCCCTATCCAGTTCCTTTTTGCTTCCTAACTCTTACTTCCCAAATGGGACATCTAATACCTTCATATCAATTTGCATTTCAAAACTCCCTCATCCTCCATTTAACTATGGTTAAACACAGTTTTTTAGCCCAAAGTAATACTTCTGATAGGAGTCACATATTCCCTTAGGATAAAGCAGCTGCAAGGTTTGGCTAATCGGGATGGTGAATCTTGGGTTTGTCTTATTCTATTAATTATATGTGTGTATGGCTGTTTATTTTACTTAGTCTATAGCAGGCCCTTAACCTCGAGCATATGGGCCACAAAGACCAATGATAAATAGATGGCATATCAGATTTGCCAGAGTTCGGGGGAAAAGCTTTCACTCAGTTTCATACATTATCAAAACATTGACCCTTTAGTCACAGAAACCCATGCCCTGGGCACTGCACACACATAGACCTGGAAGCTTACACTCTTCTGTCTCTTCCCTGACTTTTGGATATTTCACCACCCTGCCACATTTCTGCCACCCACGGGTGTGCATGTCCTGCTTTTCTGTTTACTCCACCCAAGGACCCCAATCAACAGGAAGATATTTTCCCAAATGAACACTCATAGTGATGCCACGAGCTCTTCCCACTATACAACTGCTGAGTGTTTTCCTCCCTTTAAAAAAAAAAAGGGTGGGGCTTTTAATAGCTCCTTTAAGTTTATTTTCCCTGTATTCTTAATTATATTAAATACCCATACATTTCTTCCCTGAGTATTCATTTAGAAAGAAGTTTTGTAATAGTCACATTTAATTTATCAGGGTGGGATAATTTGTGTTTCCCAATCATCTTGCCGACTTTGGTTCATTATACTATTGTTTCACATGAGTAAGTTAGCAAAGTTTGGATTGATTGACTCTAATTAACTAAAACTGGTTCCAGGCTGTGCATCTATTGTCATGGTAGCTAGTCGCAAAGCCCTAAACTGAGCAGCAATGGTGATATACGGTAATATTGATTTGAAAACTGGAGAAAATAATTTAACCTTGAGCTTATCACTGTTTGGGAAACAAGCTAAAACAAAAAAAGGTTAGGGGAAGGGAAGGGAGAGGTATTAGGACACACTTTCAGGATACTTGGGAACATAAATTGGAATTTTTGGTGGGTTCGCTTCTTTTTTTTTTTCGCTGTCCGGAGATAACCACAGATGTGTTGAATTACAAACGAATTCCAACTTTAGCAGCCAGAAGAGTAAAGATTTCATGGTTTTTGAAACTGTGAAGAAATGAAATATACTTGCTGACAAATAGTCTAAGATCTAGCAAAAAATTATGGGGAGACCTCCATTTTGGTAGAGGAAACCTTTCTACCCATTACTCATAGAAAAGTAGAATTGTTTGAAATTTAATCTCTTCTTTGTTGCTGATTTTTATAGTCAATAATGATCTTTGCCTGAGATTATATGGTTCTTTGACAGTATGGCCAACTGGAAAAAATGATCACATTTATAGCCCGTAAGTATGAACAAATACCACCCTTGCTCTATAGTGCTGGACAGGAATCAAGTTAAAAAAATTGCAGAGCAGAATGCCATAGCGAGAGCCATCAGTGGATTTCCAGTGTTCCTATGTGAGATGCTGCAGCTTCTGTTGCTTCTCTTAAAGTTCCAGTTAGGATGGAGCTCCTTCTGTTTGATTGCTGTTGCCCACTTTTTCAGTCCTATAGTCTTCATTTCAGAGCTTCAGGGCCCTTGTCTTTCCATGGCACCCTTATGAATTGAGCTTCCTCCCCCTTCTGTCTTTCATGTCTCACCAAGTTCAACAGAACAGCCTTTGTGTGCTGACAGACAGATGATGTGGAAGTTTAGCTCATGTACTACAGAGCCTTGTTTGAGAAGTCTTCTGTCAGGGTGGAGAAAACACCAGAAGTATTTCCAGTTTATCCAGATGCTTCCTTCCTTTGCACTGTGCTAAAGTCTCTTTGGAAACTGAAGATAGGCAACTTTTATGCCAGTCAGTGTCTTCTCCATGTGATTGTTTGAGCTTCTTTTAATGTTTTATGGCTACTATGGCCATGTGAGAAAGGACCAACTTCCAAATATCACAGTGAAAGGAGCCTGTATTAGTTAAGGTTTTCCAGAGAAACCAAACCAACGTGGTGCATATATGTATGGAGGGAGAGAGAGAGAGAGAGAGAGAGAGAGAGAGGTTTTAAGAAATTGGCTCAGGTGATTATGGAGGCTGGAAAGTTCAAAATCTACAAAGTGGGTCATCAGCTGGAAACCTGGGGAAGAGCTGATTTGCAGTTCAAGTCCATGGGCTGTCAGGCTGGAGAGCCAGGAAAAGTCAACGTGGTAGTTCAAGTCCAAAGGCCTTCTGCAGCAGAGTTCTCTCTTGCTTGGGGGAGGTCAGTCTTTTGTTCTAATCAGTTCTTCAACTGATTGGACGAGGCCCACCATCACTATGGAGGGTAATCTGCTTTACTCAAAGTCCACCATGTTAAATGTAAATCTCATCCACAAACATTCTCACAGAAACATCCAGAATCATTCTTGACCAAATATCTGCACACAAGTGGCCCAGCCAATTTGACACGGACATACCGCAGAGCACACGAGCTCACATAAAGGCACAGGCTGAGGAGCCAGAGAAGACAAAGGTGGAGAAGGAGAGTGACATAATTTTGTTTTTGAAGAGAAAAAGGGAAGGGCGTGATTACTGATACCTCATAGATTTTGAAGTATTTTAAAGTCAGCCACACAAACATGGTACACACAACACACACCTGTCTTTCTTCTTGAATAGCTTAGTAACAAGATGTCTTCACTCCCACTTGTTCTTAAGTGCAGGCAGGTGTCATGGTAGTTCTGAAGCAGCAGACACCAGCCCCAACCTGGTAAAATGATAGGCAGTAAAGGCCCTGCTCAGACTCCTTCCTCTGACTCCCTCTACTGCACACATCTACCCCAGAGAATTTCTGCCCAGCCCTTCTTTCTAGAATTCAAAACAACAGTCCGAAAAGTCTCTGCCATGTTTACAATTCCCACCTCCATAACACCAGTTACAACTGACTCACCTCGTACCACATAGAAAGCAGGTATCACACCTCTTGTTGGTAAAATATTTGTCTTAACATCTTCAAATCAAACAACAAGCATTTTTTAAGTCCCTACTATGTGCCCCGTACAGAGGAAAATGCAAAGGAAGAATCAAACATAGTCCTTGCCTATGAGAGCTTATAATTTTGGGGGGAAGCAAGTTTAATATGTAGTAAATAGACAGAATATATTAAGTTATTAGGGGGTCTTCAGACAAGGAATTTTGTCAGAGCTCATCAATGGTGGCCGTAAGTATGAAATGGAATGGCTTCCTTTCTATGTTGCTGTATTTGACTATATGTTGCAAAAACTGAGGAATATATTGACTTTTTATATCGATTGTGTCAAGAATTAGCTCATTTGTATTCAAATCATTCTAGTTTCTCTCAATGATTGTATGTTTTCCTAGTGTCTGTTTATCAGTTTATTCAATGTAGTAGTCAAGTTTATCAAAACCATATGGAAACCACCTGAAGATGGATTTTTGATAGAGGAGGTTATTTGGAGCTTTTGCCCATAAAATGGAATGCATCTTTGTACTTGTAAACTCTTAGGTTACCTTCCAAGGAAGCAACCCATTTTCCTCCAAAGACTGTAACTATCATTATTAGATGAATCGCTAATATGATTTTGTCAATATTCTCCTCTAACTCTTACTTACAGAAGAAAAATGTTTGAAAATTATATTGGATGAACTCTGCCCCTATAACTTCTGGAAACCTGAAATGATTCTAGGTCACCTGAGGTGACAACCTGATCTCAGTAGCCTTGATTTTTTCACTCCCCTCTCAGCACTGCAAGAACCTGGTGGCAGAAACAGTTTCAGGGAGACTGATTATGAGCTGAAGTGCAAGAATGTTTACTGAGGAGCTTGGGTCCTCAGAGTGGGTGGGAGTGATAGGGAAGATCTTTGCTGAAATACCCCAAGGTTGAACCTGGAAAAAAGCACTAAATGTCAAATCTGAAGGGCAAACTAAACAAAATCAGTACTGGAGGACGAGCGTATAGGAAGGGCTGCAACAGGATGGGATTTGGTGTGAGGGAAAGTCAAGGAGAGTAGCTCAGAACCAAGATTTAAAAATTTTATTTTAATTTTTTTTTGCGGTACACGGGCCTCTCACTGCTGTGGCCTCTCCCGTTGAGGAGCACAGGCTCCGGATGCGCAGACTCAGCGGCCATGGCTCACGGGCCCAGCCGCTCCGTGGCATGTGGGATCTTCCCGGACCGGGGCATGAACCCGTGTCCCCTGCATCGGCAGGCGGACTCTCAACCACTGCGCCACCAGGGAAGCCCAGAACCAAGATTTTGAACGCGGATTGCATGTTAGTGTATTCTTTTCGCATGGTTTGCAGTTTATATTAGCAGGATGGGCAAAACAGCTTAATATACTTAATCTGGATACAGTAGCAAGGTAGGGCGCAGAGCCAAACTCCAAGCCAGCTCCATGAACTCACCCTTCTAGTGACGGGTATCTGACAAGCCTATGTCTTCTAATTTTTTCTTTTCTTTGAAATGCGAGACATTGAATCTGAGATAACACAAAATAGATCTGTTGATCCTCATCAACAGCAGAGAATGTTCAAGAGGCAGTGACCTAAATGCTTTGCTAATCACAGTGTGATCCAAGCACCAGAATTGTCTGGATCACCGGGGAGCTTGTTGGAAAGGCAAACTCTCAGGCTCCCGCTCAGATCTACTGCATTAGAATCTGCAACTTTTTAAGATTCCCAGGTAATTCATGCGCACTTTAAAATTAAGGAACACAGCTGTTCTCCCTTCTATAATACCACTCCCAGATAGTTACCTAGTGTCTGATTACAGACCCACTAGCAATACGGAGTTCACAATTTTGAAAATCCCAGTGTTTGCTAATAAATTCTCCTTTAACGTTTAGAACCTAGCACAATAACAGAAAAAGTATATTTGATCAGTAAATATTGAATGAATGAGTAATGAATGAATGTTTCACCTTGAATTGAAAATGTTTGCTCACAACTTATTTGGACTAGCTAGATAATAAATCAATGTTTTCCACAGTCAGCCCTAATGTTAAATAAAAAAAGAGTTTTATGTCATATAGGCCTCTGTTTCCTAGGTTAAATGTGTCTGGTTCCTTTAACTACTTCTCATGTGTCAAGGTGTATGAGTTCCTCACCATCCTTGGTACCTTCTTCTGGTCACATGTTGGATTACAAGAAAACTTGTGATCCAGGAGTAAACTTGTCTCCAGATGTGCTGTAAGCACACAGTACAGGGAACATGAGCTGATGACATTTCTCTGCTTCTGCTCTGGGCTTTTCTAATTTAGTAAATTGGCTGTCACATCACTAAAAATAGGAAATTTGAACTTGGGCTCCTTTTTTTTTTGTCTGAGGTTATTTTGCTTACCACAAATGAAGGCCACAGAAGCTAAATATATGTCTACTTGAATGATGACTTTATAGCAATAAAATGAGCCCACAGGGGCTAATGACTCTGTAATCAGCTTTTTCAACCACTTTTTATATTGGGCATAATTCTCTCTCTCTCTGAGAAATTCTACATCATTTATCACTAGACTAACGTGAGCAAAAGGGGAAAGGCATGAGCTGAGAGATTGGAGGCCGCCGCCTGTCTGCTATTAAATAACAGTAAACTTGCCTGGAGGAGACTATTTGATTTTGGATACTAGTACAGCAGACTCTCATGTTCTCTTTTAGCTCAGAATTCTTATTTTGGCATTGGTTTAAGAAATTAGGTTTTAAGAAGAATTTATTTTGTTTTACGTTTAAAAGTGATCAACAGTATTCCAACTCAGAACTGTTTCTTTTCATAAATTTTTATTGGAGTACAGTTGATTTACAATGTTGTGTTAGTTTCAGGTACACAGCAAAGTGAATCAGTTATACATATACATATATCCACTCTTTTTTAGATTCTCTTCCCAAGTCGGCCGTTACGAGTATTGAGTAGAGTTCCCTGTGCTATACAGTAGGTCCTTATTAGTTATATAGTTTATATATAGTAGTGTGTATGTGTCAATACCAATCTTCTCATTTATCCCTCCCCCTCTTTACACCCTGGTAACCATAACTTTATCTTCTACATCTGTAACTCTATTTCTGTTTTGTAGATAAGTTCATTTGTACCTTTTTTTTCGATTCCACATATAAGTGATACCGTATGATATTTGTCTTTTTCTGACTTACTTCACTTATTTCACTGACCTAGAGTAGGACAATCTCTGGGTCCATCCATGTTGCTGCAAATGGCATTATTTTGTTCTTTTTTATGGCTGAGTAATATTCCATTGTGTATGTATACCACATCTTCTTTATCCATTCCTCTGTTGATAGACATTTACATTGCTTCCATGTCCTGGCTGTTGTAAATAGTGCTGCAAGACCCAGGACCATTTCTAAAGTTCCTTTTCTTGTTCTCTAGCACCTCCTGGTTGCCATCAAGGGAAGGGGATCACACCCCTCCTGTTGGCCTGCTTGCAAATTGGTGTTGGTAAATTTGAGGTCAGACACTCTTTCTGGGGGTGAGATTATTATTTACATGATGGTGTACTTGTGTTCCAGATAATACTATTTGAGTACCACTTCCTTTCCTACTTATTAATATCATCTTATTTAGATTCTTCTTCCACCGTTCGGAGCTCCATTGGCAGCTGTTTCTTTCCCAGAATTCACTGCTCTTGGGCCTGGTTCATAGCCTGATTTTACTGAATATCCTCTGCTTATTCCTCCAGATCCAATGCCCACCCTCCTCCGCTATCTGCCTCAGGAGGCGGATCTGCACAGATTACATCAACGGGCCTCCATGCCCTCTTCCTCCCCTTACCCTTTCTGTCTAGATGTGGAAACAGCTCCACTTCTGTTAGCCCAGAATTTCTGCTCCATCCCTTATGGTTCCTCTGCATTTTACTCATGTCGTTAGAATCAGTGCTTCGTATATAAACCCTCTTTGAATTATTCTAATTTGATGGTACCAACTGTTTCTTTGTCCCCTTACCCTGGATGATTACAACATCTATTCATTCATTCTCTCGTGTTTTTATTTACTATTATTTTTTGTTATTTACTTAATTATTTATGTAGCAAGCACTTATGCATTATCTACTATTTACCAGTCATTCCACTGAGTTTCTTTAGAGCTCATTCTCTACCAAATAGTCAATAAGCTTTAGATAAAGCTAACTATGAGTTCCTTATCTTAGTTGTGCCATGTCCTATTGGGATTAAGGCCTGTAATTGGGAGACAGGTACTACCAGTCATCTCAAGATGTGTCTGTTACTTTTTTTTTTTTTTTTTTTTGCGGTACGCGGGCGTCTCACTGCTGTGGCCTCTCCCGTTGCGGAGCGCAGGCTCCAGACGCGCAGGCTTAGCGGCCATGGCTCACGGACCCAGCCGCTCCGCGGCATGTGGGATCTTCCCGGACCGGGGCACAAACTCGTGTCCCCTGCATCGGCAGGCAGACTCCCAACCACTGCGCCACCAGGGAAGCCCCTGTCTGTTACTCTTGACACTAAATAAGAGCTTATTTTCATATCAAGCCAGTTTTTTGGGTTTTTTTGTTTTTTTTTTAGTTCACTTAGGCCAAAGTATAAGTAGCAAGTTTTATTGTTTTTAAATCAAAAGACTCATACAAACAGAAGATAAGACTTGTTCTGTTGGTGCCAATAACTGAGTTGTCCATTCACCCCTAGCCTCAATTATTTTTCATTATTCCTAAATCTGGTCTTTGGCTGGTAACCTGGTTTTGATGGCTACATAAAAAGGCAACCTTGAATCATCTCTTGACAAAAGACTTTCTTTGTACTCATATGAGGAGTAGCTGCCAGCAAAAGGATAAAATGTTTTCATTCCTTAGATCTTCCCTATGTCTGTGGTTTAATAAGGGGCATCCTTGTCTATTTGGGTAAAGGCAGAGTAAAATTTACTGTCAGGGTGGAAGGACAGGTCTTTCATTTGGGGCTCCTTCAGGCTTTGGTTGTGACATAATAACATGGCTTTTCGGCAGTGACGGTGGAGAAGTGTTTAGTTTGTATTAAAACCATCTTTGGCTGCATTAAAAGTTACGTGACACAACCAAGGAAAGTGAAAGTCCTGCTTGTTCAATAAAGTGACAAAAAAATATGACTAGGGTTGTGTTCGTCTCAGAGTCGCATTTTAAGAAGGAGAGTATAAGATGGTCACTTTTCAAGATGAAAGTAAAGTCTGGGTTCTGGAGAGCATACCATATGAGAAAAATGTGAAAGAAAAGGAGATCACAAAATAACTTTTTAAATATGGAGAAGTAAATTTAATTTTTACAGCTTCAAAAATGAGAAGACTGTGTGTGTATATTTTTTCCTCTGAAATAGAGAGATTACTTCCCAACTCATTTTATGAGGCCAGAATTAGCCTGATATTGCATCCTGTCAAATCCTTTGCAAGAAAATAAAACCATAGACCCATATTCTTCATGAGCATAGATACAAAAGTTCTAAATGACATTGTAACAAATCAAATCTAACTATATGTATAAAGGACCAAACAGGTTGATCCCAAGAATGCAAACTTGTTTTAACATTTGAAAATCCAAAAAAGAAAATCCTTATGTTCATCTTACTAGAGACATCTGGCCATCATTCCTCATTAAGGAAAAACAAAAAAACAAAACCAAAAAACCTCTTAGAGGACCAGGATTAGAAAGGAACTTACTCAGTCTGATGAAAGCATCTATGGAAAACCCATAGCTAACATCACACTTAATGATGAAAGACTGAATGCTTTCCTCCTAAAACTAGGAACAACACAAGGATGCCCACTTTCACCACTTCTATTCAACATTGCACTAGGGATTCAAGTCAATGCAATAAAACAAGGAAAAGAAAGAAAAGTCATCCAGATAAGAAAGGAAGAAGTAAGACTATTATTTGCTTTCCTATGTGATTATTTATGTACAAAATCACACAGAATCTACAAGAAATGTAAATAATAAATGAATTTTTCAAGATTTCAGGTTATAAGATTTATGTGCAAATGTATTTGTATATACTGATGATTGACTCTTGCAAATTAAAATGTAAAATATCTCATATACAATAGTATAGCATGAAAAATATAAAATACTTAGGAATAAAATCTGACAATATATGTGACAGACCTGTGCACTAAAAGCTATAAAATTTTGCTGGGAGAAATTAAGGATGATATGCAAGTGTACTGTTTTCATGGGTTAAAAGATAATATTAGGGAGATGCAAGAGGGACGAGATATGGGGACATATGTATATGTATAGCTGATTCACTTTGTTATGCAGCAGAAACTAACACACCATTGTAAAGCAATTATACTCCAATAAAGACGTTTAAAAAAAAAGACAATATTATTTAGATATATTAGTCCTCTTAAAACTGATCTATAGATTCAATTCAATTCCAATCAAAATCTTAACAGGATTTTGTTTTTCTTCTTTTGGGGAGAAGAAATTGACAAGCTAATTTTAATACCTACATGAGAAAAAGAAGAACAAAGTTGGTGGGCTCACACTTTTTTAGACTTATAAACATATAGCAATCAAGACAGTGTGCTATTCGCATCAAGATAGACAGTAGAACAATCAAACAGAGAGTCTATGGACAACTGATTTTTGACAAAGGTGTAAGGGCAATTCAGTGGAGAAAAGATGTTCTTGTAATAAGTGGTACTGGAAAAATTAGATATCCATATACAAAAAAATGAACTTCGACCCATGTCTCTCACCATATACAAAAAATAAGTCAAATGGATGATGAAACTGACTATAAAACCTGAAAGAGTAAAACTTCTGGAAGAAAACAAAGGAGAAAATTTTTGTGACCTTCGCTTAGGTGAAGACTTCATAGACATGACCAACAACAGAAGTATCCATAAAAGAACAAACTGATAATTTACACTTCATTAAAATTTTCTGCTCATCAAAAAACGCTAAGTGAATGAAATGACTAGTCACAGACTGGGAGAAAATATTTGCAAAGCTTCTGTTTGTTATAGAATTGTATTGGGTGGGCCAAAACGTTCGTTCGGTTTTTTCCATAAGATGGCTGTAGTAGCACTTAGTTGTCTTTAACTTCATTCAAAACAATTTTGTTAGATTGTATGTGATAGCTGTCATATCAGTGTGCATTTAAAAAAAGACATCAAAATTGGTGAATTTTTGTGTAGCCATTTTAATATTGAACATGGAAGGAAAAAAGCAACACTTTCGGCATATTATGCTTTATTATTTCAAGAAAGGTAAAAACTCAACTGAAACACACAAAAAACATCTGTGCAGTGTATGGAGAAGGTGCTGTGACGGATCGAACGTGTCAAAAGTGGTTTGCGAAGTTTTGTACTGGAGATTTCTCGCAGTACAATGCTCCACGGTCGGGTACCAGATGAAGTTGACAGCGATCAAATCGAAACAATAATTGATAACAATCAACGTTATACCACGCGGGAGATAGCCGACATACTCAAAATATCCAAATCAAGCACTGAAAATCATTTGCACCAGCTTGGTTATGTTCATCGCTTTCATGTTTGGGTTCCACATAAGTTAAGCAAAAAAACCCTTCTTGACCATATTTCCACATGCAATTCTCTACTGAAACGTAATGAAAACGTCCCGGTTTTTTTTTTTTTTTTTTTTTTGCAGTATGCGGGCCTCCGTTGTGGCCTCTCCCGTTGCGGAGCACAGGCTTCGGACGCGCAGGCTCAGCGGCCATGGCTCACGGGCCCAGCCGCTCCGCGGCATGTGGGATCCTCCCAGGCCAGGACACGAACCCGTGTCTCCTGCATCGGCAGACGGACTCTCAACCACTGCGCCACCGGGGAAGACCCAACGTCCCCTTTTTAAAACAAATTGTGATGGGCGATGAAAAGTGGATACTGTACAATAATGTGGAACTGAAGAGATCGTGGGGCAAGTGAAATGAACCACCATCAACCACACCAAAGGCCGGTCTTCATCCAAAGAAGATGATATTGTGTATAGGGTGGAATTGGAAGGGAGTCCTCTATTATGACCTCCTTCTGGGAAACCAAACAATTAATTCCAACAAGTACTGCTCCCATTTAGACCAACTGCAAACGGCACTTGACGAAAAGCATCCAGAATTAGTCAACAGAAAATGCATAATCTTCCATCAGGATGACTCAAGACCACATGTTTCTTTGATGACCGGGCAAAAACTGTCACAGCTTGGCTGGGAAGTTCTGATTCATCCGCCGTATTCACCAGACATTGCACCTTCGGATTTCCATTTATTTCGGTCTTTACAAAATTCTCTTCATGGAAAAAATTTCAAGTCCCTGGAAGACTGTAAAAGACACCTGGAGCAGTTCTTTGCTCAAAACGATAAAAAGTTTTGGGAAGATGGAATTATGAAGTTGCCTGAAAAATGGCAGGTAGTGGAACAAAAGGGTGAATACATTATTCAATAAAGTTATTGGTGAGAATGAAAAATGTGTCTTTTATTTTTGCTTAAAAAACCGAAGGCACCTTTTGGCCCACCCAATATCTAGGATAGAAAATGAACTCTAGAGTGCAATAATGAGAAATCGAACACCCCAATTAAAAATGGGCAAAGATCTGAACAGTTGACCAAGGTATGTGGATGGCATATAAACATATGAAAAGATGTTCAACAACATTAGACTTCAGGGAACCACAAGTTACAAGCACTGCAAAATGCCATTACATAACTATTAGAATGACCAAAAGTTCAAAGGCTGACCATACTTAATGTAGACAAGGATATAAAGGGATCTAGAACTTTCATACACTGCTGGTAGGCACATAAAATGTTGGACCCACTTTGGACAAGAGTTTGGATAGTTCCTTAAAAAGTTAAATGCATACCTATCACGCGATCCAGCCATTCCACTTTCAGATATTTATCCAAGAGAAATGAAAACATACCAAGACTTGTACATGAATATTCATTCATAGCAGTCTTATTTGTAATAGCCGAAACTGGAAATAGATGTTCATGAACAGATGAACACATTTTTATATATCTATACAACAGAATTCTGCAGTAAAGAAAAATAATGAACTCTTAATATACACAAAAACCTGATGGATCTCAAAATATACACCTTGACTGAAAAGCTAGACAAAAAAAAGAGAGTAAATTGATGTTTGATCTCATTTATATAAAATTCTGGGCAATGCAAACTAATTTATGGTGACAGAAAACAGATGAGTGAGCTCTTGGGGACAGAGTAGGGGTAGGGGAGTTATGGGGTGATGGATATGTTCATTGGGTTGATTGTGATGATGGTTTCACGGGTGTATCCATATGTCAAAAAATCCAACTGTACACTTTAAATATGTGTTTTTCATGTTGATTATATGTCATTAAATGGAGAGGAGGGGGAGGGAGACAGAGAAAGCAAGGCTATGCCCCAGGTAAGTTATGTGCTTTAGTAAGAGGATGATGGTAGTTTTGAGACTGAAACACAATTTCTCTGCATCCTTACAAAATAGCCCTGGGCTGTAAGCAGCTGCCATACTCGTGTCATCTCCCCCTCCCCCATTCTTTCCTTCCTTTCCTCTCTCCTTCCTTTCTCACTTTCTTTCCTTCCTTCCACGGTGAGATTAAAAATTATGTTATCTTAAGAGTTAGCAAAGACTTTAATTTCTGAAAATGATTCTCTAAATTCCTTAGGTTGGCGGGGGATACATTAGCACCTGGAATAGCAGGAGAAAAGGAAACAAAAGAAATACTTCAATTGCTCGCATTAGACATGAACACGTAGAAGTGGAGCGAACAGAGAAGAGAGAACTGATAAGAGAATCATGGCAACATCATGGAAGCACTTTTCAGCCCTGGGGATGTCTAATAGTCCATTTTAATTGTGTTGGTGTTGCTGTGATAGAAAATCTCTCTGTGGAAAGGCTCTGTAAAAAGATACGGCTTTGTCCTCTCACAGCTCTCGGGTATGTTAAATTTAAAACAAATCACCATGTGATATGATGAGTACCATGACAGTGGTGACACTTGAGGTTGGTGGGTGTCCTTGCTCCAGAATTTCCACATGGGGTGACCTTGTGACAGCCATGTGGCTGCAATGGTTGTGACCTTGAAGCAAGCTCTCTCCCCTTCTCTCTCTCTAGCACTTTACATAAGAGCTATATAAAATCATAATAAAAATAATAGCATTAAAAATAATGAAACTAAATGTCCATTATCGGCACCAAATAACGTCAGACAGTGAGATTTTTGCGGGTGCTGCAGCTCTGGCACTCCACACACGCCTGGGTACCTCTGTGCCTGATGTGGCACAGAGACACTCTCCAGGATGACTCCCCGCATGTCCCCTTCAGTAGGTGATGTTAGAGGACTTGCGGGAGCCCGTGAGGCAGACATCGTGGGGTAGGGTCTTCTGTACAGAGTTCACAGCAAATGCAAGTGTGTCAGTGAGAGACTTCCTGTTGGCTAGTTTCTGCTCGGAAACTAGGATTCACAGACATCGTGACAAGAGCTAGGTGATTAGCTGTTGCTTCTCCCTGGCTGCTGTGGAACAGGGGAAAGCACATAGGCTTTGCATAGGCTTTGGAGGATGATCCAGATTCCACTTCTGCCCCATTTCTATGGCCTTGGGCCTTACCTGAGTAATTCAATCAAAGTCTCAGTTTTTTTCATCTCTAATATGAGAAAAATAACACTTTATTGGAAGAGACTATAGGTGCAGAAACAATATATATTTAAAAATACATAGCACCTGGTCCCTAGTACATATGTAATCATTTTAATTTAGTTTTATTGTTGTTATCTCCAGGGCTCAAATTATTACCTGAGATTAGATGGCAACACTTAGGAAAGGGCCATGGGAGTTCCCAGATAGGGCTGCTATTCACATCAAAAAAAGAAGAAAAAATGGGTTTAATCCTTACTGAGTATGCAGCTCTATCTCAGACTTTTGGCAGATGTGCCAAAGATTTTAGCACTTCTAAGAAGTCCATGAGTTGGAAAAGACCAAACTGACACACTTGAAGCAACTAGACAATGGTATCCTATAATCAATTATCGGTATGTGCTGTATAGGCAAGAGATGTCACAGGACCCTGATGCTACTAGCATCCTGTTGTCTTTCTTGAGTCTCTGTACAGGATGATATAAGCAGTTCAATGCAATGTGCAAAGTACTAAGTGGTCCCCTAGTGGCCACAAAGAGTTACTACTACATCTACCCTGAGTGGAACAAGTAAGAACATTGTTTACTCTCACTTTACTTTCCAGAGTATCTTCATCTGAACTGATATGAGTTTCTGATTCTAAATCAATTCATTGTTCAATTACAGGCAACTGAATTTATCTCCTCCAATATTATTAATCACACTGACCTTCCTGCTCCCCCAGTGCACTCCTAAACCCACATTTCTCATAGCTTACTGATTTGTACAGATGGTGCCTTTGTCAGGCTTCCCATATTAAGATATAAACCTTTTTGAAGGAAGTAACTGGGTTACTGCTATCTGGGGGTAACGTACATTCTGGTGTTCCCAGGACAGTGCTGGCTTATGCTTGTTTGCCCAGTGTAATTGTTAGTATTACCTTCTTTTGTGATCATAATTGTTCCAGTCTTAGTAATAAATCATATGGTTCCCCTAGTGCCATCTCTTGCTCCTTCCTGCTCTTTCTTCCCCATTGAACATTCCAGAAAGAGCGATCTAACTCCTGACCAGACGTGAGGTCAATCTGGATGTGATCTCTCACTCCAGCCATCACCAGAGTTTATCTGGCTGATCTGGCTGGTTAGGAAGCCATTCTCTTCTCTCTTAAACACCCCCCATGTGCCCTTTCATAAGTTGCAGTCTCAGTCAGAGAAGAGGACCACTGCTGATTGTTGGTGATGTGTGTGCTACTAAGCTCCCTTGTTTGCCTTTCCTCACAGGCTCTCACAGGTTCTAAAAGTCACCTCTAAGCCCGTCTAATGCTATGACGTGTTGGTTGGGTATGATATGCAGAGCCTGGGTGAAATAGCAAAGACCCAGTCGACGAAATGCACTATTGTGCAGGCTGTGATGGTAAAATGAATGTGTTAAAGGTGAAAGAAGGTGATCTAGACACAAACAGTGAACCAGAACAGGAGGAAATTGTGAACTTTTTCACAATACAGCACAAGGCTTATCCACAATGGCCCAAATGTCACCTTTTATCATAGTCGGAACAATACGGACACCTGTAAAACTCATTCAAGTGAGACTTTCAAACTCAAATTTATGCTTGATGTGTTAGAACTAAATTGGTACATTTACAGACTAGTTGTGTGAATGCAACATGATTGAATTGTTTTGGAATCCAGCAATGGACTTGTGACTGCCTTGCTAAAACGAAGTACACTAGCCTTTCTCAGAACAGATTTCTTAGGAAGCATTCCTATCTCCTTACATGATTTGTTTCAAATGATTTAATAAAGTCAGCAACTAAAATAACATCTTAATGGGTGATTCAATTCCAAATGCCAAAATAAAATTGTTACAAATAAAGAGGCATATACAACTATGCTCATATTCAGAAACTGCTTTGTGATTTTGAAGACTCAGAAATAAAAAATTACTCTAAATGGCTTACACAATACATTTCCTTTTTTATTTGTTCTTTTCCTCTCATTATCTCTGACCTGTTTCTCCGTCTTTCATGCTGCTACTCACATCTTAACCATATACATTTTACATGTGAATGAGACTATGAATCTATGACTCTAGCAGATAAATGTACATGCCTATACTATAAACGGTATTGCACTGTTTTCTTTACACCTTGTTATCTTATACTTATGAAGAATAAACCTTAAAAATAAGGATCTGCCAGATAGGTATTGTAATAATAAAATGCATTAAAAGTTATCATTAGAATAATAAGATTTGGGGAATTTCAGCACCAAGCCGTTACTTATAAAATACCAATGGAATAATTCTGGATTCATTGCATAACACTGAGTACAAACAATGGTGTTTCGTAAACCAATAAAGATGGTGTGCAAAGGCCTGGATGGGAACCATTCTGAGTTGGTTATGATCACAGAGGTAAAAGTCAAAGACCTTCAGTGCGAGTGTGAGTAGTCAATTCTGCTAAAGGATTTCAAGGAGAAATTCAGAGGTTATTATTTTATTACTGCCATTCAAACTTTGGCCTAGGATGTGTATTCATTCTTTCATACAATGAATGTTTAAGCTCTTCCTCTTTTGCCACCAATAGTGTATGCCTAACACTGGGTATACAGAGTCGAACATGCAGTAATTATAGTTAAATGTTCAATGAAATAAAATGATATACATTCTACTAAATAGTCATGTCCAGAATTGTGAAGTTGGAATGATAAAGTTATTGCAATGGTTGCCTCCTTGTGTTGGCTACTAGAGGGCTCAGAGCCTAATTTGCAAATATATAAGACTTCTAAATGTATTTTGTGCTGACTTCACTCTGGTTCATTTGATTTCTTGGGAAAGCTATATTTTCCTTATTCCTAATACTTAACCTATTTTATGTTTTTACTTGAGTGTATTAATCTTTGTAAGGCATGTGTAGAGACATAATCATATCTAAGAATTCCCCCCAAAGTCCTGTAAACGTTATCTCATAACACTTATCTTAGTCATCTCAAGTTTAATTCCTTCAGAGTGGACATGAAACATTAAGGACATGAAATATTATCTAATAGTGTAATACACAATCAATGATTTATAGAGAGTGGTTAATTATTTTCCCTCATTGTACAAGTTGTTGTCTTTCTGCCAAAATGCCAGAATGTTTTACATAATCCACACTATCACGGTAGTGGAAAGCAGAGCAAGAAGACAGACCCTTCTCTAAGGTTTTGTCTGACACTCATTTGTGCAGAAACAAGTTAGTAGCCGATATCATTTCAGCTGTGGAAATACAGTTAAAGGCGAGCCTGATAATTGTAGGCAGACAGACAAGAGTCCTCAGCAATTAGTTAAGAAAACCAACACATTTAAAGAAGAATTCTTTCTGGTTCTGTGGTGGATCAGTGCAGGATAACAATGGGATGCAGAAGACAGTAAGTGAATTACTAAGAACGTGGGTACTCAAGAAGAAGAGGCTCCAGCCACAGCCAGGCAGAGACACTGGGGACCTCCTCTCTTGGCGTGGAAGAATCGGAGCTCAAAATCCACCCTCGTCATCTCTCACTTGTTTCATGATGTCAGTCAGTCATTCTTAACTAATCCTTTCTGTTGCAATTATTATTAAATCATGATCCCCAGCAAACATTTGCTTTCAAGACCCTCCAGTTCAGAGCAGGGAGGCAACTTCCTTGGAGAATGACGCTTTCTACTAGCTACAGTTAAAGTTTGCTTTTCAGCTTTCTCCGTAATTTTATTTGGAAAGCTCTGAGAATGAAAAATAATTCTGCTCTGACGCATCCTGCACCAGCTTTTTTCTACTTTTCTTTCTCCTTGCCTTTCTCTTATCTCCAGCTCTTCTACTGGGGTGATCCTGATTGACACCTCACGAGTTTCCTCGTTGCAGTCAAGTTTGTGCTGTGGCT